>NC_063188.1:92830509-93138009 GCF_023159225.1 Perognathus longimembris pacificus
CCATCTATATAGCTAATGGTAGACTATTGTCTGTATATTAAGAGCTTTTCAACTTTACCTGGGAAAGTTGCAAATTTCCTTTTCTCTTTTCTAGAAATTATGTGCTCAGTTGAACTGTAAGAAGAAGGTGATTTATTTTTGCCAGTCCTGGGGCTTGAACTCAGGGCCTGAGCACTGTCCCTGGCTTCTTTTTGCTCAAGGCTAGTACTCTACCACTTGAGCCACAGCACCACTTCTGCCTTTTTCTTTTTAGGTGGTGCTGAGGGATGGAACCTAGGGCTTCATGCATGCTAGGCAAGCACTCTACCACTAAGTCACATTCCCAGCCAAGTGATTTTTAACTTTGTAGAAAATCTGAAAATTAAAAGGCTTTAGAGGTTTAGTTAGTGATACCATGGTCTGTCAGCCTGTGTGTGTGTGTAATCAGACTTTTCTTATCTTATGACTTTATTGATAATCAGTTCTTTGAAAGATAATGGAGGTGCTAGGCTTTTTGTGACTTATAACCTTCTTGCACAGTTGTATCTGAATGAACACTTTTGTGGGCATGTGTAAGTTTGCACTAATTTTCCTAACTCTAGCACCTCAACAGATTCTTGATGACTGGTAATAATTCCAATCTCCATAACAGATAAATCTCCTAAAAGAAAAACCGAAAGTCCAGTAGTAGCCCTTAGTTCACAATTGTTGAGTGTGGGGAGTGTCCAGCCTATCTCTTTTGGAGATCACTGTTAGTGTAGGTGGATGCATGGTTTGCCACATGCATTCCTTAGGCACAAGGAATTATTTAACATGGCATGAACAGGTCAGGTACCCCAGGATGCAAGTTCTGAGAAAGCAATTAATGTTCAGAAATTTTATTGGAGACTGTTCTCAGGCTAAACAGCCGGTGAGAAGAAACTAGGAAAAGGAACCAGATAGGGCACAAGTAGAAGCCAGGCTTCCATGCTGCTGTTACCACAGAACAATTAACACTCTCTCTTCCCCCAGGAAGAGTTAGGGGAGTGTTGCAGAATTGACCTGATTTGGAGCAAGGGAGACAGGCAATTATAACCTACAGTTAGACTTCAGTCCATGGGCACAGCCTGCTTTGGAAATGAAAGTGTTGGTAACTTTGGGCTAGGCAGCTCTCTTTCACTGAGGCCAAGTTTCAAATAATGCTGACATGTGAAGACTATCAGCCAGCAGCGGAGGCAAGAAATGTTTCAGTCCAGAACAGAGATCTGAGCAGCCCAGCACAGCATCCCTCTGCAGAGGAGTTCTCAAAGTTTTGTTCCCAGCAGCAGTGATTCTCAAACTTTAACATATGCTTGATATGCCTGGAAGGTTTCCTGAAAGTTAACTTACCAGGTTCTACCTACAGGGTTTCTGATTCAGTAGGTCTTTCTTGAAGCCTGAGAATTTGCATTACTAATATGTTATCCCTTGATGATGCCCCTGCTCCTGGTCAATGGACCTAACTGGAAAACCACTGTTCCATTCTACCTTTATTTATGTACTGAGAATACAGCACAGAATCTTAGGAATAGAATGAAAACCTTTTGAAATCATATCACTTCTAGCTCCATCAAATTCTCAGCTATTTTTGTGCTTTATAAAGGTAGAATAACTGATTATTAAGCTTTGTTATATGAAAGATACTTAGCCAATACAGTATATTCTATTTTAAAAGCATTAATATGATATCTAATATCTAGTCATTGCTGCCCTTGAAATTCAACCAAATTTTCTCTATGGTTCATATAGCTTAATAACCTCAACAAACGAATTTAAAATAGTCCATATTCGTGCCTTTTCATTTTATTCTAAACCAATTTTTATTCCTGTGATTCTCATTATTTTTGTGTTTTTATTTATCACATAATCCATTCAAAGCCATATGGCTGAGGAAAATTAAAAACTATGAGATATATTTAGTACTCTTTTGAATGCATAAATATAGAAATTAAATACTCTTGCCTCATTTCTAGTCTAGACTTGGCACAATAAAAATTTAAGGATTCAATGTACATGCATTGAACCCAGGAGAAAGGTTGTTGTCTATAAAACCCTATACACAAGCAGGAAACAACAATTTCATCTATGATCAAAGAAGTTTGTAAAGAGCTCATTGGAAGAGATTTTCTGGTGTTGCTGCCATTGGAACTTTTTTAAAGTCCTTAGAAATTAGAAAATTTTCAGCTTGATGTCATCAATATTTAAGACCCAATGGGTATTTTTCAGGAAAATCAGTGCCTTACTATCTTGAAAATTTTACTCTTCTTCCCCCAAGGGTTTAAGTTACAAAACAACAAACTTTCCAGGAGCATTTGGATGAGATCTCATTGTTTGGATAGAACTCTATTATCTGATTTGTGTGCATTGCATTTTGCAAATAACTCTTAGAAAGTCCTTTACTAGTTAGTTTCTGGAGTCAGTAGGTGAGCGGTGTTTCTACTTTCAGGACAGAGGAGCTAATATGCACAGAGAGCCACTCGTCATGAAGATGATAGCAATAATAAAATACACAATACCTACCTGTCTCTGCTGTCATAGAAGAGTTTCATATTGTGCTTTTGTTGCTGCTTGACATGTGATGTTAGAAAGCTCGATGATATCTATCTAGCCCTGCATTTGTCTTCTGGAATGTGACAGTTCATTTCTATCTCAAATTTGGGGGCTAGGAACAAAGTAAGGTTTGCTACAAACTGGATAAAATTACCTCTACTGCAGATCAGAATCATTGGCTGTTTAAAAAGGGTTCAGGTGTAAAATTAAGATTTCAGGGCTATGGAAATGGTGCTGAATTGTTAAATCCTGATAAACAGATGACCGTTTCAGTATTATACCTTGATTGATAGTGTGTCAACAAATTAGAAAAGCCAGTAATGCAGGTTAGCCCTTGAACTCTACAAGGTTTAATTTCCCTTGTTCTACCAGAACACTGGTGCTACCTTTCAACTCTTTAGTATTAACATTTATTTCAGGGTTAATAAATAGTTTAGTGCAATGCCTACTTTTTCTCTCCAATAGCTGCATTCTCATAAACCTCTTCTCCCCTCCACAAGTTAATGCAGACAGAAGATTTTTATCCAGTGTGAGCACTGAAACTACACTGTGAAAGACTGTGTGCTCAGCAAAAACCTCACCCATGATGAATAAACAGCTCTTCTGGGGGCTTTGCTGCCGCTGGCTCCGCAGGAGTTGTTTATTGCCTGGTTTGCACATCCCATGATAAAGTTGCTGCTGAAATAAATTGCAGTTTTGCATAATTATTGACAATCACATCTTAACAAGCAGTGTGTATCATATTGGAGTGTTCAATTTTTTAACATCCATTTTTAGCTGTGTTTAATCCCAGCAACTGTTTGTGTAGTCATAGAAGTCAAATAAAGCTTTTAAATAGAGTACTAATTTCCTCATTGCAGACAAAATTTACCTGAATCTTTTCAGATGGGACTGTTACAACCTTAGGCAATTTTCCCTCCTGAGCTATTATTATGTAGATGTTTGCTGAGGGTAGATGTGTATCCATCCACAATATATACATCATATATGCAATCAGAACATAGGGTATAGTTTTTAGATGTTTGTGTCATTAAGGAATTTTTTCATCCTTCAAACTAGAGGAATGAGACAATGGAATGTGGGAGAAGCAGCTAAGATTTTTGAGTAACTATAATGAATAACAGTGACATACTCAACATTCTCATCACAGCAGTAGCTGTGAAAAGGAAAAAAAATCAGAGAGGTTAGGAAGTTGTCCTGTCACACAACTGGTGAAAGACATTGAAAACTAAACCCTGTTCTATCTGGTTTTTAGTCCCTACCTTTTCCATTAAACTTCATTTTTTTTCTTTTGGATGATATTCTCAGTTCTATGGCCATCAGGTAATGAACTAAGAACCCAATGCAATAGTACCAAAAACCCTAGTACCACGCAAAGTGATGTTTTGTACAATTGTCTTTGGGAATTTTTCCTTGTTAGTTTTATTTTTACCTTCGCCCTCCAACGCCTCCTCCTTTCCCCCTTGTAGTATTCACTTTTTTTCTCAAATTTTTATTATCAAACTGACGTACAGAGAGGTTACAGTATCATACGTTGGGCATTGGATACATTTCTTGTACTGTTTGTTGCCTTGTCCCTCATGCCCCTAGTATTCACTTTTGATTCTTTGTTAGTAATCTCTTGAATTGTCTCCTTACCTATTTAATCTTTGTTTCCTGTTTCTGTGTCAGGGTAACATCAAAGATAAGCATGGTGAGGGACTTTAGGGACTTACATATGATGATTAACTTTTACAACATATTAAAATAATATTTGAAAAAATTCTAACATAAACTATACAGTTGCAAAAATTACTTATTTTAATACCCATGTATGAATTTGTAAAGGTCCAAATCTTTCTCTCTCTCTCTCTCTCTCTCTCTCTCTCTCTCTCTCTCTCTCTCTCTCTCTCTCTCTCTCTCTCTGTATGTGTGTGTGTGTGTGTGCGTGCATGCATGGTGTATACTGGGGACTGGGACTTGAACTCGAGGACTAGGTGCTGTTCTTTAGCTTATTACAGCTCTACCTCCAGTTAATTGGAAACAAGAATCTCCTGGACTTTTCTGCCTGGGCTGATTTCAAACTTCTATTGTCAGATCTCCACCTCCTGAATAAGATTACAGGGGTGAACCCTTGGAGCCTGGCTAAGGCTATTCATTTTTAATAGGTATTCTTGCATGCTTTCTCCCATGGGTGCCTTGAGGTCCATGAAATGACAGTAAATAGTATTCTAGTTATTGCTTAAACGAAACACTTGAGAAACAACACATCTCTGGTCTTTGTGTGGACTTCACTGGGGGCCCTATTGCAATATTTGAGAACTGCATTTAGCTATTTTATTTTTTTGCAGAGTGAGTGAGCGAGAATCTGCTTTGGAAGAAACTCAGAGATTACTGCAACAGTTCCCTCTGGACCTGGAAAAGTTTCTTGCCTGGCTTACAGAAGCTGAAACAACTGCCAATGTTCTACAGGATGCTACCCATAAGGAGAGGCTTCTGGAAGACTCCAAGGGAGTCAGAGAGCTGATGAAACAATGGCAAGTAAGTCAAGCATTTCCACTTTAGCACTCTTGTGAATCCAATTGAACAGTTCTCAGCATTTGTAGTCGTAATTGATAAGCTGGGGACAGAATAAAGTACTTGTTTTATACAAGCTGATACAGTTCCACATTTGGGCAAGGAAAAGGCAGAAGGAGAATGAAAAATCATTTATGATTCCATTTGATACCCAGATCTTCTAAAAAGTATGTATTTTTTGAGCAGGAAAAATAGTCTCAAAGAAAACTAGAGGTTTGGTCAAGCAGAAACTTTGCTCAGACAGAGAAATAAGTTTAGGGTTGGTTTATTAAATTGAAAAGGCTGCCATTTTTGAGTGTTTGTTTAATATTTTACAGGGAAAGCATCTGTATGAAGTGTCTGTTTTATCTAGTGTTGCTAACTGAATCAGTTTCCCTTCATTACTTTCAAATACGTTTTGAAATGTTAATCTGGCATTTTGTAGTTTTCTTCCTAACATGATCTGTGAAAATAAAAATGAGATGGCTAAATTTGTCATCGTTAGTGATCAGACAATTTTCAGGCAATTGTTTTTCCTAGAAACAAAAATTCTTGCTATAAAGTTCCATCTGCGAAAACAGTAAGAGCAGAAGTTCCAGATAGTTTCATTTAAATGGTATCATTGTGATAGTCATACTGTGCAGTTCATGGAGACTGCTAAGGTTTTCCCTCTATAATGGATGTAATTTTCCTGAAATCTCATACTTTCACTATGTGTATGTAGTTTGTCTGACTTGACATCAGAATTTATTAGTATTGCGGATATTATTTGTTGTGTTAGAATAGTAGGAATGTGTGGACTAATGATTATTATCATGTTTTCAAACTGAGAATCCAAGAAGTGATAGTATATCCTACCTTACAAACATAATCCCCAAATATGATCACAGCAAGCAAAGTTTCTTTCTCTCCTCTCCTTGTTCTCCTCTGCCTTTTGTTTCATTTTGCTTTGTTTTGATATTCGATCTACTTTGTTACTCTGGAGCACCGAGTGTGTGACAGTGAAGATTTAGAGCATCTTCAATTCATCATTCTTGCCTTATCATCCTCCTGTAGCCCCACTTGCTCCTCCACAATGCATGCTAAATTTGTTCGAACCTTTGAAGTTAATTTGTCTGGAACAATACCTGACTTTATCTTTGCACAAATCTCCCACGGCTGGTGATAGAATGTAAAAACAATGCAAATTGAGATTTTTTTTTCTCCTTGTCAGATGAATAACAAGTTAGACAATATGTTGTTGTGACTCATTTGGTTTATGCTGTTTCACAAATAAAATTTTATTTCACCTTATAAATGTTCATAAAGACACTGTAGAATTTTAATTGCTATATGAGTTCACATTTTTCTCATTGCCATGGTAGATATATAATATATGTCTGACAATGTGGATATTTCAGTAGATTAATTAGAAATCAAGGAATATCCTAGTTACTGAATTTAATATTGGAGATTTAATAAACCTCTTAAAATAGCAAGTAAATCTGATTAAGGGCAGAGATACATCTAACATATCTTATATATTTTATATTGATATCTGTAAGACTGTGCAATGAAAACTCACAACAAACACTGAACCCTTTTCTATAACCTTCAGAGTACTAGAGGCAGAAGAAAGAAACTTTGAACATATGACACGGGCTTTTTACTGCCTCAGCTTAAATGTGATAAACTGTATTTCATTTATTTGTTAGTTTTCTTATTTGGTTATGAGACAGTGTCCTGTTATGTAACTCATGCTGGCCTCAAATTCAATGTGTAGTCCAAAATGGGCTCTTTCACATAATTCACCTCTTGAACTTTATGACTACGACTGGGATTGCAGACATTTGCCACCACAGTAGTCCCTGTGTTTGTTCTTAAAACCCATATATAACTTTTGTAGAACCAGGTGTAGAGGTGTACACATGTAATACCAGCATTTTGGAGGCTATAGCAGGAGAAACAGTAGTTTGTCTCTGTCTTTGGATCTTCTACCATGACTCGCCTAATCATATACTAGCTAATCCCTGTGAGAGACACCATAGGGTTTATGTTTCTTGGGTCTGGGTCACTCACTTAGTATGATTTTTTCCAAGTCCTTCCATTTCCTCATGAATGCAACAGTGTCATTCCTTCTGATGGACGCATATACCACTGTATCTCATCTGAGTACCCTGGACACTGTTTATATAGATATTAGAACTGGGGAAAGGAGAGGGAATACCAAACTCGAGAGACAAAGAAAAAAAAAAGACAAACCATTCAAAAAGCAACACTTACAAAACCATTGGTTCACCTTTTACCCCTTGTCTCACCATTTTGATGTTCTCCTTCTTTCCCTAATTCAGACAAACATATACACAATACCCAGGGTATCAAAATCAAATAAAGTGATAACAGGATTAAATCACAGCAAAGATAAACAGAAGGAAAAATGGGAATGACCAAGAGGCACAGGAAGAAGTGCTCAATATCCTTGGCCATAAAAGAAATGCAAATCAAAACAACATTGAGATTCCATATTTATTACAGCATTATTTACCATAGCTAAAATATGGAACCAACCCAGATGCCCCTCAGTAGAGGAATGGATCCAGAAATTGTGACAGAATCAAGAAAATGTATATATATATATATATTACATATATATATACACATACATACATATGTATATACGCACAATTGAATTCTATGCTTCTATCAGAAAGAATGATATTTCCCCAATCATAAGGAAATGTAAAGACTTGGAAAAAACATAGTAAGTGATGTGAGCCAAACCCAAAGACACATAGACTCTATGGTTTCCCTCATTGGTAATAATTATTAAGTATATGTTTAAGATAGTTCTAGCAGATGAACATACTATGTACGTATGATCACCTAAGATGATGCTAATTGAAATGAACTCCAAGATATAGAAACAAGCAGTTTATCGTTGTTATTTGAAGTGATGTTTACTTTCTATAAATGCTACTGAGAGAGGCTGAAATCTTTTTCAAAATGTACTTTTCTGTGTAACTGTCAATCAGTTTTTCTGTATAAGAACACTGGCAGTGTCTAGCTACTTGTCTCTCCCTTTTTTATGATCAGTTCCTTCACTGGGTATTTAATTCTCCTAACACTAACTATAATACATAGAATGTATAAGCATACTTGTGTCATGAACATATGCTTCCTGAACAAAATTAACTTGATAAATTCCACTCTGAAACGCAATAGGGTTTTCTTATATGTTAGGAAAATTAGTAGCTTTCTGTAATAAACTAAAGAATATTGCAATTGTCCTATACATTTTTCTTTTGAACATTATTACCTCTGATAATAACTTGAATTTTTAAGCTAATAAACTTCCATAACATACCCTATAGAGCCTGAACAATGTTAGTTAACTTTTAAATCACATGTTTATCCTTAAAAAATGAACATTTATTCACAGCAAATTCTTTTTCTGACCAAAATATTTTCAGTTAGGAGATAAAGATGTTCATAGATCAAACTTCTTAAATCAAACCGTGGGTTACTACCTGATAACAGAATGATCCTGCATCTTTGCAAATATTTCACAAGCATTCTGTAAATATTAACTAAATCTAAGCACCCCTGAGAGATCTTTGCAATACCTGCTTCTAAAGAAGATATGTAGGTGTGATGCAGTGGGGAAGAGATGGTCATAAAATGGTAAAATTATGATCTTATTTTCAGAACAAAGAGCTAAGAAGCAATTAATATTTGAGATTCCTTCATCTGTGAGCTCGATCATGCCTCAGGCTATATCATTCAATTCACTGCCTCCATTAATTTCATAGATCTTACTGATAACTCTTCTCATATTCCCCCTTTATAAAAATTCTCTTCTATTCAACATTCTCAGAGAGATGTTTGATCAACTTACATTGTCCCCTTGTGTAGATTTCTATCTCTAATTATCTTTGATTTTCTGATACATTATTGAAATTGGAGAAGTAGCTTTTTCAGTATTTCATTTATTTTATTAGTGTAAATTAATGATGCTAAAGAACTTCAAGGTGATATTTCACATACAAATATACTGTACATTTTGGCATTGTTTCCTTTCATTGTCTCTAAATCCTCTCTCCCTTATCTTCCTATAACACTTCAGTTACATACATACAAAATCATAAGTGTATGTACGTATGTGTATATGTATGTATTTATGTATGTATGTATGCATGCATGTATCTATGTATCTATGTATCTATCTATCTATCTTAGGTCATTTTAGGTTGTACATAAAAGAGGAAAAAAAACTTGTAATCATTGTCCTGAACCTGACATGATAATTTCCAATTCCATTTATTTACCTGAAAACATCATATGTTTATTCTGCTCTATGGCTGAATAATACTCGTATGTGTGCATATATATATCCATATAAACATATATATCACATTTCGTTTATACATTAATCAGCTGAAGGTCATCTGCATTGATTCAATAACTTAGCTACTGTGAATAGCACTACAATAAATATGGATATGCAAGTGTCTCTATTGTATTCTGACAGACATACATTCAGATAAATGCCAAAGAATGCTTTTGCTGGATCATACAGTATTTCTGGGATTGGTCTTTTGACTTGCCACCCTACTGCTTACAAACATTGTAGCATTCATGATCATGTTGCCATGGTTTTATACCTACAAAACCATAGATAAATGGTAGTTGAATATATTGAAACCTTTAATACATTTTTTTCTAGATTTTTCTATTTCATTAAGCAGTTATCTGGATTGATATAAAGGAAGCACTAAGTGTAATAACTTTGTAATTCAGCTGTTGGACTCTATGGCAGTAGGTAGGAAGACATTGGGCATATTGAAAAGTCAATTTTGATAGCACCAATAACCATTGTCTTTTATTCCTCATAGAGATTTTGTGAGGATCCTAGAAGGCAATAAATGTAAAAGTATGTTGAGAAATGCTTTCTTCAAGGGAAAGGTCCTTATTAATGTTATGAATTACCATTAGACAAAGTCAAACTGAAGCTATAAATCTGTTTCCATCTTAAACATCAATGGATCAAAGTTACATTAAATAATAAAAACTGATATTTTTTCACATTTTATAATTGGCCAACTAATTTTTACTTTCATTTCCTAATCGTGTTCCCACAGAAAACCTGTGATATACTATTATTTCTATTTTCAGTTGAAGTGAATTTAGTTGGAAAGGGTTCTTTATTATTACTTCCTTGAAAATTAACTAATTTGAATTTTTAGCACTCCAGATTAAAATGATCATTACACAAAGTCAAAATCTATCACAATCAAAATTAACTTTTCTGGAATTAAAAACATTATGTATTTAATCAATTATTCAGCTGGATAATATTGTACTTGGGCGTACTAGTGTTTGAATTCAAAGCCTCATGTATACTCAAACACTTGACCAGACTCCAAACCTTTCTTAGCTTGTTTTTTATATGGGCGCTTGTGCTTTTGCACAGGCTAGTTTTAGACCATGATCTTCCTACCTACACCTCCCACATAGTTGGACCTATAGGCATGAACCACCAAGCCCAACTTGTATGTTGAAATAGGATCTTGCTAGCTTTTTCCTTTGTTAGTCTTGAACCTGTATCCTCCTATCTCTGCCTTTTGAGCTGAAATTACAAGTGTATGTTATTATGCCCAGTCTTCTGGAGGTTGTATATTATACCAAATACCTCCCTACCTCTCTACCATGCCTTCCTCTTTCTTTTGTTCAGGTTCTACTCTAGTTATTACTTTCTATTTTCATTAATCTTATGATTTTCACTTGATAGCTAATCACTAGTTCTGAAGTGTTATTTATATGCTAGATATTCTACCAGAAATGGTCTATTGCCCATCTCCTTTAAACCAGTGATTTTAGAATTCGTATCTCTTTTCCAGTATTTACCCTGTATATCTTCCTAGATGTGAGACATTTCTTACTCAATTTCTCACGGAGAGCATAAATTTAATGTGACCCAAATAGGTCCATTTTTAATAGCAAGTCATTGTCTCCTATCTTGCTACTCATCACAATAACATCTCTTCAGTAAGGTAGATTTCAAATTGTGTAGTCATTTCTACATGTTCTTTTCACTTGCCTTCCAAAGTCTACAAATTTTTATACCCAATCCTTTGCATTTTATTCTCTAGCCCTCTTATGATCACCATAAATAATGTTCTTATCACCTTTTCCGTTCCTCCACTCATTCCTGTCTACCAAATGTTCCACATTAACATGGTGAATTAAACTTCATAAAACATAACTTGGGTTGTAACCAAAATATAAGTCAAATGAGAGGAGATATTTCTCTTTCTTGATTCTTTATTTCTGTTACCTGAAATGGTAATTGCACACAGTAGGCTCTCAGTCAGTATTTGGCAATGAATGAAAGAATGACTACTTTTCAAATACCTTTTGTGACTTTTAAGATATTCTAAAAAGTCCTTCACCTGGCTTTCAAGGATTGACTTCAAACCTTTTTCAAATCTTATTTTTAATTTTACTCCATGCACCTTCAACTCTTTTCTTGTACCCTCAACTATCAAAAAGAGCAATTAAGCAAGACTATATTTATGTCTTTTGATGACCTTGGTTATTTTCATGTTTCTTTTCTTCATCTCAGATAATCCGTATGCTACCCACTTTTCAATTAGAAGCTACATTCAAACCTGCCCTTATTCTCAAATCTCCCAAGCTGAAAGACACCTCATCTCCCTTTCAAATTTCTGTAGGCATTTCTCTTTAATATAAATGAATTTTAGTGCTTTCTACTTCATATTAGAGAGGCTTAGCAGATAATGCTTAATAGTGTGAGCCTTGAAGCTTGAGTGCCTGAGTTTAAATCATGATTCTGTTACTTATTGACCATGGACACATTTCTTAATTGCTCTCAGATTACATAGGTATAAATCAAGGGTAATGGCAAGCCACTACCCTTCAGGTTGTTATGAGGGTGATGTGAATTAATGTATATGAAGTGTATAAAACAGAATCTGCAATGTAGTAAGCACTGAATAAACATAGCTAGTAATATGCCATTACTATTTTCAGGCTATTCGAAAGTAATATTTTAATTTCATGTAAGTGTGTGTGTGTGTGTGTGTGTGTGTGTGTGTGTGTGTCTGATTTGGTATCAATTCACTATAGGCACCTTGAGGGCAAAATCATTTTTAAAAATTTGTGTGAGAAAAGACATTATGAAAAATAGAAAAATAAATGAAACTATACTCAAAATATTGGCTACTATGAGTGCTGGGACTTCATTTTAAAATAGATTTGGTAATCTTCAACAGATTTTAGTTCGTTAGTGACAATATTATCTCATATTTTCAAAAGTTCTTCACAATCTTAATAAAAAAAGAAACCTTAATACTCTATTTTTGAGAATAGACATGTTTTAATGGTCATTCAAGAGATGTTTACTCTTCTATAGTAACTTCCTTGAGAATATAAATTGACTTGCCATTTTTCTGTTTCAACTAGAAATCAGACAAACATACTTTGGTAAAAGTAGTTATTTTTTTCCCCATACAACCTGAAAACATAGGAAATCAAGTTTCTAGATATGTTAATAAAAGTAATAAAATTAATTAAAATGCATTCTATGAGGACGTAAAACTGAAGACAGTGGGAAGGGCTTGTAGTCTCTGAGACATTTTTGTCCATGAGCACCTGACCAAGGCCCACCTATTTTCAAGTCTTTTTCTCCAAACCAGAATTCAAAAGGTCAAGAAAAGTTTTACCACAGAAAAAGTCAAAGTTTTATGTCACCTTCTCCACTTCTTCTCCTATCATGTCAAAGAATGTCAGATTAACAGTCTTTGGGAGCAGACTTCCAGGGCCAAAAATGAGTAGTACTCCTTCATTTGATGACAATTCTTCCTTTAGGATTCAAAAATTCTGTAAGTACAGGAAGTCAAATGAAGAGGATGAAGAAGGGTGAATATGGGCAAAATACTTTATGTATATGTGTTAAAATGGAACAATAAAGAGCATTTAAAATAGTTTTTGAAAAGAGAAGTACAGATGAGGAAGATTAATAGAGGGGAAATCTGATCAATTGTATGCATATATGGATAAGCTAAGGTGAAACTCCGTGTACAACTAAGTGATGATAATAAAAATGTGTAAAAAGTTTCTGAAAGTGAAAATTAGGCATAAGGGAGGAGACAATCAAAGAATCTTCAGTGCTGTATTTAAAACCATTTTAAAAACAAACTTCATTTTAGAGTCCCTCATGTCTTTAGTACTTCTGATAATAACACCTTTTAGGTATTAGTCAAAGATTAATAATATTCAAAATAATTTAGATTATCAGCATGTGATTTTTCATTCCACATGAGGTCCATTTGCAGTTTACATGGTTTTCTAAATTGCATTAAAATGAAACGTCAAAAAGTTCACATTTTTTCTTGTGTTTAACAGCATCCATCTTTAAAGAAAAGTTCTTGAACAAAGGTCTGTGCATAAATCAGCCATTCCCCATAGAGGTAAAAGAAGTCATTACACCTGGTTATGAAAGGGAGTTTCAAGAATACAAGAGATGTAAATCATTTCCCACTGAAGACCGTATTAGTCTAGTAAGGAGAATGTCTATTTCCTGATAGAAAGGAATGGATTACTTTTGTTTGCTTCTGCATCTGTGGTTGTCCTTTAGAGGTCTGTTAGCATGTTGAATATTCAATATTTTTATTGTTGTTGTAGTAACTTACAAGGACCTAAATCCATACAAATGTTATACTTGCATTTTCTACAAATGTCAAGATTTTCCTTCCTAATACCATCTCACTTCCAACACCTTTACAAATACATTGTTCTTTAGGAGTTACTGAGTTACTTATTCTCTGCCAAAAGCAGCATGGTACTTTCTCTCCTGATCCAACCATGTTTTACCTCAATCTTTCATTCCCAATTCAACAAACCAATATTGGATTCAAATAAAGGCTATGACCCCCCCCCCCAAGTAGAATGAGACCTGGATATTTATGAATCACTTGACCAGGCATTCTTCCCAATGATTTACTCCCCCAAACCTATTTTTAATATTTATGGTAGCTTATATATGTTTGGAAAATTGTTGTACATTGCAGTTTTAAAAACTGAAATGAGTAAGATAGCAACTTTGTCTACTGTGAAAAAGCACTGACATTTTTGTAAAAGAAAATAGCTATCATATAAAATATTTTACTATTTAAAATATACACTTAATAACCTAATTTGCATGACCCTAAGGTAGACACCCAGTAGCATTAAGAAGGTCTTGTTTTTTCTATCTAATCTGCCTCCTTGTCTTTCTTTCTCTCATCCCTACCTACTCGTTCATTTTTTATGTGATTTTTCAAGTGACTTTCATCTAGATAGAAAATGAATTTCACAACACTGTACCTTCTTTCAGGATCTATTTCATTCACCAAAAAGAAATACCCTTTCTGAATACTTTCTCTCATTTACCAGCCATCTGTTAAAGATAAACAATGATAGAAATTAATTTCTTAAAGGTGCAGAACACTGTCTTGAGAAACAGGTAAAATTCAGACAGTAAAATGAAAAAATAAACTAGTATATGTGAATCTTGTATACATTAAACTTACTGCAGCAAGCCAGACACAAAAAGATACTTTCCATCCACTCATGTTAAATACACAATAATATTCACAGAGACAGTTCATTGTAAAGATTTCCAGTACACGAAGGGAGAAGAGAATGTAAGGGTTCTTACTTATTAGATTTCCGAGTTTTATTTGGGTTATAGAAAATTTCTAGACATGAATGTTGTTGATAATTGTGCCACAATGTGAATATACTTCATACCATCACACTGTACACTCAAAATATTCCAAATTGTAAGATTTTATGTTAAGTATATATCGGCATATTAAAAAATGAAAAAAATGAACTACCAAACATCTCTTTGATGGAGAACTTTTATAGAAATAATATGATATCAGAAATTTGAAAATATTTTATGCCAATTCTAACCACTAGCATGTGTGATCTTAAAGAAATCAATGATGTTGGATATCTTACATTTATTTTCTAGAAAATGATAGACCTAGACTAAATGAGTAGATTTCCCCCCAAGTTTTCATGCTACTAACATCAGTTTAACCCGGAAATTTTTATTGATAATGTTAAAAGAGAAATCTCTAGGTTTGGATCGGGGAATCTGTAGAACCCTTAGGTAGTTCCTCTACTCACTTATATTTGAGAACAACTAAGTTAGAAGCTGGCTTGAGGCCTTTTCAGTTCTGAAATTGGAGAAACTTTGATCCTACAAGGCATATTTACTTGTGCAGAAAAAATAAATGAAGAAAATAGACATTCTGCTTGTATTGAAGATTTTGTTTATTTTTATCTCCAAAGCCTAACCAATCAGGAAAAAATATTGTTTATTCCTCCCTGTGTTTGGGGAGAAACAGGAGGAAAAGCTGAGCCAGATGGTACCTAGAAGATTTACATTATCATTCTCTTTTTTATTCATTTACATATTATATAAAACTACTCATGCCATCTGAGCCATGATCATTAATTTAATGTTATGATCTAATGGCTCATGACATTAAATTATAAATTTCGCCTAGCATGACCAAATTATAGTATTAGAAACTCTCCTTATTTTAGGTTGATTTCTGTACCAAACTAATTTTATTAATGGCTAAATTTTCATAATTATGTTTCAGCCTTGATTTAGAGAATCGTCCCTCTTCCATAAATATATTTGTTAAACGAGGTCTAGTACAATGTGTCTTATGTTTTTGTTTTTGTTGTTTGGCCAGTCCTGGGGCTTGGACTCAGGGCCTGAGCACTGTCCCTGGCTTCTTTTTGCTCAAGGCTAGCACTCTGCCACTTGAGCCACAGTGCCACTTCTGGCCATTTTCTGTATATGTGGTGCTGGGGAATCGAACCCAGGGCCTCATGTATATGAGGCAGGCACTCTTGCCACTAGGCCATATCCCCAGCCCCTGTCTTATGTTTTGTTGTGTGGTCATAGTACTGAAAAATTCAGTGTAAAACTATATATAAGATCAAAAGGAAAGGGAGTGGTTAGATACTTACCACACACACTTGATTGATGGTGAGTAACCTGGACAAAAAGCTATAACCCATTAGCTATATTTCAGTAAACAATAGTGTCTAAACCAAATTTGTATATTTTGAATAAATAGTTTTGTATTTATAAGTTGTTCTCCACAATTCCTTCATATATACTCTCAGTTTATAAAGTTTACAGTATTTTTCCGTTCGCAAAAGTGGAATGACACCAGAAAAAAACCAAAAAAATTAAATTGGCATTCTAAGGAGAGAAGCATAATAAGAACACACACACACGCACACACACACACACACACACACACACACACGAATAGATGAGATGATATTTTTCTAGATGGTGTATCTATGGCTGAGAACTCTCTTGCTCACAAAGTGCCTCACTCAGAGTCTAATTGCCACAATGTGACATATTTTGTTTAGTATTGGAAAAGGATATGACTTTATCTAAAATCCTTAAGGGCAATGCTTTGTTCTAATTCTCATATAACATATACTCTTCAAAGAAATAATAAGTTTGGTGATACATAACTTGTTACTCTAATGTATGGTACGTTCTGCTCCCTTGTACTAAAAATTACTTCAGTCAATCTGTACTCACATATATTGTAAAAGATTGCCTCAGATAAAATATGTGCTTCCATTCTTCATACAAGAATCCAGGAGAAAAGGGAGTAAGATTATTTATTTCTTATATCGACTAACAGATTCATCACTAGCAACAATAGTAATACAACAATGACCTAGCTCAGGTAAATATTGTAGTAAAAATTATACCCTAGAGAAGTGAGAGATGTAAGCAAGTACACATGCATCATTAATATGTTCTTCAGTATATTGTCTGCTCTAGAGAAGCTGGTAGGTAATTGTGGTAGATTACAGTTTGAAGCTACTAATCTTTATAGTGCATTATTGAGAAAATGGCTAAGTAAAATAAAAAGCAAGCTTTAGTTTTTCCTAAATATATATTAAATATTGGTATCCATCTATGTGGTTAGATATTAAACGGTTGTTTTATTTGTAATAGTTCACTATCACACGTACTTTTTGAAGTAATCAAATGTTTTTTCTTGTACATCATAAATGCACTGTTTATTTCTGTGACTTTATACTTATTACTTACCACCGATCTTTAGTTGAAATAACTATTTCTATACTAGGTTCAGAGGGGGAGGATTAACTACCCTCTCCTCTCATCAAAGTATTGCATGATAATGTGATTTATTTTAATATGTCATGTTTTTCCCTGAGCAATTGACTGATACTTAATTTTGTGAGAGATAAAAATAGTGGACGTAGGTATCTACTTTAACCTTCATAATGATATGGAAGCATTATAATTACCCTTGTGACTTGACTTCATTGATGCAAATATATATGAAATTTGTTTTCCAATATATATGTAATATTAGAAACATTCCCAAAGTAGGAATGGATTTATTGTCACTAATTGTTTGGCAAAATCATTGCGACTACACTGAGAAATTTAGCTAATTATAGCAATACTACTCTAAACAAGAATATTATAAAAATATTTTAATAATGCTTTTTTGAATAATTATTTATTGGCAAAGTGATCTACAGTTTCATATGTAAGGCAGTGGGTACATTTGTTGTACAATTTGTTACCTCCTTCCTCATTCCCCCATCCCCCCTCCCCCTTCCCCTCTTCCCCCATGATTTGTTCAGTTGATTTACACAAATGTTTTTTTAAGTATTTCTTTTGGAGTCGTTTGTCTTTTTATCC
This sequence comes from Perognathus longimembris pacificus, assembly GCF_023159225.1. Taxonomy (NCBI): domain Eukaryota; kingdom Metazoa; phylum Chordata; class Mammalia; order Rodentia; family Heteromyidae; genus Perognathus; species Perognathus longimembris. The sequence goes on from NC_063188.1 coordinate 92,848,367, forward strand.
TTTGTCTCTCGATTTTGATATTCCCTTTTCCTTCCCTAGTTCTAATACCAGTATATACAGTATCCAGGGCACTCAGATGAGATACAGTGATAGCATGGGAGCAACCACAGGCAGGGGATACAAGAGGATCTTAATGCTTTTTAATTCCTTTTGAATAGATTATTCAGTATTTCCTCATGTTTAGTGCCTGAATTTAAATTATACTGTCTATGTAAAAATAGATGTCAGTTGAAGACAAGCAAGCAGTAGATTTGCCTGACAACAATCTTTTTATATATTCAGACTTTATTTAATATGGGACTTATTCATTTTTGAACTTCATATTTTCTTCATCAGAACTTAAGGAAATGATACAAGAGAATAACATTATTTGTTCTGCCACTTTGGCCAAGTCAAATTTGAGCCTTTCACATGCCATCGCCTCATGAATTCAGACATTTAAAAAGATTACTGTTAATATATCTTTAGAATGAATTAGAGGGGTACTGTCACTCCCATTTCCTGCCTGGAGAGCAGGAAATGTTTCTTTCTCTTCTCCATTTCTCCCTTTTATATTAAAATAAATGCTTGCTAAAACTTTTTCTAAAAATGAATTAGCGGCAACTGTTAACATGGGACTTCAGTCCAGTTAAAATTTGTATTGATCCCAGGAAAGATGCAATACATTTTAAAATGCCACAAGTGTAAATGCTCAAAATTCCAAGAGATTGATCCCTTTGGTAAAGTACATTGGTTGCATTGTTTTCAGAGATATTTGCTTCCATTATCCACAGCAACTATAGCCATAACTATTCTATACTTACTGTATATGATACCTATAGATACATGTACTGTTTGCTTTATATGCTGAATAAAGTACTTTAAGAAACAAAAAGAAGGTTGGTGCAAATATGCATATTCAATTTTAGCATATGTAATTTCTCAGGATTTGCTGAGTAATGTCTTAAAGAAGCAAGGTCAGATTATGTCTTGCTGTTCCCTGTTCCATGTCGTGAGTGTTATTCCTGTAGAAGAGAAGTTGAGAGTGGGAAGAAAATGAAATCTGTCAATACTGTGAATATATAAATAATAAAAGTGGCAGGAGGACTGATTAATTCTGAATCATCTTTATAAAGTGACTGCAGCCGTGAAAATGCTCAGTCTGCACAGCTGATTGGGAAATGTATGCAATCTGTTGATCAGCATTCATCTATGAATGCTCTCTTTCAGAGATTTCTGTACCAAAGTTCTTGAAGATATTTTTCTCCCCATGAAAAAGGAAAATTAAATAAACCATTTCCCCTGTTACAAACAACTTTTCAACAACTGATACAAAGTCAAAAGCAGTGTCATTTTACAGAATAGTTTCAACCAATATATACTTACTGTCAGGGGGAAATTAGCTAGGAAATTTAGCTAAAGAAATGAAAGTAATAGCTTTTAGTTTGGTGAGCCCATAAAAAGGAACATATTCACCATTGTTCTTTTAATCTTAGAAAAGACATTCAGAAAGTATATAGATGTTACTTTATTTTTGTAATTAAAAATGGGCTCTGCTAATACACACACACACACACACACACACACAATCATACCTTAACTCACTGATAAATACTTGTACATTGTAGTGTGTCTTTCTGATCTATAGCCAAAAATATTACAGGACCTCAATTGGAAAGACCAGCTTATTACACTATCATTTAAAAATATTTACAAAAATATTTTAATGTATAAATTTGATTTATTTCTTTGTTACTCGAACCAAATCACATACATAGGAATTTTTTGTAACTGCATAGGATTTAAAACTTCCTAAACCACAAACACTCCCCTGTTCCATTCAGCTAGTAGAATATAATCTCTTCATATATGTGTAGCAATCTATGCTGGGTTTAAGAACAATTTATGGCATATATTCTAAATAATACTAGAACATCCCAATTACTTGTGCATAATATTACAACATTCATTGCTTATTTTCAGATCCCAAGCAATAACTTGCATTTGCATATATATGTATATATGTAAATGTATGTACATATATGTATATATGTACATATATACGTACATATATGTATATACACATATATACAATATATACATATATGTGTGTATGAGTGTGCATGTGTGTGTGTTTTTATATACGTATGTATGCCTTCCAGGAACAGGGCTTGAACTCAAGGGAATACATTTTACTGGTTATTTGAAGTATTCTTACTATTCTTGAATCTAGCCAGTATCTTAAAACTCAGATGATAATATGAACTTGCAAAAGCCTCTAAAGTAATGGGAAAGATGGTATATGTAAACAACTTCAGGGTTTCTTAGGGAATTAATGGTTTATTGGAAGACAGGGCTAGCAAAATATGGTCAGACAATCAAAATCTAGCCAGCCAACCCTACTGCAGAGCCCCAACTATTTAGTAGATGTCTTTTTTTTCTATACCTACACTAAGGGGGTCTAAGGACATTGGCTGAGAGAAATATTCTTACTTCCCAACTTTTTGGCTTCCTAGATTTATACTTTTCCTCATTTCCAAATAAAATCTCTTAGATAACAGTCCAAACAAATATTGGCCCATTTTTAATATTTAACAAATCTTAACCTCAACATAACCTAAGCACTGAAAAAAACAACAATTTTAGGCTATAATATAGCAAGTTCCTTAGAAGAAAGAATCTGCCAGAAATCCCCTAAAATGCAACTTTTATTAATGACTACACATTAGTAGCACTTAGAGCCACCAGAAGTTGACACAAGCCAGATTTAATAATACCTATAGAGCCTCAATTTCCAACTTATTCTTTTCCCTTTGTGGTATTTGGAATTTCCGTTATTACAGCTATTGAAAGCCATGACTACTGGACTGTTCAAGTTTCTTTCTTAACTTTGGAGAAGAAGCCCAACCCATGGAAACCTTGTTTTTAACCTTTAAGTAACAGTTGATATTCTTATACTTGTTTTATACATAAAGGGAAAAATGTGCTGAGAAGTCTTATGTGTCTTACTCTGTAGAGAATGTGCCCTTTTCATTCTATTGTAATGACTCCTCACACAACAGGAAGGACTCTTATATTCCATACTTGTTTATTAATATTACTATGCCAGCTAGTTTTTGGGTCCATCTTTAAATTCAGTCCAATGTTCTCTACTCTTGAAGCTAGGAACCACATTCCATGAAGCAGGGAGCTAAAAACAAAATCTTTGAAATCTAATTTATCAGATGAGAATAATAAAGTTCATAACATTAGGTATTTTCAAGGATATTAATCTACCTCCAATATAAAATGAATTACTATTTTCAATATCTTTGATCACATGAAGCTATTATCCCGTAGTTTCTTCATTTCATCTCTAGTGCTTTTCCCAGCTCCCTAGCAAGGAAAGATGTCATTCAAATCCAGAGACTACATAAGAAGCAGAGGAAGAATTTGAAGAGACATAAAATATTGGAACTCTAGCAGCAAAATTCATCTCCTAAATTCTCTTCAAATTAGCTCTTGCATGCTGGAAATGAAGCATAGCTCCAACCCTGTAGAAAGTAAGGCAAGAAGGAATCTATAGACCTGATTAAAAACAAGACATAGACACTTTCACCCATTGGAAACAGAAATAATAGAAATGTCACAAGGCACCTTATCATTTGCTTGTCCCATCCAATAATAGAAGACTCATTCTATTTCCTTACATGAAGGTTTATTTGAGATTTCATTTTGTTGTAAACTTAGTATTTTGGAACTATTCCAAGGACCAACAAATTCACAGTCATTAACATATCACAGCAGGCTCCTTTCAAATATTACAGATTTTAAATTTACTTGAAAACCTTGAAGAATATGACCCAGTGAATTAAACTTGAGTAGGATTTCCCTTACTTGATTGCTAGCCCCATGTAATTTATTGTTATATGATCCCAGTACCTGGAATGAATATAAACTTTTTTCTGAGAAGGACAACTTTCTAATCAATTGGTCTTTTCCTTTTGTACTTAATGTATATAAATTCAGTAGAAATTTCTGTATTAAATATCTTAACAATAACATTGCATTTTTATTGTCTATCAACCAACTTTTCTATATAATAAACAACCAAAACTGTAATTGCAGTGTCTAACTTCAATGAATATTTACTTATTCATGGTTCTGCAGTTTGGTAGCCTTTAACCAGTCTTATCTCCAGCCACAGGTCCAATATGAATTTATACCACATATTTCTGAGATTTAAACTAATGCAGTATTGGCTATTCAGAGTATGATCTTCTAATGCAATATCAAAAGTACACTTCAAGTCGCAGTTCTTGTCATATTTGCTTATCTCACTGAGCAAATCCTGTCTCATGGCCAAACCCAAAGCCAAGAAGGTGGAGAAATACTTTCTACCTATAGAAGACCTTGATGTGAGTATGGGTGTACAATACTGTTAGAAAGGTCAAAGGATTGAGGGCAGTCATTCAATCTACTATGTGGTCTGTTGGAGATAAACATGGTGAGCTATTTATCATAAAGGCTAATAGTCACAGACTTTAAACCCCCTAAAAAGAAACCAGGACATCTCTAATTGTGCTTGCATTTCCTACTTTAAGCTTTCAAATTATGCAGCAGTCTAGAAGGATCCATCAAAGAAAAATGAATGGCTCTTCCTTTGGGATTCAGTAAGTGAACATATGCAGCCTGTCATTGTAACTGTAGCTGTAACAGCCATTTTCTTCAATTTTGGAATACAAATGTTTGTGTGTTAATTTTCAATTAAGAGTTCTAAACTTATTATCTGCTTGAGAAACCTTCCATGTGACACTCATTTTATCTGACTATTAATGTTGGCTTTTTACCTAAATTTGAAACCAACACAAAATTTAAAGGGTACAAAAGTAGTATTTTTTACAAACTGTTTGTCTCATTAAAAAAATAATTATACAACTGGTTTGGGATTTTTTTTGCCAGAATAAGCATGTAATGAAAATTATTTCCTTTGAATAGCACAAGTATTAAAAGCTTTAAAGTGCTTTAAAAGAAAACTGGAGGAAAGGAGCCAGAGAATTGACTTTAACAAAACAAAAACACAAAAAGTACTTGTGAGCATTTCCCAGGAAAGGCCATATCTACAAATGATAGAGATTGTGAAAGCACACTGCATTATGGGTCATGAATGTGAAGGTCAAGGAGTGAAGTCTTCCTTTATGAAATACTATTAATTACTTAGCAGGGTATCATTGTGAAAACAAGGCACCAGAAGTGAAAGAAATGTGCAAACCTCATATACTGCAATGCAAGTTCTGTAAAATAATAGAGTGCCTTTCTTTGTATATGGGCCTGGATTATGTTAAAATAAGTATACCAACAGCTAATTTGTGTGTCTACCAACAGCTAATTTGAAGAATTTTTATAGTAAACACCTCCTGTGAAGTGTCATAGTAGGTTGCTTCAATGCTTTTATTCTTTTCATAAGGCATTGCCAATCTCAATAGTGAGAATGGTACTTTTGTACAAATGAGATGGTTAATTGCTTCCCCAAATGTATTTATAATATAAGTGCAATTTCTGTACCACATTTTCCTGATCTATTCATCTATGGAGGGGCATCTGGGTTGGTTCTAGATTCTCGCTATGACAAATTGTGCTGCGATGAACATTGTTGTGCTGGTGGCATTACTGTGATTTTGTTTGTGGGCTTTTGGATAGATACCCAACCCAGATGCCCCTCCATAGATGAATGGATCAGGAAAATGTGGTACATATACACAATGGAATTTTATGCCTCTATCAGAAAGAATGACATTGTTCCATTTGTACGGAAATGGAAGGACTTGGAAAAAGTTATACTAAGTGAAGTGAGCCAGACCCAAAGAAACATGGACTCTATGGCCTCCCTTATTGGGAATAATTAGTACAGGTTTAGGCAAGCCAAAGCAGAGCATCACAAGGCCCAATAGCTATACCCTTATGAACACATAAGATGATGCTAAGTGAAATGAACTCCATGTTATGGAAACAATTGATATATCACAGTTGTAACTACTTTCAACGTCCTATGTGTATGTGTAGTTTCTATTATTGATGATGTTCTTGTATCACCTTCCTATGGTTGTACCTACACTATCTCTGTAATCTTATCTGAGTATATTGGAAACCGTGTTTACTGGTATTGGAAGTAGGAAATTCAAAGGGAATACCAAATTTGAGAGACACAGGGTAAAAAAAGAGAAATAACTACAAAAGCAATACTTGCAAAAACTGTTTGGTGTAAGTGAACTGAACACCTGGGGGGGGAGGGAAAGGGGGGGAGGGCGGGGGGCATGAGGGACAAGGTAACAAACAGTACAAGAAATGTATCCAATGCCCAACGTATGATACTATAACCTCTCTGTACATCAGTTTGATAATAAAAATTTGAGAAAAAAAATAAGTGCAATTTCTGAGATATACTAGGAGCAAAATTTTAACCAAATGTATTTTAACATCTTTTTTTTCTCCCCCCTTTCCCTAAAATGTATTTGGTAATTCACACTCTCTGTTTCTCAGTATCAAATTTTTTCAAAAAAGCATACATTCTTAAAGGGAATTGCCTGCAACTTACTCTAAGCTTGAAGAGAAAGTTGTAACCATTGCTAGGCCACAAACAGAACCAGTGGATTCAGGGTGAATTTCATACCTGTAACTCAGAAAAGATAGTGTGTTTTCTGCCTATCAGCAGGACTGTACTCTATTCAACTGTTTCAAAACTAAAGGTATTTACAGTTGATCAGTGACCTTGAACAGTTTTATAATGGACTATGTCTCTATGGTCAACCTTATAAATGAACTAAATCTGATAGCCCAGTGTAATTACTTATACACTAATGTAGTATATTGTTAATACACTGCAAATTTCTTTATAGCATAATTAGTACTCAACTGATACAGCAAAACTATGCCAATTTTATTGTCATATTAAACCCCGTCAGCTGGTTTGGTGTTGAGACAATTGTAGAGACACAGTCTGAAATGTTCATAACTTATAACTTATATTGACTACAAACAACCTCTGTGTAACACTTTGAGTGTACTCACAACTTTCAGATATGGAAAGACAGTACGATAAAAATTCTGTGAGGTATAGAATCCTTGTCCTGGCCTATGGTCTTGCTCACTGTCTCTATTTCCCATAAGGAAATTGAAACCCAGGCAGGCAGGGTATAGGGAAACCATGAAACCATGGTACAATACTCTAGGCTAATAGCTGTAGTCACCTCTCCCTAAAGCAAATAGAAAGGATGTCTCAGATCCCAGAAAAAAAGACAGCATGTAAGTTATTGTGCTTTGAGAAGAGCAATGACCTCCCCTCAAGGGTACACGACTTGCTCTTTATATGGCCCTGAGGGAAAGGAATCAAGAACACTATTACCTTGAACATAATATTTGCTTTTATTCCAGTATCTTGCTAATTCTCTCCTTAGTCAAACCAAACAGAAAACTAGTCTGCATAGGAGTCCTTTAAATCACCTTGAAAGGCAGAAAATGGAGAGAAAGTGGATCTAGCACAGCAGCAACAACAACAACAACAAAAATCATAGAACTGGAGTAGTTGGTTTTGTGATACATTTCATATGATATAACTCAAAGAAATACAATAGAAAGTTGATTTTTATACACAATTTTAGTGACTTAATAGTTAAACTCATCTTTAATATTTAACACCTTTGGATTGGTTGAGGAATGTCACTGCACTTAGGTCTTCCCTTTTTTGCTGTGCTAAATATGGAATTCAAGACTGATCCTGGCTTTACCATTGAGCTATTTCCTCAGCCTTGCATTTGTAAATTCTCTTTACATTCTTAATAGACTTATGCCCATCAATAAATTAATATCCATTTGGCAATCAATGGGCTATCTATCATTTGCTGGTGAACTACTGTGCAAGGTACTTCATAAGGTGTAGTTAGAAATCTGATCTCAAGGACCTACATTCTAATGCATAAAAATGACCATAAAATTGATCATAAGAGTTAAAAGTAATAAACCACATGATATATACTGATGAGTTTAAAAAATCATTCAGCAATTGTTTGTTATGAACCCCCGGGATTATCAATACAATAATGGACAGCAGTCCAAGTCAAAATCAGAAGCAAATCAACTGCAAATTAACCCACTACTAAACATTAACATTTTTGAGTGATTCTGCAATTTAAAAAATATCTTCAGCATTTCATTGTCAAAATAGTGCATACTTAATGAAAACTTGTTGAATTGAATCAAACAAAATCAAAATAAAATTTTATAAAATCAAAAAAGATTTTATTACAACCAGAGTTTTTGCCAAATTTAACTAGGATTTATTTTATTTTATTTTTAAATTACACATTATTGTCTTTAAATAGGTATACAAAGGAGTTACCATTCAACAGATCAGTTTTTAAACACATGGCATCTTGAATGATGTCATCCCTTTCATCATTGTCCCCACCCCTCGTAATTCAACTCCTCTCCTCAATATTCTTAGTTTCACAGGATGTGCATTGAATATTATAACTGGATTCTCCCTACTTCCTCTCTTCATTTATGTACCCCTTCCTCTTATTTCCCCCTCTCATCCCCCCTTAACCTTTTCAAGTGCCTATTTCATTGTATTCATTTTGTTGGAATATGAGTGAGGTTTCCCAAGGAATTACACCATTTGAATTTGCCCCTGCAAATACCATTCTACAGTTAATACATTTGTGTACACTTGCAAGTACTTTACCTATACATTTATAAATTAGTTTTAGCTTCTATATGTGAGAGAAAACATGTTTCCTTTTTCTCTTTGGTACTAACTTACTTCACTTAACATCATTTCCCCCCAGGTCCATCTATTCCTTTGCAAACAATGTAATATCATTCTTCTTAGTGGATGAGCAAGACTATAGGTTTTATTCCTGAAATTATCTTTCAACTCCATATTTACTATCAATGAAAAAGAACTAAGATCTTACAATTTCAGTATTTTTGCCTAATTTTTAAATTGTTTTCTTTATAAATAATCAGTCTTGATGTGTTACAGGAATATAATAGAGGTGGTAAGCTTGTTAGAAGTACACCATTTATGTCTATGTAATTATCATTATGAAACCCCTTTGTACTATTAATGTATGCTAATAAAAAGAGAGAAAAATAATAAGTCTTTCAGAAAAACATTTACTTAGTTTCTGATATGTACTTAGCCCTGTGCCAGGTGCTAAGAAGGACTCTAAAGAAACAGAAAGAACTAATAATTCTTTGGAGTTCCAATTAAATAACTAAAAGTTAAACCAATTTAGGAAGGTACATTATGCCTTTGAGGCTCTAGGTCGCTCTTGATTAGAAAGTATTAAACATTTTCAGTAACTAAACAGATTAAAGGGAATTCAAGGATGCTTCTCACTAGTAAATTTGGATTAGATTGGCAAATTTAGCACCTTAAATGGGATTTTTTAATAATTAAAAGAAGAGGGAGGAAATGATCATTACAACATTTCTAGAATCTATGTTTACCACTTACCTTCTTAATCATGTCCTAAGTATATCTGGAGATCAGGGTTTTATAACTGAAGAACATCTTTCTATACAACCCATAAATCACTTTTAAAAACCTCTTCAATTTTGTAGTTTGTTCAAAGTTTAAAAGCCTCCATGAAAATGAGACAAAAGTCAGAGAAAGACTGTGGCAATAAAAATCAGATGTGATTTTCTCTTGAATAACATCTGCTCTTTACGATCCTTTCACGTTAAACTTTATAAGAACTTATTATAAAAGCTTTATTGACAATTAAATCCTATTTTAAAAGGATTTACTTTCCCCATCCCAGCAGTAGAGTTTGCTTTTCTTATATTTAACTAGTTGCAAATACTTCTCAGCTACATTTTTCATCATATTAATTAATTTCCCACAAAGAAATTTACATATATTTATACCACACAACAATATTAGTACAAAATATTTTCCTTATTTGACTATTTTATTTTCGGTAGTTGTTGAACATGATCCTGGTCTTATTGTTAGTCTTATTTCCCATTTAACTAGGTGTATTTAAGACCTCCATTTTATAAAGAGTTGTGTTCTTCAAAGGAACCATTTGAAATCCAAATGTTGGATAGTTCTGCCATGGGAGTTTAACATTAAATGAAATACACACATTTGAGTAGCTTAGTATCTCTAATTTTAAATTAATAGCATATTCAATAAAACTATCACTTTCATAGACTATAATTGTTGATATTTATGTATTGACTTACCTCCCTTTAAACAATTCTGCTTTTACACTTATTAGAGGCTCTCTAGGTCATTGAAAGGAAGGTTAAAACCAAAGAACAATAGTTGGTCAAAATAATGAAAAAAACAGGATCACAGTATATTATCTCTTAAACAACATCCTTCCTAGTGTTATGTCATAATGGATCATCTTCCAGGAAAGATTCAGTTATCAGAAATACAATGATCTGACAGATGGAGGTATTACTAATGCTAAATAATAGTGGTGCTCTGAAAATTCTTTCCAAATTTATTTTGTTTTCAATACTACACATTTTGCTATTTCATTAAGGCCCACCTCAAATTCCTCTTCCGTAGAACAGTCTGTATTGATTTTAGCCAAAATTGATTTCTCTCCTTTGATAAGTTATGTTGCACAGTTGAAATACCAACACCACAATTGTAAAACCAAAGAGTGTATTAACTAAAAGGAAGAGGAGTTTCAACAAAAGGCCGGTGTAAAGTAGACTTTTGTCAACTCTATTCTGATTTTAGTTGGAGATGAAATCTGATCATTCAACCTATTAAAAACTCTAGGGCGTGTTCTTATAAGTTACCTAGAGAGATAGCTTTATAGATAGTAGTTAATATTTTCTGATTTATAAACTAAACTTTAAATGTGCTATTTAAAATTGTAAACAAATACTTTTCTATTCCTCAGTGCCATCCCTGTTATGTTTTTCACAGGACCATGTTTATTGACTTTCTTTTTTTCCCTTTTTTTCTTTTTTCTTTTTTTGTATGGTACTGTAAACTCAGGGCTTTATACTTGTTACACAGTTCTTCTACCACATGAAGCCTGTCCCCAGTTCTTTTTCTTATTTTTCAGATGGGGTATCATGCTTTATGCCTGAGATTTGTCTTGGACTGTGATCTTCCTTGCACATAGCCAGGGTTACAAGTATATATCATCACACGTAACTTAAGATACAATCTCATGGGACTGGGAATGTGGCTCTATGGTACAATGAAAGAAGCCCCCACCCTGCCCCCAGGTTGGATTCTTCAGTGCCACATAAACAGACAAATAGGGAAAACGGCCAGAAGGGGCGCTGTGGCTCAAGTGGCAGAGTGCTAGCCTTGAGCAAAAAGAAGCCAGGGACAGTGCCTAGGCCTTGAGTTCAAGCCCCAGGACTAGCAAGAAAGATGCAATCTCACCAACTTCTTATTCCAAACCAACCTCAAGCAATGATCTTCATATCTCTACCTCCCAAGTACCTGAGATTACAAACTTGAGTTACACTACCTGGCTCCTAGTTAATGTTTTCCTTAACATTTTCTTATCATCATTTTATATGCCTATTTATTTGGCTATGCCCTGTCACTTTAGCTAGATTGTAAGCCCCAAACTGCAAAAACATTATTTCCTCTGCAATTAGCACAGTGCCTAATATTTAGGGGACTTCAATATTTGTTGGATGAATGATCTATAGATACTATGTTATTGTGAGAGATGGTTTTTAGTTTGGGGGGGGGGGAGTGTTGTGTTTTTGTTTTGTTTTGTTTTGCAGTGATAAGATCAAATCCAGGGTATCCCACGTGCTAAGCAAGTACTGTACTACTGAACTATATCTCCAACTTCTGAAATATTTTCTTCACAAAATTGTTTTATATTTTACTTTCTCTAAAAACTCATGCTTGAGGCCAGTGATTAGAGATTATATACCATCTGTATTCTGTTCACAATGTATCAGTGCTTAGCTCACATCAGATTTGGTTGAAGAAAATATTAAAATAGGCTACATAGCCTCATCCTTGTAGAGTCCTATTTTAAAAGTCCCCATTTATGTCACAATTGCCAGTCTGATGAAATACACTGTGAATAATATGACTTTAGGATTGTAAGAATGGGCTAAGTTGAGATATGTGCATATTTAGGCTAAGTAATAAATATTCTAAATCATTGAGGTTTGAAACTTCCAAGGAATTGTACTGTTATCCAGTCTATGGGTGGCAAATGTTTTACTGTGTGTACTGAATACAATGTGTGGACATTATTGTTTATATTGTAGCTCTGTGTGTGTACACATGTGCATACACCAGTACTGGAATTTGAACTTAGGACTTCAAACTCTTCATGATCTGTTTTGCTCAGGGCTAGTTCCTCCACTTCTGGCATTTTGCTGGTTAATTAAAGAATCTCACAGATTGGTTTGTTGAGACTAGTAAAACCTTGATCTTCAGGTCTCAGCCTCCTAAGTAGCTATGATTTCAGGTGTGAGCCACTGGTGCCCAACTGTATTATAGCTCTTTATTGAATTTAACTTCATCATGGCATCATTCTCAGGTGCACTAGAACCTTCACTCCAGGCAACACTGCTTTCTCCTTCATCCAATCATATCCCTCCAATTAAATTGAGGTCCAGAGAAATTACATTTCTTGACAAAGTATTCAGTAGTCTAAGTCTTCTCAATTCTTGTTCAGCTTTTAGCATCTGAATACCAATGTCTTAAGAAATACAGAAGTACCTTCTATCAAATTTGAGTGTCCATAATATGTTCAACAGAATATTTCATTCCAGCAACACAAACTTTTCTCATGCCTTATTCATCATTCTTTAAAATGATTCCCAACTTTATGCCAGTAAAAATTAAATTACTCCAAAGCCTTCTTTGTATAAATCTTAGAATAGCTTACTAAAATGCATCACAAAATTTTTATTTCTTAGGTGATTTTAATTATGTATGTTTATTTTGGTAATGCATCTTTTCTCCTTCATCAGTATTATGTTATGTTAGCTGTAAGTACAAAATAATTGAGAACAAACTATGACAAATTGAACTAACCCTTCTAAAAGAAAAAGCAAATACTCTTGTGATTTGAGCTTTTTCTCAGTCCTTGAAACTTCAGGAATATCTGTCTTTATTAACTTTTGCTTTTTGCTGATGTTTTCTCTCATTTTATTATAGCTTATAGCATTGTAAATTAATTTAACATGAAAGGATAAAAACGTTCCTTTTGAAATGTTTCTCATTAAATTATGGAAAAAATATTACAATAAATAAAAGAAAGAAATGCCTCTGGTACCAGCTTCCCTTTGCTCAATTACTGCAGTACCAAAAGTGAATTATTATACAGTTAACTCAGAGGCAATATTATTGCCATTATATTATAAAATAGATGAGTTGCAATATTTTACAAAAAAGGTTCAGCAAAGGTTCTTGAAAGTGGAATACTTGGTTTTAGTCATTAAATATATACTGACCCCAAGTTTTTGGGGATTATCATTTATTTTTAGAATTCCTCCTAATGACAGGCCCACCATTATATTAAGAGCTGCAACGTAAACTCCAGCTAATTACTTTATTCAGGGGAATTATTAAGTTGAGGTATGTATAAAATTTTGGAATGAATGTACTGCCAATTGGCTGAAAGTACTATTCAGTATCCTCTCTGGTTATAATCTCTCCAGTGTGTTTTAATTGAATACAGCCTCTAGAGAGGAAAACTGGTTTTTTTTGCAAGATGGAATCAAGTGAAGAAGACGTCTCTTTCCTTCTGTCTCCCTCTCAGTAAGAATGGTACTTATCTCATCTAAAGCAGAGAGAAACAATTAAGATGGATTTCATCTGAGTGAAAATAATTGTTCAGTAGTGAAAAATGGAAGCAACTTAGAACCCTCAACGGTGTAGATTTTCCCAGTGCATTAATGTTTACAAATTCTATAGAACAAGTTCATATTCTAAGTGATTTTAATAGTGAGGCAAATATGTGAATCTTATTTTATTTATTTTTATTAAGTTACATTAGGTATAGAGAGTTGAATCTTTTCCAATATATAAATCTTAAACGAAACAAACACCTACAAAGTAAAAAGCTTTATGAGCGCGCGCACACACACACACACACACACACACACACACACACACACCCCATACATATGCTACAAGATTCAAGATACAGGGCTGAGGATGAAGACCAGAAGTAGAGTGCTCGCCTTAGGGACAGGGCCCAGGTCTAGGAACATCAAAAAGCAAAACAAAACAAAACAAAAAAACAGATTAAATGAGTAACTGAATCACATGTACACCTCTTCAATCAATTGTAATTTAAACGTGTATATGCATTTCAAAAATACACATAAACTACCATTAATAATAGAACACCAGAACATTTTTTGTGATGTTGAAGATGGAACCTAGGGCCTCACACATGTTAGGCAAGCACTGAACTGTGAAACAGCACCCCACTGCCAGCTTTACCCAGAACATTTTGGTAAACTTCTGGGAACTTTCATGGAAATCAACTAAGTCATAGTCTTAGGGGTGAAATGAGCACAGACTGGATTAACAAATTATGATGCGGAAGGCTTTAAAACTACTATATATGTATAAAAATTAATCTAAACCATGGGTTTGGTTATATCATAATAGCAAAAAGGAGCTAACTATAATCCCTTCTGAAAACTCAACCAAAATGATTACATTTGAAAGGCAAATATTTAATTTGGTAGTGAGAAATCTCATATTATTCCATGACTTCTTTTGTGTGTGTGTGTACTATTTCTCCATATTAATCTTCATTTATAAGTTGAGACTAGTTAAAATTTAATGGAGATACAAAATTATTGAGAAATGTCAGTCATCAAATTCCCCATTGAGATTACTTTTAAATTCCATATACGCATGTTTAAACTACTGTCTAATTTACTGTCCCTAATATTTGGTGATGATAATGCCAGCTCTCTGATTAAACTGGAGAATGTACACATTTTAGGTGTCTATTATAATCCAGATACCAAAGTCATCATTGACTATACAAGGTTAATAAAACTTGAGTAAGGCTACTGCCATGTTGCTAGGAGGTTCAGCCTCTAACTGGGAAAAGGGAGTAGAGATTCAATCAGAGGAATCTGTATAAGGAAAAATGTTCTAGCAGAAGATGGAGTGGATGGGCTATATTATCATGCTCAGAACAATCAGACAAGCCTTCTGTTTGAAGGAATTGACAATTGTCTAAGGCTTAAAAGGTGAAATAGGAGCAAAGTGGTTAAGATAAACTCCTTAGAAAGAATTGTTTCAATAGAACTTGATATAATCCCAGAAAGAAATGGTATATGCAATCATTTTCATCTTCCAATTCATTGATAATATACTTTACTCTTAACTTTAGAAAAAAATAAAAAAACTTCTAAAAATTTAGTTTTTTATACTATCTCTTAAAACGAGTTAATCCAAGAGAAAATTGAATACAATGAGAATCTCCTAAGAGGCAAAGAGGCTGTGGTTTGCTTGTGTTTATTTTCTGCCAAAATATATTATGATGCATATAGTAGCTCATTAAAAATTCAGATTATTACATTTCTGAATTGCCAGTGGCATCTATTATATTGTATATTAATCATAAAATGCTTATCTTGCTGACTTTAACAAACCTAAATGACCAAAATGCAAACAAATTATATCATATTATACTCTAATAAATTTGTTAAAGTAAATCATAAAATGGTAGATGAAAAATTGGTCCCTTCTTCTAAATATCCACACCACATAATCTCTCTATGGTATTATAAAAGTATGTAACAAAATGTTGGATTGCAAAATAGACTCTAAAATATCTCTAGAGCTATTCTATTTTTTCATTTTATTTTACCAGCTCTATCTAGTAGATATATAATGTAAGCCACATATATAATTTAAAATTTTACCAAAACCTCACCAAGGAAAATACAAATAAAATAGTGAAGTTAATTTAATATGTTATATGTAACTCAATGGGACTCAAACATTATCATTTTAACATGTCCTTATGAGTTATTAATGAAAGCTATTCTTTGTTTTTGCCATATACGTATTTAAAATCAAGTACATTTTACTCTTACAATACAACTCAGCCCAAACTGAGCCCAAACATATAAAATGTTCAGTAGCCATTATTAGAGTCTAGTTTTAGATATCCAAAGTAATCCAAAAGTAAAAGGAGTACTTGCTACTCACTATGTCTCTCCTCTATGCTAACCTTGGGAAAATTTCCAAAATATAATCTACAGAGTTGAAATATTGTCTTTTAACATCTCTGAGAGCTTCAATTTTAATGCCATAGTATATACTCTTAAAGAATATTGATATTTTTTACAGAATGCTATGAAAGATCAATTAGAAGTTTATGATGCACATAATGCAAAATACAAGTCATTTTCCAAGCCTATTTTAGAAGCACAAGAACTGTAGTCATTTACCACTTCTCAGAATATGGCCTGAATATGACTTTGGGTACTAATGATATTGTAAAAACTTTGTGATAAGAAAATAATTTTTAAGAACAAGATTAGGAACAAGATTCCAGATTATAATTGACATCTGGAATGTAAGATTTGTTTTAATTGGAAATCTGATTTTGATATTGTTATACTGGGAAGCTTAAAAATGTATCCCATACTTGCTTAGCAACTTTACAAGATAATTCTTTTGTGGGAGAAATTATTCTTGATTATTAAGTAAGCATATTTTTACAAAGCAACTAGGACTTTTGTATCTGTAGTATTACTTGGAGCTATTCAAGTAAAATTAAAGTATCAACACTCAGAATAACAGCTACTAACAAAACCCAAAAACATGATCTAAAGATTCTACAAGGGAGTTATAGATGCAGCTCAGAGATAGAGTGCTTCCTAACTTGTAAAAGACCTGGATTAATCCCAGGGCTACAAAAAGAATTTTATTTGTAATTTTTGAACTGCCAAAATGAACACAATTGTTTATTTGCTAGATACATATGTATATGTATATATAAAATTTGCCTATTAGTTTATAAGTACTCTCATTGTATCACTAAATAATGAATTTGTAATTCAGATGTTTTCTATTTGAAATAAATTTATCATAGGCAGAAATATTGTAAATTATAACCAATTTCAAATACCAAGGTAATTTATAATGTACATTTATACATTGTCATTTATCATAGTTTTACTTCTAAGAGTTCAAAAGAATGAAAGTGTAATGTGCTATCACATGGTTTATATTTTTACAAATTTTAAGAATTATGTATTGATTTAATGTATTTTAGAAAAGTATAGCCCATTCTATAGAGTTGATTTTAAGATACTATTGTTTAGAATGAGATTAAATAAAACAATGGGCCAATACAAGACACTTAAAGAAAACAAATAAGTAAATATAAGGTCAAATGTGGAACTATTTCTAAAGGTGATTTGTGAAGATGATTTTAGTCGTTTTACTACTGCAAATTGTATTAACTGAAAATGCCAGGAACTTACATACATCTCTCTTCTGCTACCTATTGTCTTTCCCTTCTTGAGAGTTCTCTGCTCTCTTTCATTTGTTGGTATGGACAGAAAATGAAACTCCAATAAGTTGAGGACATATCAGCAGGGTTAGGTGAGATGATTCTAAAAGGTATTTATTTTGAGAGTGGATTTGATTATTTTTTGGTTATTAAAAGTCTTTTACGTCAAATAAAATTACATAATGATGATAAACTTAGATGCATTTGTTTTTAAGGAAAAGGTAGATAGTTATTAAAATTGCTTTTGTAATCACAAATTGGCTTCGAAGGCAGTTTCCAAAGACTAGTTTCTAAATTGCAACATTGCTCACTACATTAAAAGATGGTATTTATTTGAGTTATATATTCATAGTCAATTTTTTCCACATATGTTTGTATCTCTTTGTGGCTCTGGGGAATGTCTTAATGTAAACAGTCTTATTCTAAGATTATTGGTAAATGCCCTTGTTAGCTTGTCTTTAGAGAAGCTCCAGATATTTGTCAAAAGAGTCTCCCAAAATATTTGTTACCAAGAATATAGACGTGAATATACAGAGGAAGATATTTAGAAAGCAATGTTTTTTACATAAGGTTGAAAATTAGTTTCCTAAATACAGCGTATTATCTTCTCATTACAAATGCCTTTTGTGTTGGGTAAATTCATGTAGCAATTGCCTTAGATTAGAAATGAATTGCCTCTCAGACAAGCACATGGCAAGAATTCTGACATATGTAGAAGAATTCTCACATATGTAGTAGCTTGTAATAATGTAGTGTTTTAAGCATAAGTTATTCTAATTCTCAAGTAGTCATTTTCATTAACTGCTTTTACTGCTTTTACTTTATATGATTTTTTATATTTCTTATCTAATCTATGTCCTATGATTCCTTTAGCTCTTCCATTTTAATGTTTTTATTAATATAACATATGGTTCTAGTTTTACCTCTGGCATAATTATGTTATAAACATAACCTCTTATAAATTATAGATCTGATATTTTAGGCAAACTTAAGCATGAGTCACTACTGGAGGGCTTGTGTTACTTTCTTCAATGAATTTCACATTCATTTAGAGATAGGGTGAGGCTCGAGAATTTACATTTTTAAAGAGGTTTCTAATTAAATTTGATACGATGGGTCTGGAACCAATTGTAAAAATCATTATCTAAAAGATGCAGAAATTTCCTTCACTGACTTTTCCCAATGAAGATATTTAATGGAAGAGATATTCATTTAGGTATGGGTTGAGTCTGATAATTTGCATTTCTGCTAAATTCCCAGAGAATGCTATCATTGATCATTGAGACCCATGCAGAATGAACTATTACTTGAAATATCATTAAAAGGCAAAGAACAAGTTAGGTTAGCAATATGAATTTTATAATGAGGCTTAAATTTTTATTTGGATTTGCTCAGAAGCTTCTTGTAGGAAAAATTATCACCAGTAGAGCTGAAATTCAACTTGAATCCTAGTAGCCATAAGGGATGTTTTGGCTAAGCAAAGCAAAACAAAAACAGGTTGACCTGGGAGATAGAGATGAGTAAGCAGGAAGAAACTGAGAAAAGAAAGAATTCCTCCAAAACACAACCACAAAGAACCAACAGCCCCCTCAACAAGTGGGATAAAGACTTAAAAAGAGACTTCTCTGATGAGGAAATGAGAATGGCCAAGAGACATATGAAAAAGTGCTCTACATCACTGGCCATAAAAGAAATGCAAATAAAAACGACATTGAGATTCCATCTCACCCCAGTAAGAATGTCCTATATCAAGAAAACTAACAAATAATAAATGTTGGAGGGGATGTCGCCAAAAGGGAACCCTACTTCATTGTTGGCAGAAATGTAAACTGGTTCAGCCACTTTGGAAAATGGTATGGAGATTCCTCAGAAGGCTAAACATAGAGCTCCCCTATGACGCAGCAGCCCCACTTTTGGGCATCTACCCAAAAGACCACAAACAAGAACACACTAAAGCCACCAGCACAACAATGTTCATCGCAGCACAATTTGTCATAGCTAAAATATGGAACCAACTGAGATGCCCCTCAGTAGATGAATGGATCAGGAAAATGTACATATACACAATGGAATTTTATGCCTCTATCAGAAAGAATGACATTGCCCCATTAGTAAGGAAATGGAAGGACTTGGAAAAAATTATACTAAGTGAAGTGAGCCAGACCCAAAGAAACATGGACTCTATGGTCTCCCTCATAGGGAATAATTAGCACAGGTTTTGGCTAGTCACAGCAGAGGATCACAAGAGCCTAATAGCTATGCCCTTATGAATGCATAAGATAATGCTAAGTGAAATGAACTCCATGTTATGGAAACGAGTGATATATCACTGTTGTAATTACTTTCAACATGCCATGTGAAATCGTAGTTTCTATTGTTGATGATCCTCTTGTATCCCCTTCCTGTGGTTGTACCTGCACTATCACTGTAGCTTATCTGAGTACATTGGAAACTGTGTATACTGGTATTAGAACTAGGAAAGTGAAAGGGAATACCAAAATCGAGAGACACAGGATAAAAAGACAAACGACTACAAAAGCAATGCTTGCAAAACTGTTTGGTGTAAACCAACTGAACAATTCATGGGGGGAGAGGGAAAGGGGGAGGGGGGAGGAGGTAACAAACAGTATAAGAAATGTATCCAATGCCTAACGTATGAAACTGTAACCTCTCTGTACATCACTTTGACAAAAATAAGAAAAAAATAAATTAAAAAAAGAAAGTATCCAAATATGAAGTTGTACATTAGGTAAAAGAAGAGAAAATGAGTAGCTACCAGAAAGTCCTAAGACTAGTTCAGCCAGGCAGGTCCCTGGCAGTCACAAAGCAGACTTAGAAAAGTTTTGCAAAAGACACCCACCCAAGAAAGCACACAGGAGACTTAGAATAGGTAGATTCCTCATCAGACAAGACTTACACCACTTTTCATTCACAGGATTTGTTTCTTAATAGACTTTATTAACTTCAAGTAGTTGTACCAAGGAGTTGCCATTTAACAAAGCAGCTTATGAATGTGATGTCATTCTTTTCAACAACATTTTCACTCACCCCTCCCCTACACATGGGATTCTTGTCTGCATTTGCTGCTCTTCTCTTCACTTATCTAGCTTTCCCCTTGACCCTAACTCTTCTTTCTTTTTTTTTTTTTTTTGGCCAGCCCTGGGCCTTGGACTCAGGGCCTGAGCACTGTCCCTGGCTTCCTTTTGCTCAAGGCTAGCACTCTGCCACTTGAGCCACAGCGCCACTTCTGGCCATTTTCTGTATATGTGGTGCTGGGGAATCGAACCCAGGGCCTCATGTATACGAGGCAAGCTCTCTTGCCACTAGGCCATATCCCCAGCCCCGACCTTAACTCTTTCAAGTACTCACTTGATGTTTTAGTTCGCTAAACGTTGACTTTTGCCTCTCTAAGAAATTATTTGATATGCCTTGATTCTACCATATTTCAGTTTGTATATTTATATACACTTGCATGTATTTATGATGTGTTATATACACCTGCAGTGTATTCTCTCATGAGTTCATCATTCGTAATATTTCTGTTTGAGTGTCTACATTCAGCTCTGTTTTTGGAATGATAAAGGCCTCACTTTGTGAATTTTACTTTGTAATTGAGAAAATACCAGTAAGTTTTTCATTTGTGTTTATTCTTGTGCCAGGCTTAAACAGAGGGCATTCCATCACTTGATCCACACCTCCATTTCCAGCCTTTTGGTGGTTAATTGGACATAAGAAACTCCAACTTTCCTCCCCAGCTTCAAACTGCGGTCCTCAGATCTCAGCCTCCTGAGATCTGTAAGCCAGCGATGCCCAGCTTCTTTTTATTTTTAAAAGTCTCCCTGGCTGCTGTTTGTACATAGGATATGGAATGTAGAAAAGAATACAGTTGCTGCCTTGTTTTGACTACCATCTCCTCTCAGAAATTTCCTTCTTCCATCATCCTTAACCTTCCTTGGTCTGATCTTCTGCTGATCACTCTACTACTCTTCCTTTTAACAAATGTAACATTGAACCTTGTCACTGCTCTTCTTTCTCCCTTCTGGTACCACCTCTTTCTATTGCCATGGTTCATCTTTTTGGAGGAATAACACCACAGGCCACTCCCCTTCTTCACACACAATTCATTTTTACTCCATGTTATGTAACTATTGCTCCTACCATGCCAAGCAATGCCTTTCACTAAGAAAAACAAATTTCCAAATTCAACTTCTCTTAATTGGCCCAGGTCTATGACACCCTCTTGTCCAGATCTTCACTGAACCTATCTCCATACTGTTTGGGTTTGCTTTCTAGACGATTCACTTTTTGTCTATTCCAGAAGTGTAGCTTCTCCTGTGATCCAACCCTCAGCCCTCCATCACTTTCCATCCTACAGCAATTCTGTGATCTTATCTGTAGCCAAAGCTCTTATTAGTACTTAGAAGCAGATGACTCTCAAATCAATATCTTCTGTCTTTGTCACCCTTTTGGCTGTTCCATATTTATATCTGCAACTCCCCCATTCACTGCTATATTTAGACTGATACTGAGAAGTACAAAGTATACACTGCCTATCTTTCTCTGATTGGTTGGCCTTTCGCCATTGTCTTTTCTAAGTGTTTTGGTTTTTATATTTCCAAATTAACATGTCCTGAACTAAAACCACTCTCCTTTCTGTTTCAGGAAATAGCACAAACTTTTAACAGTTACTAAATCGAAAAACATCTAATTCTGGCAATATTTCTGTCTTTCATTACACATATCTACAACTGACTCCAAATATTCTTATTCTACCTCCTAAGTGTATCTCAGGCAGAGTTTTTCAATATGACTATCAGTGATTTGGGATTCTTATTACTATAAAATTAATCATATTTGATTCAAATCACGTAGCCTTTGACAAATTTCTTAATCTGTTCTAACCATAATTTCCACATTATTTTTTGTACTTGTTGGGGTGTTTTTTGAGAAAGAGTCTTGCCATGTAGCCCAGGCTGGTCTTGAGCTCACAACTTGCAATCATGCCTCTTTTTCCAAAATACCGGGATTATAGACATGTATTAACATGTCTGGCTAATTTTCTACTTTCTTAGGGTGAATTAAAATTACGAGACAGCCAGGTGTTAGTCGCCCATAATCCTAGCTATTTAGGATTACTGAGATGTGAGAATCAACGTTAGCTCAGGCAGGAAAATCTGAGAGACTCTTATCTCTACTTAATCACCGGAAAACCAGAAGTTGCTCCTTGGCTCAAATAGTAGAGTGCTAGCCTTTAGCAAAAGAGCTCAGGAATGGCACCCAGGCCCTGAGTTCAAGCCCCATGACCAAAAATAAAAAAGAAAGAAAGAAAGAAAGAAAGAAAGAAAGAAAGAAAGAAAGAAAGAAAGAAAGAGATTACTACACAGAGTCAAGTTTCATAGCAAACCATCATTAAGAGTAATAACTATAATTACTGATGGTATTATACTGACACTATTACACTGATAGTATTATCCTACAAAAATAAGTAAATTTGTAACTGTTCTTCCTGCATATAGAATCAGTTCCTCTGCCAGTTATTGTAAAACAAAATAAAATAAAAAGTTGACTTACTCTGTCATTCCTAAGGCCATGTTTGAAATTCTTCAATTTACTTTAAGATCGGCTCTTACCTCCTTGGACTAGCGTTTGGGATAGTTCCTAATCTTATATCTCCATGACCCTATTTCTCCCACGCTCTGTGAAAAAGAGATGTAACAGAAAATTCAAGGTGACTGGAATTACCTACTTTATATAACTACAGTTCTACTGACTGGGAGAAACTTCTACCTTCCCTTCCCCATACACCTCAACTAGCTTTTATTACTTCTTCAAAATAGTTTTAAACTCCAGAAACTACTTCTGATCTATGGTACATTTCTCAATAATTAATACAAGAGGACTATGCCTTGTAAAACCATTAATAAAATATTTTAAAATTAAAAGAGAGTAATCATATTTACTGAAAAAGAATGCTGGAAAAAATGATGGCACTGTGATTAAAATATGACATGATTTGCAATGCAGAAAAATAATTTTATTTCAATATAAAAATGTACTAGAAGCTAGATGCTGGTAGCACAAACCTATAATCCTAGCTACCCAGGAAGCTAAAGTTTTAGGATTGTGGTTCAAACCCATCCCAGGCAGGAAGGTCCATGCGACTCTCATCTCCAATTAACCACCAAAAAATAATAACCAGAAGTGCAGCTGTGGTTTAAGTGGTGTAGATTACTAGCCCTGAGCAACAAAACTCAGAGGCCATACCCATGCACTGAGTTCAAGCCCCATGAGGGTCACAAAAAACCTATTAGAATTATACAGCAAGCTGTATACCTACCGTCCATACTTAGTCCATACTCTCATTTCACTGTACATGTTTTATAACATATTTATCCATCTCTCTGTAATTAATTTTAACATATAACTGAAATAATAAGGTGACATTTGAAAAAGTATGATAGACACTTACACATAGATAAAGCAAAATAATTTTCTCCTACTGAAAGGATATAAATTGTTTTATTTTCTAATTCAGACTACTGAAGTAGCCATTAAAATAAACCCAAAAGGAGCCACATAAAACTAGTTTTATTAACACTTAATGTACTTGATTACATGTAGAACATGTGTAAGAATTGTTACTATTAAAGGGTTTTTAGATTTGCTAATTTACAAAGAAAACTATGTTCCTATGTTTTTTATTCAAATGGAACGTTTTATAAGTAATGTCCTCTTTCTTTTTATAAAATTTAACTTTGACCAATACTTTATTAATGTACTGTGGGTTAAGGTAGTCTATGACATGTACTAAATAGACCTGACAGTTTCAAAATTGGAATTTTAGTTCCTTTATATTAAACCTCTATAACACCTTATTGAGAAATTTATATCTGTTACCATTTTAAGGAAATCTTTTCAACTGGCAGGTGAGAATTAAAGAAATCAACATGTAAACACTACCCCCAAGCTAATCAACACAGAGTAAGTCCTTTTTAGATCAGCAAGTCTCAGCTTTCCACAAACTCACAGCATGACAATATTCTGTACTAATATTGCAAAAATAATGGCAAAGGCAACATTTTCTATATAAAATATTTCTTTTCTAGAACTTTTGATTCCACTTAGTACACTTCAGTGAGTAGATTATTCAGTTCCAGAATTAGTAGCACACCACTCTGAATGGTTCAGTTCACATTGTGATTATGCATTCAACAACATTTGTAAGGGTTTAAGATGTGCAAAGCATTACATTAAATAGTGTATGGCAGGGCGTCTCAAATGTAGCTATCTGTAAAGATTTCCTCAGTCAGTAAAGAAATTATAAATTCAAAGATAGAAGTAAAGAAGAGAGTAGCAGGAAGAGGTTTTGTTAACTTATCACCCGTCTTTTTTAAGGAAAGCTGACCCTGTATTCTAAGATCATGTCCTCTTGTACTTTTCTTCTTAAAATATCCCTTTCTTGACATATAATGAGAATAGTAGATGGTAGGCTTCATTTTGTCTTACTACTTTATCTAGCAAAAGTATTGTTTGATATCTAAATTTCTAGCCTTACATACACTTACAGTTATCTACATATTGACAATTGGTCTATATTATATAACAGGTCACCCTAAAATTCAATAACTAAACTACCAAAAATTTAATTGTTCAAGACATTCAGTATCCTTTAATTCGCTAATTTGTGAGTTCATGATTTCCCTTGGGTAGTCATCCTGCTCTAGCACGGCTTTTTGGCAAGTCTAGAACAGGGCTTGGAACTAGCATGTCTGGTGATGAGGGGGCATCATTGTTCTGTTGCTTCTATTTTGTACACCCTTCCAGCAGCTCAGCCTAAACATGTGTTTTTGGTAAAGGTGGACATGAAAGAGCAGATGGGAAATACATAGGCAATTCTTCAAGCCCTTGCTATTGTCCCACCTGGTGACATCCCATGGACTAATACAAACTTTATTTCTCCCTATAGTATCTAGGTTATTGGACTTCCCAAAAATGGTCATCTCCAGAACTAAAGGTTCTGAATATGGTATTGCTAATGATATTTGGAGTTTAAGATCTCAAATGGAGTTAAGATTGCTATTCAGGTGACCTTGACATAGGGAGCACATTCTGGATTACCCAAATGGGCTATATAAGTAAAAGTGGCAGCAAATATGGGGGAGACAGAAGCAAAAATAGATATAAAGATGCAGTGCTATTGGCTTTGAAAATGAGAAAGTAGACAATCAATGTAAGGAATTCTAATAGTTGGGAAAATCAAGGCAACCAATTGTCCTGTATCTTATCCAGAAAGGCTAGAGACCTACCAAACCTTTAATTATAGCCAAGGTAACCCATTTTGAACTTCTGTTTCAAGACTGTAGATAATCAGAGTTGTGTATCTTTTTTATTAAACTTTTTTCTTTATTGTTTTAAATGAGTAAACCTATGGAAATGTATTACAGATGGAATGGAGGCTTATTTTATTATCTCATTTAATGTTTTTCTTAAAATCAATTTATCCTTTTCACTTTTAGCTTTGTCTTAATAATGCCTATAAAATTTTAGTTTGATGATTTATTTAGCTTAGTTTCCCCTGTTACAACTGAATCAGAAATGGACATTAAAATTCTTAATTTTAGTCATTTAAACATGTATCATCACAGATGAACTGTCTACCGCTACTGCTAAGAAAACTGCATTTTGGGAATTATGGATATGAAGATTCAAAGGACCAAGATATTATGTACAATGAGAATTTCTTAAAGAGACATTTAGAAAATGGGTAGAATTTTAACAGTAGTAGTAAAGATTATTGAATTTAGTTCTAGAATAGACTTTATATATATTTGTATCAAACAGTGTGGAGCTTGTTAATGTTAACAAGTATTAATAGATTGTTCTTTTCAATTAGTGAAATATGTGCCAGGCTCCATTCTGCTTCCTAGTTTAGATTTAGATTTGTCACATTCTTTGGTATGTCAGATTACAGCTAAGATACATTTCTCCTTTTGTAAAATAAAAAAATAAAAAAGCCCCCATCCCCTCGCAGTGTTCTTCAGTCTTTCTGATATCATAGTTTAAAAAAATATGGTACCTTGATGCTAGGAGTCTACACTGCTTCCCAGTAGTACAGGGCTGGGAAGGTTGACTGTCTGAGATACTTTTAACTCAGTGCATTTGTTTTAGAGCATTTATCAACTATAAATTTCCATAGGCTGTGATTTTGTCGTATTTGCTTTCGTATTCCTAATTGATAACATTATACATGGCATGTGTCAATAATTATTGGTTGAAATGAAACCAAGTAGTAACTGATATTACACGTTACACGTTACACGTTACACGTTGTTCTCACTTCCCCTGGCTCCATTACAGTGACAGCAGTATTAGCTGATAAGCTTCATGTATACACTAGGTTCATTTTAGTCTCTGAATTCACTTATTGATTCTGGTAGCCCATCAAAAACCCAAGATTATTATTTGGTGAGATTTGGAATTAAAATTCTGTGGCTTATGGGCTAAGTATTCAATACACTGGGAATAAAATAATATGGGTTATGTAAATGTTTTGAAAATACCAGTATTCTTGTTTTCCTTCCTTCCAGGACCTCCCTGCAGCTCTAGTACATAGTTGCTTTGAATCTCAGAAACTATTGGCAATTTTTCTTACATCTGTTCTCTAGAAGCTGTTACAAGTGAGTGGAGGCAGGATGTCACTGGGCTGCAGTGGAAAGAACATAAAAGTAAGAGTTTGAATCCCTAGGTTCCGGTAAAAGCTCTGTAGTGGGATTTGGGGCAAGTCTCAACTTCTCTCAGCATCAATCTCTCCATCTGTGAAATAAGATTAATGATACCTGTCTTACCTATACTTCAGGGTAGTTTTGAGCTTCACATGCATTTTCTACCTCAAATAGCCTATAAATCTCTAATGCCTACAGAAAACTTAAAATGTTCTACAATAAGTTTAATATTTCCAGGATTTTAAAACTCAGTGACTAGCATGGATCTGATATAACATAATATATTAAGTGTTCATGAATGTGAGATGCCGGTCACTAATGTTATTGGAAATTTCTGTTTCTCTACTTTAAATGGGGGAAAACTGTGATGTTAATATACGATCCATATGTTTTTATCCAATTTATTTTTCCATACAAAGATAATTGATTTAAAATTAAGCAGATGTAGTTGTTTTATTAATTTACAAATTTAACATGATGGAATTAAAACAATATTTTTGTTTAAACATGTAAGAACTCTCAATGTGAACTTAATCAGTCACTTAACACAAGCTATTGTTTGAAAATTCATTGATATCAAAAAACTAAAGCAATGCCTTTTTTATTCGGTTTTTTAGCTTTCATAGTATTTCTCATTACATATGAAGCATATGTGATTAACCAAAAAATAAATTTCATAAACTTCTTTCTTAACCATTACTCAGTTTTCCCAGCCTCATTAGAACCTTCCTCATTGTCCCATGGTTGATTTCCTTTCTTTATCCTTTTTTCATTTTTAGCCCAGACAAATTGCTGTAGCTCTTTAAAAGGCCACATAAAATAAGTATTGTCCAATGGTAACACTTTAAAATGTGGTATTGTAATTACTTACCAAGTGAATACTACCCCATACTAGATTAGAATGGAATTACCTATTATATTCACATTAATAGCAAATGAGCTTTCCCTAATTGATGTTGTTGTAATGAATACAAAATAAATTATTAATGGTCTAGCACTCGTCAAAAGAGGCACAGTCATTAAGGGCATGCCATCAAAAGATAAGTGATACTTTTACAATAAGCTAGCATTAATTAAAGTAAAACTAAAATGAACTACTGAGCTACTTACATCCACATTACAAAGACATTAGACTGTGTGAATTAATGTGTTTGTAATTTATTTTATAAAAATTAATGATGGCTAACCATTTAAAATATCTAGGGGGCAAAAACTTGTTTATAACTGCTAACTACCTGTCCCAGGTATTTAGCTTTTTGGGTAACTTACTACCATTGGAACAGTGATGAACAATACCATTGTATATAATAGGTTAACTTCTATCTTTGTAGCAGAAAATCGTTTGTTTTCAAACATATTTTTATTTGTTTCTAATACAATATTCTAAACAATCTCTGAATTGGAACATTGACTAATTTCGTTTCTTAAAAAAAGTATTTGAATGGTGATTTGCCATAAATTTGGAAGCAGATGCTAACAAAACCCATGGTCAGAAATAAGCTTTGGGAGCAGAAAGGCAGAACTAAACTTTTCATACAGTACTTCTAAGGGGTAATTGAGCATACATATATCAAAGAGGATAAATTAAAAAAAACAGGTTGTCTTATTCAGGGCATTTTGGGTCTTTCAAAAACTATAGCCTTCAAATATTTTCTGTGAAAACAAACAGTTCCATAGCAGAAAACTTAATTTTGCATTGTTATCAGAATTGCTTATAATTTTGCTATATGGAACATTGTTTTAGAAAGATTATGAATGGCACTAAAATGGCTATAAAGCATATTTATATTTACCTAAAATTAGAGTTAATACTTAAGATTAAAATAGATACATCTTTAAAACACTGCACATAAACACAGTAAAATATAAAATAATATTGTTTTAATGTCAATCTCCTAGCATTGATCATGTGCTATAGTTAAGATGTTATCATTGGGAAAATATAGGTGAAGGGTATGTGGCAAATCTGCTTTACATTTGTTATTTTCTGTTAGTGTTGAATCATTTAAAAGTAAAAATTTATTTTAGAAAACATATACATATGTACATATATACACATGTTACATATTATATGCAAACATATATGCATATACTATACATATTGTTTCTTTTCTTTTTAGATAGCATACATCAGTTAGACAAGGGATTATTCACTGAAACATTTCCACACATTTATACAATGTATCGATCCACCTTACCCTATCTATCACTCTATATAGACTTTGGAAAAAATGTTATCATTTTTAATAACGAATACTTAGTTCCGACTGAAGGACAATGCAGAGGTGGTTAAAAACTATTAAATACTTTCTGACCTAGACTCAATTGATGATCATCAAATTAATAAATGAATACCTATGCCAACATATGCTATGGCATATCTAAATAGGTAAGATTAAATTATAGGATCTAATTATTTCTTGGAACATTGTAAATGGTCCTTTGGACAACATTGTTTATGTAGAAAACTACTGTAATTATAAAAATGAACACAGACAAATAGCCACGTAACTTAAATATAAGTGTTGTAGTTGATATTTGGAAAGTCTTACTATGAGCTTTGCATTTGTTTTTGTACAAAGCAGACACATTTTTTCTTGGTTTTCTGTCCCATATTATAATACAAAATATCAAAAGTAAACTAAGATATGCAAAATCCTGATGTGCCTTTCATACATAAAGAGGGAACCTCAGTGAATAAAGCCTTCGGAGTTACTGTCTAAGAAAGAACTCAGCAGTTGTACCAGCATGATTTAACTCCTACTGGTACAATTATTATTCTTATTTTATTAATTTTGCACTTAAGTTGCCGGGTTAAGCTCAATATATTTCCAGCTGTGGCTTATTTCAACTATCTCAATAGTTCACAGTCAACTTCAGTTTTGAAAGAATGCAGTCCCTTTATTACTTCTATAATACCAACTTTATGGGAAAAATGTTTAACTGAATCTCAGGAAATTTCAAGAACTAGTTTTGTTATACATTTAGCAATACTAAACAGATTAAAAGGAGAGATTTTTACAGTCTATATGCCATATGCCAAATCCTTTATTATCATCAAGTAGTTACTGAAATACTGTATGTATATAATAATATCAGACCATTAGAGAGAGGGGGGGAAAGTAGAGATAACTACTCTTTCACTCTTATATTTTTAATAGTATAAACTTCATACTTTAATTATTGACTGAATAACAACTATCTTTATGTATTTATTTTAGTGTTGGTACTAAGGATCAAATCTAGCATTCTGTGCCTGCTAAACAGGTACTCTACCTCTGAGCGACCTTCATATTATCTTATTTATTTTAATTCAAATATATCTTGATTCAAATTATATGTAAGTATATACATATATAGTAC
Source organism: Perognathus longimembris pacificus (assembly GCF_023159225.1). Classification (NCBI taxonomy): domain Eukaryota; kingdom Metazoa; phylum Chordata; class Mammalia; order Rodentia; family Heteromyidae; genus Perognathus; species Perognathus longimembris. The sequence continues at coordinate 92,878,926 of NC_063188.1, forward strand.
TGGAGTTATGAAATACTCCCCACATTATTAAAATAGGCCATTTGCATAAAATGTTGCATGGTCTAAAGTATTGGGAGAAATGCACCTTTGTCAATAAAATAATATTTTCTCAAGTTAGTTTTATGTCTGATATGGTCAACTATTATATGGAATTTGCTAAAGAGTTAAAGCAGAAAAGAACTTGAGAAGTTATCGCACAGGCCAACAGAGCAATTTAGAATTAAAAGAAGGAAATATTTAATTGCTAAATTCTCAGAGAAGTTACTCCCTTCTTTCTTGCATTTTATTTCACCTGTTGACTAGACTGCTTGCCAACTGGGTACCTTTCTATTCTGTGTTCCTTCCTTCCTCTCCTCCTCCCTTTCTTCTGTCCTTCCCCCCTCCCTCTTTCTTCCTTCCCTGTATAATTAATATCCCTAGAAACATAAGAGAATATATTGGATCCGTGAGAGAAAACGATTTTATTAAAAAGAAAAATGAAAGAACAAGGATAAGTTCCTGGAAGATAAAATTACCATTGCCACAACATGAAATTAGGTTGATATTGAAAGCTAAATCTCCAAGAAAGCTGATAAAACAAAGATCTAGAAATAAGCAATAAAAAAGAAAAAGATAGTAAAATTAAAGGATCAATATGAGAAGTCCAACATATCACTAAAGGTCTTACAGATAAATTATAGGAAAGAAATTATGAAAACTAAATAAGAATATTTCCGTGGAATGAAGGACATGACTTTTAAGATTGAAGGTGCCAATCAAGTTCCCATACCTAGGCATGTCACACAGTATAGTAGTACAATTCTAGAGCCTTCCAAAGAAGGAGGAAATAAAGTAGAGATAGAGAGATAGGTTGATATAAAAATAAAGATAGATTGGCAAGTACAGGTGTGTGGGTGGGTGGATGGATAGATAATGACTTGGTCACTAAAGAAAGCTCAATAATCAGAATGGTATCAGACTTATGAGTAACACTTGAAGCTAAAGAATCTGTATCTTGTTTTGTTACTATTGTTGAAATAATTTTATTTTAATTGGCACTTTATAACTGCACACACTTCTAGTATGTGTTGTAACAAAACATTTGGCACATACATATAATATGTCATGACCAATAAGGATAATCAGCTATTTCAATTTTAATTTCTCTGATATTTTCATTTTAATTCTCTGTTAAGTGCCCAAAAGTAAAATTATTAGATCATGTGATAGTTAATATAGGTCTAGATTTTTTTAATGCCCAACTCCTTTCCAGGGGACTGTGTCATTTTATATTCCAGCCAGCAGTGTATGAGCTATTTTTCATGGATTTTCTCATTGTTTTGTTGTTATTACTATTCAGTACTAAGAGTTATTTACATATTCTGAATTCAAAATTTTCATCCCTTCTTTGGGGCTGTTTTTTCACTTTCTTGATTTCTTAAATAATGTATAAATGTTTTTAATTTTCACAAAATTCAATTACATATATTTCTTTTGTTATTTAGGCTTTTGATGGCAAACCAATAAACTTAGTGTAAATCCCAGTTAATGAAAATTAAATCCTCTTTTTAAAATTTTAAAACATTTGATGGACATCTATTAGTTGTATGAGGGGCCTATATTAGTTGTGTGTTTTCATTGTGCTGTTTTTTTACATGCATACACTATACCCTGAAGAATTTCACCCTTTCCCCTTCATCTTTCTACCTTCTTAAGACAATTTCAACACGTTTTACTCTTCTATTTTCTCTCATATACAAGTACTTCAACTATATTCACCCTTATTCACACTTGCCAATCACTTTCCCCTTTCTCACTGTACCTATGCTCCCATCGATGACCTATTTTACATTTTTACCATTAATTCTTTAATGTGTATTAATTGTACAAAGGAGGTTTACTTTGGTATTTCATGTATAACTATATTTTAATATTTTAATATTTTAACTCTCTCTAGTGCTGTCTCTTCACCCCTACTGCATCTGTGTTTTAAATTATTTAATTTTATTGTAAAGGTGGTGTACAGAAGGATAACAGTTACATAGTGAGGCGATGAGTACATTTCCTTTTGAACAATGTCATCCTCTTCCTCATTTTCTCCCAATTTTTCCCTTCCCAACTCTGCTACCTCCAAGTTGTATAGTACATTTCCAACATAGTGTCTAGTGGGTGTCACTGTTGAAATGGTTCACACTTTGCCCCACCATTTCTGTGCTTCCCCTTCCCATCAACAAATCAGATAGACTTACATACAAGACAAAGACTATTGAAAACAATTTTTTAGTTTTATTGGGCCTTTTCAAAATATTTGGAGATGCTTTGGGGTGGCATATGCCTATTATCCCAGTACATATGAGACTTGAGGCAGGTGGATCCTCAGTTCAAGGATAGCTGAAGCAACATAGTGAGAGCATGTTTCAGAAAAATCAAAACTGTGTAAATTGAGACTCTGTCACCTAGAACAGTAATAGTAATAATGATGATAATGACAATTCTGAATAATCAAATTAATTGATGAGTGACTTATTGTACTGTAGAATACATAGAATCAGGCACTGAGTTAAGAAATTAATTTGAACTCAAATTCAAAGTACCCCTGAGAAAAAGATTCACCTGAGAAACAAAATGTCTAACTCTGAGAGGAAAAGTTAGTGAAAAGAAAACTTTCAGTGAGAACAGCAATATCAAATCAGCTAATCTTGGTCTACTGAAATTTATTGATGCTGGGTGAGTGAAAACTCTCCTTCTAGAACTTAATCTGGGATATTTCATTTGCAAAATATGTTTAAGAAAGCTTGAGTACATTTAGTTGTTGTATATACTGTCATCAAGTAGACAGAGGACAGTGATGCTGTTCAATATTGTACAATGAACAGGACATACCCCTGCAACAAAAAGATCACACCATCCAATATGCCAAGGCTGAAAAATTCTGCTGGGAACCAGCACTGTAATGTCAATTCTCTATAATGATGAAAAGATTGTCTATCTATGTTGTCCATTAATGAGATATGTGGTTGTTGATCATTTGAAAAACTAAGGGCCAAGTGGCACACTGCATCCTCAAGAAAAATAAGCATGAATAAGATATGGCCTTTGAGATCAGAGTTCATTAAAGAAGAGAGCCTTAACAGTTACTTGCTGTAGTAAAATGTCATAGTGATTTAATGGAGGACAAATAGCATGCTAAGTTTGAGACACTAAGGCTCAGGTAATTCATTTCCACTTAGTATGGAGTATTTTAATGCACAAAAGTTACATTTTGTGCAAAAAATCTTTAAATCTCTTTTAAATTACATGTTTATTATCTTTAAGTTGTGGTACAAAGCAGTTACTATTCAACTTTGTCATGTAACTCTTTACTTCATCTTATTTTACCCTTTTGTGAAAGAATATATGATAAAAGACTGGAATCTGATAGGAAGTTATGCTTTATTTAACAATCTTATTGAATTTCTCAAAATAGTTTACCAAAGAAGTCTATTAAACTATTGATTTCTTAATGAAGAATAAGACAAGTAGCATGAAAATCTCTTTAACATTCTAATCGAGCTTAAAATTAGTCCTGCATTTTGAAGAAATCTAGGCCACAGAAATTGTTATAGACCTTAAACATAAAATTCAGCATAAAAATAGATGAGCTATCTAATCTCTAAGAACATTAAAATATAAATCTAAAATATGGTCAGCCATTTTCACATCTTTCTTTGAAGCTTAAGTAACTCCCAGTAGATGTCCAATGACTCAAAGTGACACATATTCTGTCAGCTCATTTCCCTTCCCCATGTGCTGGTACAATTTGTATCCACAGAAATATGTTGGGAAAACATGTGATATAGTACTACTTAGCAATAAAAAGCAATTTGATATAGATACATTCAGTGGCTTGGATAAATTGCCAGTGAATTATGCTGATTGAAAAGAGCTAATCTTAAAAGGTTACATGATACATGATTCTATTTATGTAACATCCTTGGAATAGCAGGATTTAAGGTCGTAATGAAACTCAATTTGAAAAGTTGCAAGAAAGAAAAAGAGAGTTGTGAGGAGGGGATATGAAAGAGTAATGGAAAGCATAAAATATGATCCAATCAATTATATACATTCATGTAAAAATCACAATGAAACTCTCACATTGGGGAAAACCACTTTAAATTATAACTTAGTCTGATATGCAACTTTACACATCATTTTCAGAGCTAAAAAAATAGACAAGCGATTCTCAGAAGCCTAGAACCTCAGGGAGAATGGAGAGAGGAGAGTGTGGCTGTAAAAGGGCAAAATGTCCCACAGGTGGCTCGTGGCTGTAATCCTAACAACTCAAAAGGCTGAGATCTGAGGATTGTAGTTCAAAGCCTATCTGGACAGACAAATCCTGAGAAGAATCTTATCTCCAAATAACCAACAAAAAGCCACCAAAAGTGTGCTGTAGCAGAAATATAGAGGGCCAGCCTTGAGTAGATAAAAGCCAAGTCTCCCTCATAGGGAATAATTACCACAGGTTTAGGCTAGTCACTATGAACGCATAGGATGATGCTAAGTGAAATGAACTCCATGTATGGAAACGACTGTTATATCACTGTTGTAATCACTTTCAACATGCCATGTGAAACCGTAGTTTCTATTGTTAATGATCCTCTTGTATCCCCTTCCTGTGGTTGTACCTGCACTATCACTGTATCTTATCTGAGTACATTGGAAACTGTCTATACTGGTATTAGAACTAGGGAAGTGAAAGAGAATATCAAAATTGAGAGACAAAGGATAAAAAGACAAATGACTCCAAAAGCAATGCTTGCAAAACCATTTGGTGTAAACCAACTGAACAACTCATGGGGGGAGAGGGAAAGTAGGAGGGGGAGGGGGAATGAGGGAGGAGGTAATGAACAGTACAAGAAATGTACCCAAGGCCTAACGTATGAAACTGTAACCTCTCTGTACATCACTTTGACAATAAATTTTTAAAAATCCAAGCAAGAACATAGGCTCTGAGTGTAAGCCCCAGTACCTGAACCAAAAAAAATGAGTAAATAAAATGAAATGATAAGACAAGGAGGAATCCAGCTTCATTGTATCAATGTCAGTATGGTGGGGGAAACTGAGGCAGGTATCCTATACCTCTTTTTCTATTATTTCTCATAAGAGCATGTGAATTTATACTTATATCAAAATTTAAAATGTAGTTTCCAAAAACAAATAAATAAAATTAAAATAATGCATGAAGCTTAAAACTTCCATGGACATTTCTATCAGTGGAAGTTTCGCTACTGACAAAACCAGGGCATTAAAAAAAGGAATGATTTGCTTGTGCCTCATGTAAGCTTTTTTCCCTCTCTCCCTCACTAGGTTAGATAATATAGAAATTATGTCTTATCTTCCATTAACACTCATATTATTCAAGTAATGTTGAGTATATATCACCACTGTAAAATCTGTTGTCTGAGAAGTAAGATTTATTTGTCTATGCAAATTTCATATTAACTTGTTTCCCTCTGAAATTTATTTGTACCTAGAAAGTATAAAGCAAGATCTGTTCAAATTACCTTACTTGAGCAAATTAGTTTCTTTCTTTTATTTCTTTTGTGTAGTACTGGTACTGGGCTTTGAACTTGGGGATTTGACACTTGAAACATATACTTCCAGTCCCAGTGAAGGTAGTTTCTAAAAAGGTGATAATTTAGGAGTTGCTTAATTATTGTTCAAATAGCTACATAGCAGAAAATGTATAATGATTTATTTAAGCAGTACCCTCCTCAGGTTTTTCTGGTTTTCATTTCGGTTTTTTGTCCTAACATTAGTGTAAGTGACATGAACAGGATTATAACATTTCAGGTTCACCTGTATCCTATTTAAACACTGATTGTCTCTGTGAATTTCAAGTGCCATGAAATTAATCAAGGATAATCGAGGTAAAGCTTATAGAAAGAATAAATATGTAGCAAGATGCCAGTGCTTCATGCCTGCTATCTTATCTACTCATGAGGCTGAGATCCAGAGGATCAAGGTTCTGTGAAAGCCAGACAGAAAAATCTAGGACATTCCATCAAATAACCAGAAGCAAGCTGGACTCAATTGTGTTAAGAAAGCTGAACAAGCACAAGACACTGAGTTTAACCCCCAAAGCAGTGAGAAAGAGAGAGAGAGAGAGAGAGAGAGAGAGAGAGAGAGAGACAGAGACAGAGAGACAGAGAGACAGAGACAGAGACAGAGACAGAGAGAGACAGAGAGACAGAGAGACAGAGAGAGACAGAGGAGAGAAATTAGAGAACATCCCAGGAATGTATGAAAAAGAATGTTTCAGCAGGGCACGGGTGGCTCACAACTGCAATCCTAACTACTCAGGAGGCTGAAATGTAAGGATTGAGGTTTATAGCCAGCCAGGGCAGGAAAGTCCCTGAGACTCTTATCTCAAAATAACTATAAAAAAGCTGAGCATAGAGCTGTGGATCAAGTGCTAACAACAATTCATCAGAGAGAACAATTAGGCCCTAAGTTCAAGCCCCAGGTCCAGCATGTACACACACAAAAAGAAGAATAAATGTCTCTGTGTTCACAATTGGGAAAAAGGAGATATCTTACCCAAAATTAATCTTACTGTACAGCTACTATAATTCACACAGTATATTGTCAGTGCAAAAAGGTATGAATATCACTGAAACAAAATTTAGGGCCCAGAAGAAGATCAAGTTACTTTTGGGAACATTATGGCAAAGGTGGTCTTTTAATTCAGTGAAACAAAAGTGTTTTATTCAATAAACTTTACTGGCACTGCTTGCCATCCATTTTGGAAAATGCAAATTCTTTCTGAGCTCATGCAGTATGCAAATAACTTTCCCATACTCTAAAATTTTTACACATAAAAATAAAAATCCTTGAGATAAGGAACACTTAAAAAAAGATAGAAAACCCAGAAGTCCTAAGGAAAAGATAGGAATGTTTACTACATTTTAAAAAGCAAGAAGAGAAAGTCAGATTAAAAACTAGAGATTACATAGATATTTATAACATATGCCACATAAAGGGATGCATATTCCTCATATGCCACTAGCTCCAACAAAGTGATTTTTTTCCCAAAGGTAAACAACACTGAGCAAACAAGTCAAAGAATAGGAATGTGTGTCTCAATGAAGAAAATGGTCAGATCCTTGGAAAACAAGCTATGAAAAGATGCTTAAAGAAATGATAATTATTTACATCAGTAAATGGACAAAATAAATATTAGATATTGTTTAGATATTGCTGGTAGAAAATGCAATTACTCTGGTATTTGACAAAAGTACTGTGGTATTAGCTATTCAAATTTAAAATAAAGGTGCTTTTTGATCAGTCACTATATTTCTGAGAGTCAGTTCCACCGAAATTAAAATGCCAATATGAAATACTGTCAGTAGAAACTATTTCTATAGCATTGTCTGTAGTGGTCTAAAAGCAGAGATTGAGCAAACTCATCTGTAGAGAAATTATTGAATACCTTGTACAGTTCTGTAGGCTTTATGGAATGAATTATTTTGCAAACTAGGTAGTCCTGAACGGGTAGCCATTGTTTTAACAAATCATGTTAACAAAGTGTCTATTTCCATTGGATTCTACTTTAAAAATAGAATTCATCCTGTGCTGTTATTTGAACATGAAAAGAAGACATATATATGTATATATCATATATATGTATATATCATATATATGAGATTCTTTTGAGTTTATAACCTTGAATCTTCAAAGAAAAGAGAGTAAAAAAAATAAAAAGAATGCATCAAATATATAAAAAGTAGAATACAGAAAACATAACTATTGAATACATGCATGGGCAACAATTATAAATTAATATGGAAAAATAAATAGGTTGATTTTTGTTGTGAAATGATTATATTGATACATTATTAATTCTTATCCCATTATAATACTTTGGTCTATTATGTAAAGAAACATGCAAAAGGAAAAGGGAAGCCTTGACTATTATAGTATTGTCAAGTGACTTGTATTCAGTGACTTGTATCTATTTATTAATATTATTAGAGTCACAATATAGCACTGCCTTCGTTCGGTGCTGATTTCACCTCAGTTTTCATCAGAAATGTGATAGATGTTACTAATGGTAAGCTTGAGTCTGTACTAGTACTATTGCAGGGGGGCAGTTATGTAGGCTTTATGGTGTATATATAGTGTATATAGCCATAATATGGTGTATATAAGCCTACATATGAAAAGGAGATGTTGATGGTGGCACCATCAGAATTTTAGTCCTGTCTGCCTACATTTGGACCTCTTCATAAGTAGGCTTCTTTTCCCTTCTTCATTCCCTCTTCTCTTACCCTAGTCTGGTTCATTCAGCTCTGGTCCAAAGAGAAAGTTCTCTCCTTCTCTGTCACTGAGGTGAACTAGAATTTTGTGACAGTGTGACAACTATAATTTTAGCTTTATGGAGATGACATTATTGCTTCAATCCTGGGTAAGGTTTCTGAGGTTACAACTGCTCCATTTTATGAAACAGAAACTTTTGATGATTTCCTTAAAAATTTGCTGATATGGCCTAGTGGCAAGAGCGCTTGTCTCGTATACATGATGCCCTCAGTTCGATTCCCCAGCACCACATATACAGAAAACGGCCAGAAGTGGCGCTGCGTCTCAAGTGGCAGAGTGCTAGCCTTGAGCAAAAAGAAGCCAGGGACAGTGCTCAGGCCCTGAGTCCAAGGCCCAGGACTGGCAAAAAAATAAAAATAAATAAATAAATAAATAAAATAAAAATAAATTACAAAATTTGCTTTTCATTTGGGTTTTGTCAAAGGAAAAGATTTACTCAAAGCCACTCCTAAAGATGAAGTTTCTTGGTCTGAAAACTATCTTAGAGGCAGCATTGTGGGTCACAACTGTAATCCTCAGGATTACACCTACAATCCTCAGGAGCCTGGGATCTGAGGATCATGGTTCAAAGCCAGCTCAGGCAGGAAATTTCATTAGATTCTTATCCTCAATTAACCCCCAAAAAGCTAGAAATCTGGGGCTTAAGGGGTAGAGCACTAGCCTTAAATACAAAAGCTAAGAGACAGCACTCAAGCCCAGAGTTCAAGCCCTGGGACTGGCACATATGTGCACGCTACACACACACACACACACACACACACACCACACACAAACATAGCCTCTCTCTCTCTCTTCCTTTCTCTCTCCCCCCTCTCTCTCTATCTTTCTCTCTCCATACACACACACACACACACACACACACACACACACACACACACACACATTCTATCATCTATCTATCTTAGAGACTTTTAGGGCACAAATGCCTTTTACAGTGGAATGGGGTATCACGAGATATCATGGAGGAAGTCCATGAACTAGGCAGGGTCATCATCAGGCAAAGGTAGATAGCTTTTCCTTCTCTTTTTCCCTAAGCATTTTCTGTAGTCAGAATCCAGCTTATTAAATAGTATATAACTTAAAACAGGATTGTTGAAAATTCACACTGTGCTATGTGTAAGAACTTAGCACGGTGATGCCTCAGGAACATGGTATATTCTGGAATCTTTCATCTTTCTTCGTCAGTTCCTAAGACTTATAACCTGTAGTCCTACAGTGAGCCCATGGAACAATGAAGTTTGTGGTTAATACAAAAACACTAGATGCCTGAAGATGTTTAATGAGCTCTATTTTAAGTAATTTTTTCTATACTATGGAGCAAATACTCAATTGTAAAAGTCAGGTCTGCAATCTGCTAGTAGATTTACCCTTAACTACTTATGGTACTTAAAGTAAATCCCATTATCATTCTGTTTCTTCATAAGTAAATGAAGAGCTTGGCTAGATGACCTCAAAATCACCCTGTGATTCTAGAGTTCCTAATTTACTAATTGGTTAATATAAAAAACTTAGTGCTTTATACTCTACATTCTAATTCCAGTGGTCTTAGTTCAAGTGTATGTATATTTCTCTAAGTTTACATTAATGGTACCATTTCTTTCCAGAGCCTATTTTGATATACCCTTTTTAGCAGATAAAAGTGAAAATTAGTTTGGGGCCCATAGGAAGATACTTGAGCTCTGATTACTGTGGTGTCCATTTTGCTTTATGAAGAGTATGTCTTTGTAGCACTAAGTCACACTGCACTCCTTTTTTAAAAAAATTTATTTTTATCTTTAAGTAGTTCTCCCAAGGAGTTACCATTCAACAAAGTAGGATATGAGTATTATGACTCTTGCAGTGCGTATAGATTCAGTTTTTTTTAAATAGAGACTTAGGTGTCCCACTCATTATTAACTGCATCATTTATTCAGGCCTCACCATTATTTGGGAGCTTGTTGGAAATGTACAATCCCAGGTCTGTTAGAACTCTGAACTTATAATTGACATTATTAAAAAAAAGATCCCCACAGGATTTGTATAGCCATTGCAGATTGAAAAACTTTTATATATCACATATAGACACACATAGAATCATATTCAAAGCCAAGCAGAAAGATATGGGAAATCATAAGGTCTCTGGTGTGATTAGTTGTAATGGTCTGACCCTTGCCATGATGACCTTTCTTTTTCTTATCTGTATAAAATGACCTTAAGTAATATTTAACAAAAATGTTATTCTGTCAAATTTTTAGCCACATTGAAAGAGAAGGCAAACCACATAATGTATGTTGTTTTTGCTTTTGTGTTTCTTTTTCCATTTTTTCTGAAGAATTGGAGATCTTTCCACTTAGACTAGAAAAGTATGATTTCCCAAGTAGAATATTTAACAGAAAGAAGCATAGTACCTGTGAGAAAGAAATTTAAAATGTTCCTATAGGAACCACGTGTGAGTGGCTAGAAATTTGAAGACAAACAAGGAAAGGAATGACTAGGAACCTGTGTGAGGAAGAAATTTCAAAGGTAAGGCAGTGGTTAGCAATATATAGAACTGTCAGGCAGTGAACAGATTAGGTAAATAGCACTCCCTTTGGTATTTCAGCACCTAAGAAATTCATGAGTTGTGATCAAAGAATGAATACTAGAAAAACACTCCAAAACCTTTGTGGTGAGCTGAGAGTAAGAGAAGTAGAGATAAAGGTGGGAGATGGGAAAATGAAACAAGTTAGGAAATATGATGGTAATAGAGAAGAATAGAGGAATATAGCTTTCACCTCAACAATGAAAGGATCAGATTCTAATTTCACAGGCATATTCTCTACTAAGTAAAACCTTCAATGTCATAGGAAATTGTGTATTCGTTTACTGCCTAAAGTAAAAAGAGATAAGAGCTAAAAAGCCAAAAAATAAGTCTGATTGTAACAGGTCATTGTAAATGAAACTCAACTTCCCTTAATAAGATATTCTTCAGACATCTTTTAGATTTTGTCTCTGATTTTCCTTAATTTGGATTCTTTCTTCATATGAGAATTAAGGTAATTTTACCTCTTGAAACTTATTTTAAAGTTATAAAGATTCTTTGACAAGCTTTTATGCTGAGTGTGTTGTGACAACTTGGCTTACATTCACATTGAATGACATTGGATTTCAAGTAGTCACCAACCATAATTAGATAGCCTATAGGTCCTCTGCTTTTTTAAAAGAAAATTTACTCTTTCAAGAAAATCTGAAGAGACCATTTTATGGAAAGAAGAAGAAGAAGGGGATTTAAGAAATTACAAGTTAGAAAAAAATTTGCCTTATGAAAATTCTTCTATTATAATAGTAGTAATGCCAAAATATATATGTCATAAACACACATAGACAATTAGATAGATGAATGATAGATAGATAGATAGATAGATGAAACACTGCCTTGCAACAATATAAAATTCTACCAAATTAGGTATTTACCTAAGGAGAAAAGACACTTTCTATATAATATGTATTATTCATAGATTACTACTCTTCAGAGCTCTTCATTCCCCCTTAATATTATCTTTCCTAGATGATTCACAGGACACTTTATCTTCAATATTTGCTGTCATTGTTATAAGCAAAATTATTCAGGATGTATCCAAAGAAATGAATCAAACAATATGCCTTTCTCCTCTCAATTTGGCAATATTTTTATTCTGCATGTCTAAGACATCCTTGAAAGAGAAGAAAAGCCACCTAAGGACACTTGGAGGGTACGCACATCAGAGAGAAGTGCAAACTCCACTCCTCTTAGCCCAACTGCTATTTTTTTCTAATCTATATTTTCATGTGGGTGTCATGTCTATGCTGATTTTATGTGTTCTCGTGTCTGATCTATTCTTTGTGCTGGTTTGAAAAAGAAAAATAAATCTTTCCTTTCTTCACTCTACTCTTCTTTCCCCACTTTTGGCATCTGAAAATCTAACTTATTAATAAAGATTAGAATAATCACATTTATACACTCTTGATTGATAAATTCATTCATGTAAAAAGCATACATTGAGCATATGCTAAGTGTTAAACACTCAATAATGGATAAAATGAGTGACATGCAATAAAATAATATGTGATAGAATGAAAGCAATAAAAAAAAATCTTGTCCTCAAGGGGCCTAAAGTATAGTTGGGGAGACATATGAGCAAATCAGTCTCAATTTAACATGTTCCATGTCAAACCAGATTTCAGTGTCAATGTCTATGTACCAGATCTGGAGATAGCTACATCTCTGTGCTGCCCAGGAAGCCTCATGATTGAATAAACAGTGATGTTTAGGGTGAGAAAATGTGGATACAGTCTACTTCCACTTTAGTAATTACTCATAGTTTTTTAGTATCTTCTCAAAATAGTTCATGGTTCACATGAGCCACTGTCTTGCCTGTTTCTTATTTAATTTAATTTTATATTATTGTAAATGTGAGACACAGAGGGCTTTCAGTGACGTAAGTAGAGTAATGAGCAGTATTCTTGCTGAACATTGTTATGCCTCCCTTGTTTTCTCTCACTTTCTTTCCTCCTCGAATCCTTGCCCCCTGCCAAGTTGTAAAGTTCATTTCCAACATAGTGTCTTGTAAATATCACTATCAGTGTTGCATTGGTTCACCCTTTGTCCTTTGTCTTACCATATTGTTATTTCCCCTCCCTTCACCAAATCAGGTAAGTGTGTGTGTGCGTGTGTGTGTGTGTGTGTGTGTGTGTGTGTCTTGCCTGTTTCTAAGGTCATATACATGTTCTATATACGTCATGTAATTTCCTAAGCTTTGTCTGCCAATATCCTAAATCATCATCCTTGAAGGACTGTCTCCCACAGCTCCTCAACCATGTGCTATTCCTCATTCTCCAACCACTTATATTTCCCCATTCTTCAAACCACTATAGCTTTTTATACTTTATTTAAATTAAATTGAGTTTAATAATGGAATACTCTCCATCTTTAGTATTAGACTCCTTGAGAATATATTTTTCATCTTGTAGTCTCCTGAAGTATCCAGCAGAATGCCTTGAAACAAATGGGCAATAAATACTAAGAAATGTTAAGTTAAATCGCCCTAAATTGTATATTTAATTTTACAGTGGCATTCAGTGACAACATAATGTTAAACACTGAAGTCATATCTGATTTCTGAACATTATTTATTTAAATATTTAATTTCAATCCAGTTAGTTGTATCTTTCAATGTTTATTTAAATCTATATTCTTACATTATTTTAAATGTTATCATATAATTCATCTCTTGTAGTTTACAAATAAATATTCTTAGGTAAATATATAAATAAGTCACTAGAATCAGTTGCTTATTTTTAATTCAACATTTCTTTGATTATATATTGGTCAGGGGCTCCTCCTCTCTTCTTTTCTAGATGTGGCCTCACAAATCATCACTGAAGTCAGTCTACTTCAACATAGTTTTCTTTTTCGTGTGTGTGTGTGTGTGTGTGTGTGTGTGTGTGTGTGTGTGGTGTGTGTATCCTGGTCCTGGGGCTTGAAGACAGGGTGTAGGTAGTGTTCCTGAGCTTTTGTGTTCAAGGTGAGTACTCTTGCACTTGATCCACAGCTCTTCTTCTGGATTTCCTGGTGGATCATTGGGCATAAGCATCTCATGTACTTTCCTACCTGGACTGGCTTCAAACTGGGATCCTTGGTTCTCAGCCTTCTTAGTAGCTAGGGTTACAGGCATAAGTCACCGGCACCTAGCTTAAGATGATTTTCTTTTTCTTTTGTTGTCAGTTCATAGAAGATCAATTTTATACCTTTGAAATTCAGGATATTATTAAATAATTAAATGAATCATCTTAATTTAACCTAAGGTGACTTTTTTGCTTGAGGTAAAGTCAAATTACTAGCTTTTTAATGTAATGTATATTTTCTAGCATATGAGGCATAGTCTTGATTCAGTGGTGGCTCCAAGTCCAATGGAAATTTTTCCTATCCCAGAGGTCATGGAACAAAATGGCTCATAGACCAAATTAAGATCTTTGAATTGCACACTTCAATAATATCCCACAGGGAGAGCCAAAGAAAAAAGATATGGGCTGAATTAACACAGTCTGGATAGAGTATAAGAGGGATGGAAGGGCCATACTGTTTGAATTCTGGGGTACATCATGTATGATCTGTCTCTCTGTGAACTCTATCACCTTTCCCCACTTAAGTTTACAAGAACCATAATTGCCTTTCAAGCAAGGGAGCCTAAAATAGGTGATCCCTGAGTCAATGACATCACACACTTGACCACAGACTCAGAGACAATTGTGCATGACTACAGATGTAAGCAATCAAAATCACCCAAAGAACAGCCATTCTATTCTCAGGGAGAGCACTTATAACCCTAAAGCGAATGTGAGATAGAGATAGCATGTATTTTTACTTTTTCCTCAACATTTACTATCCACTGTATAGTTAGTATCCTTTGTATATTGAGTCTCATGTTCATTTAGTGAATTATAAATATTTAATATTCAGGTGCTTCATGAACCTTAGATATATCATTTGGCCCTTCTGTTTGTCACTATCTGGGTTTAACACATACAAATATGTTATACTTTGTAATTATCTTATTGATAACAGATTCCAAGCCCCAATTATAGGCATCTCTTTCTACTGATACCAAGTTGGTAAGCTTGAAATCAACCAGGTTAACCTACACCAGAGCAATCAGAAAATGTTACAATTTATGTTCACTGCCCATCCCACATAGACAATTACTTGACACTGGGAGCCTTTCACTCCTTACATTGCCCTTCCTGATCTTTATGGGACCTTCCAAACCTTATCTTTCATCACTGAACTCCAAAATCTGGTTTCTGGTTATCCATTGAAAACAGTTCCCTCAAGAAATGTATCCAATGCCTAACGTATGAAACTGTAACCTCTCTGTACATCAGTTTGATAATAAAAAATTGAAAAAAAAAAACAGTTCCCTGTCTTCAGAACCATCTCTCTCTTTCCTCTCCCCTTTCAGACAGCAATTCATACAGACATTCCTGGAAATTCAAACTGTTGTTGTTGTATGGTATTTCAGTTGTCCATGAATTTGTTTACCCCATTAAATTTGAAGCTTCTTTAGGTCTTAGGGGATATTTTGAATTTCTATTACCTGCCACATGATAAATATTTAACAAAAGTATTAATAAACTGAAAGAATGAAGTGAATAATGGTTCCTTTTATGTAACCTTGAAGGGGAAAAGGAACATAGGGCCACTGCCTGCTCTGACTACTACTGAACTAAAGCAACATCTGGCTGAGCAGAAGAATAAAAATCCAGTGGTTGTAATTCTCCTGACAAGCTATAACTAGATTATAAACCAGGTATGGTGATGCATAACTATAATCACACACTGAGAGGAAGAAGCAAGAATATCACAAGTTCAGAAAATCTTTGGCTACGTAAAGAGGATCCTGTCTCAAAAATATAAAATGATATAAAACTTTAAGTTAAAATGTGTAACATAAATAGTACAGACTATTGCTCATATTGAAATAATATGAGGTGGTTAGATTAGAGGTGACATTTATGAAATGACTCTAATGGAAATTAAAATGATATGGGAAACCTAGAAAAACATACCCAGTCTGAGCCTTTATCAATTATATTGGCCTTTGGGGGAACCCAAATGTCAATTAAAAAAAACCTTTACTGATTCTAACCTAGCCAAAGTTGACCTAATTTCAGACAGGCATATTCTCTGATTCACATTTAGGTGAGTATTCAGGGAAAGATCTTAAGAGCCAGCTTTTTCTCACATACATTGTTTCATTGGTAATTTGTAAATAGTGCATATGTTAGCAAAACTTGACTGAAAAAATATTCTGCTCCCACACATTCTGATCCCATCTTGACACTGCATAAGTGTTGGCGAAGGCAATTTCAACAATGAAGAAGTGGGAGAAATGACTACATTTTATGTAAATATACATTCATTTAAAATCAGAAGGACATATGTGATGGTATTGTTTAAAACTTGAAATGAAGGACAATACTTAAAAGAGATTACTCTGTAATCAACTTTCTCAGCAGTAGAAAGCATTGCTTTTTCTTTACAGCTATTAAACATATGGCTGGGAAAATGTTATTTTACAAGCCTTCAGAGTTGAAGTCTGACTTCATATTAAATCCTACACTTTATCAAAGAATCAGGGATGATCTCTAATAAGATTTGAAGAGTTTCTGAGTTTCTATTGATTCCTTTTCTTATTGTTTTGTTTTGTTTTAGCAGTACTGGGAGTTGAGGTCAGGGCTCCATGCTTGCTAGTCAGGTATTGTAACACTTGAGGAATATTTCCAGCCCCTTTTACATTATTTTCAAGGTAGGATATTCTGCTTCATGCTGGATCCAGCCTGTGCTGTGGTCCTCCTACATGGACTTACCACATAGTTGCAATGACACCATACCGAGTTATTGGTTAAGGTGGAGTCTCACTATTGTTTTGCCTAGATTGGCCTCAGACTACAGTCCTTCTATTCTCTAACTCCAAATTAGGAATAATTACTTTTTGAACTTAAAAGTGCTGATGATGAAATATTGATTTTTATGATATATAGATAGATGTGCATCTATGATGACGTATTTAAAGTCTAAAATACATACATATTTAAAACAAGGCTCACAATGTCCTGTGAAGTTCTTTCTTTACAGCCTTTCTGGCTCTGAACAAGGATAAACAACGTCTTGCAGATAATTTTCTACCTTAGATTACAAGGCCATAATCCTAGATGGATGACATATAAGTGAAAAATGTTTAGTGAAAATCTCAAATACTAGAAATACCAAGAAAAAGGCCACCCATGAATAATAATATTACTTATGAACTAGTTTCAGCTCAGCATTATCCTCCCTAATATGAAGCTAGAGCAGTGGTTCTCAAAGGTGGATCCAAAATTAGAACCTTCTGGAGGGCTTGACTATGATACAGGTTACTTGGTCCATCTTCTTTGACTCCACTGGTCTGGAGTAGGGATGTGAAATTATATTGCTAACAAATTCCTAGGAGAAATTGCTAGTCCTGGGACCACAGTTTGAAGCTCTGTGCTTCTAGAGAAAAGCAAGCTCTCTCTAGATTTCTGCAAGCATACTTCCAATTTCTCACTAGACTTCTTGTCCTTCTTTGCAATAATAGTAATAATATCAACTGTGAGCATTTCTTCCAGTACTAAGTACTTAGCACTACTACATAACAACTAGACTTAAAGGAAACTACTATTACCCCCATTTTGCAGATAAGAAAACATAAAATTAACTAAAAGAGTCAATATGACACTGAAGTCCATGTCTGTTGCTATTACTCAGAATCTTTAATATCTGTCTAGACAAGCTCCTCTTGTGTTCTGATTTTTATCATCAAAACATTGTCGATATGAATCTGAGAATAATTGAGGCTAGAGGAAACAGTCCATTTGATTGGGCACTATGGAGTGGCACCTGAAGGAATGAAACAGTAATGGTCACCTCCTTAACCCCCTTCTCTAAGGCCAGGCTGTCTGTTCTCTTCCTACATGGCTGGCAAAAAGCAGCTCTCCTAATAAGGTCTGGAAGTTTCTATATACAGAAAAGATTTGGGCACTTATTCCTGGGAATAAATCTGAGATGCTCACTATGCACATTCTGATGCTATTTTCAGTCTTGTAAGAATACAATTACCATAGCATGGTAGTATACTCTCATAATCCTTGCACTCAAGGATTGCAAGTTTGAGGTCTGCCAAGACTGCCTAGTGAGATCCCAACTTAATAATCCAGAACAACAAATGTAAATGTTGCGTCAAAGGGAACTTCATGATATGAAACACAAAAGAGCTTCAGGCTTTAATTTATGTGTCAAAAGTTAAGAGCCAATTCTTGTTTGCTCATTTTTCTCATTTTTTCAAATGATCTTTATATCAACACTTCATTGGTGCTCTTCTCTGGGAATAATTTGCCTCTTTTTTGAATTCACATATTGTAATTCCTCATTTACAATTTTGCCTACAAGTATCATACAGATCATCCAACAACAGATCATCCAGTTATAAAAATGCCCTGCAATTTGAGATTTATTCTTGTGGGCTTTAAGAGCTATGACCTAGCCCTTAAAATTGTGATGGTTTGATAAGTATGTGGTTGGAATAAAATCCAAAATACATCTTTTTGCAACGTGGGAGCTTTTATGCTAAGGTATTTCAGCATTTGGTGCGATTTTTTTTAATTTGAAATTTGAAGATTAAATTTAGTTTATATGCAGTGAAATGTAGGAAGTTTTGTAAACCAAATCAAATCCTGTGTGCATGGTATCTGCATCTGTTTAATTTGCTGTCACTATCAGTCCATGGTTCTATATACTGTATTATGAGTGCAGATTTGACTAATGCCAAATACTATGTAGAAGAGATGCTGCGAGTATCCTGACCCTAATATTTAATCTTGGATTTGTAGCTGGGTGCATGGAACAAACAAGATGTTGCAGAAGAAGACTGCAACTAATAAGGAAGATTACATGGAAAGGCCCTCAGCTTTTCTCCCCTCACTGTGATAATTTTCAGACACATTCTAGATTCTCTGAGGATCCTCAGGAACATTGAGCTCCCATTGTCCACTTCAGTAATATGCTCAATGAAGAACACTTCAATCATTCCTTTCTCTTCTCTGATTTCCCTGTTCTCCACAGTAATTCCTAGGATCACCTCTCAAATAAACCATTTAAACCCAAATCCTCCTGTGCTTTGAGAAAAACCATAGTTTGAACACTAGGCATAGATATCTGTTACTTTGGAACTTTAGTGGCTCTAATTACAGAAGATAAGGAAACTACTTTGTATGTGTATATAGCTGGACAAGATTTCCAATCTCGTTTGAGAATAGTTAAATCTGGAAATAGAATAAAAATAAAGTAGCTAAAATTGTGCAAAATGCCTGCCAAAATGCTCTAAGATCTGATTGCATAATTAAACAAGTAAAAGGGAAAGGAAATTATTAGCTAATCTGTCTTTCACTGCAAGCGATATCCAAGGAAGGTATGAAGAAAACTCTTTGTGTTGATAAACTGGAAGCCTGTTCTAGCAGACTTCTGTGTTTATTGTTCTATGTCTGACCATTTTGTTCCAAACAAATGAACTCTCTTGTCATTATACCCCCCCTTTTCTAGCACAGGGCTCCCATTCTTTCAAACAGTAACTAATTCAGTTACAAAGAGAATATGAAAAGGAAAAGTATATATAAAAAGACTGAAAAGTGGCCTAAGTGTGGCACATTTCCATAATGGGTTCCATGGGAGCAGAGAGTCAATGACAGAATGTTATGGAAGATGCAGAGTAACAATTGGCTTCATTTCCAGATGTTAAAGGTTCAAATGCCATTCTGGAGAGTGGCAAATGCTCTCTAACCTTTCTTGTATTTTTGGATGATTCAAGACTAAGAAGTGATAAGCTACAACTGGCTGTGTTGTTTATTATTACCTGCCCAACAGTTTAGAGGTTTAAAAATAATCTCTGGGAGCTCCAGTGGTGCAATAGGTTAGCACGCGGTACTTATAAAAATAATCTCTGATTTTACCAGGGAGTAGTATATATGGTCAAGTTGAATACTGTAACTTTTCGTTGAAAATGTGGTATCACCCCATCTATCTCGTTTTCAGAGATGATGTTCTCAAAGATTCATGAAGTCAGAAAGTAGTAAATGATTTTTTTAATATGGAGAAAAATGTATGTTCTTACAAATCATATTTTTCCTAGGTATGAGTTTACAAACATGCTTTGTTTTGTTTTCATTTAGATTGCAATTTTTTAATCATGCGATTTTTATTTAAATTTGGAGAAATGTATTTTGTGACAATATAGGATGTCCAAAAAAATATAAAAAGTAGATTTTGTGTTTAATGAAAGAGAGCGTAGTCAAAGTTTGAGGCATAAGAACTTTGAATTCTATTTGTTTTTTGTGGCTTCATAAAAGATTGCTCAGGGATTAGAAAATTTGATCTGGGAAACCTAGCAAATACATAGTCCCTCAGTAGCAGAGTTAAAATACTGATTTCAAGGGTTCATTTGAAAAAAAAGCCTACACAATTTTTGCATGTTGGGAATAGTTTTATATTCTTACATATTGCACTCAGGTTTCCTATTCAAAGCAAAAATCTAACTTTACATAGACCTTGGCCATTTTTTAAAGTCTAAAATAATTCAAGGTCACTGCTTTCAATCCTGACTTTATGATACATCGAATCATCTTTAATTTACTCCAAATATGTTTAGAAGAGACAGAAAATCATTTACTTTAACTTAAAACATAAGCAAATAAAATATTGATTTTTAGGGGAGGAGAGAAGGTAGGGTCTAAGGTTCCATATAATTGTTCTCTCTCTCTCTCTCTCTCTCTCTCTTTCTCTCTCTCTCTCTCTCATGGAAAAAATGTTGATTTCACATGGCTTTCCCATCTTACACAATTTCTGTAATCCATACAACTCCTCATTTTCATGGGCATTCATGGTACAGAATAAATGAGGAAGAGTGACCTTGCAAGAGTACCTATCTTTAGCAATCTTATATACTGGCATAATTTTGTAAAGTATTAAGCACATTATTTTTAGGATTCACAGTCCATGTATCTATGTGTGATGTTTTCTTGTATGTACCAACTAGTTGCATGCCCTCGTCCTTCTATTTAAACAGTGAATTGTATAATAAATATTATATGCTTGACATGAATAAGTTTAGTTAAAGAAATGATTTTGTTTGTACATAAAAAAGGCTGAAGTAACAAGAAATGGAAGAATCAGAACACATTAGTCATTTTCATAGTGCCATCACTAACAAAGATTCATAATTCCAAAATTACTTAACTGAGGCTAACCTGAGAAATTAATAACTGGAGTAACTTCCACCTTGGTGTCCTTCCTTGCTTTATTTTTCCTTTATTACAATATTTTTCTTCCCAATAACACAAATACCTCTTCTTCTAGACTTGGGAAGGTAACAAGTGATGGTCAGAAGGAAAGGCTAGGAGGGAACAATGTCAACAAGCCTGAAGATACGATTAAAATGCAAATTCCTGGATCCCAGACCAGAAAATCTGATTTAGCAGCTCCATGACAAGGTTTCAGACTGATTTTGTAATGCTCTTTTTATTTTTTATTATCTTTAAGTAGTTGTACAAAGGAGTTGCCACTTAACAGGGCAGTTTATGAATACAATGCATCTTGAACAATATTACCTTTCAACATTCTCACCCAACTCTCTCGACTTACTTCTTCCTTCATTCCTCTTAATTTTGTAAGATATGCATTGACAGACCCAGTTTCTAACAAGCTTCCAGGTAATTCAGTTGACCTATGGATCATTGAGGAGCCCTGCTTCAGGGGACAGGACAATGAGAAACTGAAGTCAAAGGATCTGATACTTTCCATTTCTTCCCACTCTAATGATTCACTTGGGTGTATGTGATTTTTGCCCAAATCCTTCAGCTTAGTGTAACAGTACAAGATGATACTTGGGAGGCTGAGGCAGAAGGATCACAAATTTGAGACCAGCCTAGAATACATAATGAGCTTCTGTTTAAAAATCAACAACCAAGTAATTTAAATATCTGGAAGGAAACAGTCTAATGAAATCCATTAAAATGTTTTAAAAGGGAGTGGGGGAAGCAGTATGAGAAAGATTAATAGAAGATTAAAGTACATTAAATGTATAAATAGAGTTATACACAAAAACCTCTTTGGATAGTTAATATACAAAAATTAAAAAGGAGAGGGGAAAACAACAAAAGTCCCTTAACTTCTTAAATCTGTTACTTCTGTTACTTGGGTGTCTTTCATATTACTCATAAAGAAATTCTTGGTGTCTCAGAGACCCAAAGGGGACTGAGAAGGAGAAAGGTGTTAAAGGCTGTTTCTAAGGTCCCACATGTAATGCTTTTATTATTTATCTCATTCATTCATTCTACTTTTGAGTATGATTTTATCTTATTAAAATAAAATGATTTCATTTTATTTTATTAAAATATAATTCGAAGAAAAGAAAAACTACAAATCTGAAGGTAACACAACTAAAGATTTACAAACCAGTACTTAGTTCCCATCATTTCTCTGTTTCTTCTACCACATACTGTATGTGATACAAGAGGCAGTGGATTCATTATTTCTGCTCACAAATCTAAAATTTAACTCCCATATCTAGGGGACTCCGGCATGATGTGGTTTTAGCCAACCAGGAATAAGGAGGGTAGATGGCAACATTGAGCCTTTCTCTGCAAAATCATGATTCATTAAAAAAATCTACCATTCCTCAAAATATTAATTGCCTTCTGTTGCAAAATTCTTTTAGAACATAATTCTTATTTATATCTCTAACCATTGTGTGCTTTGACCATTTGGGGACTAAAAAATGGTGCTATGGAATTATATTTAAAAGAAATGACTCCAACTATTGCCACGTGGTCGATTTGTCTGTTTGTGCACTATGCTAATCTTTGCATGGTGCTACCATTTCATTTAATCACCTTTCATTTTTAATAAGACCATGTATATTTCAAACTGTAGATTGTCTTTGTAGCAATTGAAAGCTATTAATCCTCCTAGGGTTAGGTTACGTTAACCAGAGTGTAATGTTCTTCTTTTTATTATGTTCTTTAAATCCCCTTCATCTCATACTGAAACAACCCATTTCTACTATCCCGGAATAAATTAATTCCAGTTATGTAGTAGAAATTTTTACTGTAAAAGTATAACCGCCTGCATACATTTTTCTTTCAGATTATTAGCTAGAACAGGAATGCGTTTTTGTAACTGAAAAATTGAAGCATATCCATGATTTTCACAGAGGAAACTGAGATTATATATTTTTCAATATCCATTCATTAATATATATTAAAATATCCTATGTTCTAGGAACAGGGGAAGTGTTAGAGATATGAAGCTAAGAAAGATCAGCTCCTAGCTTTCAGTTATTTTCAAGTTTGCAAACATCAAGGATATTCTGCACTAGATATTTTATCCAGAGCGATGGTGTGACCTACATTAGCTCTGACAAGGACTGTTCTGGCTGCAGTAACTAATTGGTACAGAGGCAGGGTAGGAACAGTTCTGTTAGTGTGGCAATTATCAAGGGAAACTGTCAACTATCTCAAAGACAGTGTGGCCAGTGAGAAGTAGTAAACTTCGTTTCACAAACAATTATGAAGAACTAAAGGATAGTAGCTAGTAGACTGGGCAGAGAGTATCATTCAGAACATATGTTTTGGAAAAGAGACTTTGTTTTATCCAGGAAAAACAATCCCTACAACTGGAACCCAGTTCTTTGAGATGAGAAAATTGATAAAGTACCTAGGATTCAAAGGTAAATTCTGAACTTCAACTTCCATAAAGCTTTTAGGGTAGAAACCACCATCAAAACATTTCAGCCAAAATTACTGAGGATCAAAGGTGTTTGCTACTGCAAAAGGCTGCAGCCCAATGCAGCTTAGCTCTTTCAACTGGATACGGGGATTAATTACATTTATATACCAGATGGAAAGCACTTAATATGTTGTGTGTCACAATAGAAGTAAATGCTCATAAATGTTTGCTGATAGCACTACTGCTGTTGTCTGTATTGTTAGAAGACTCAGGAAAATGGTATAAATTCAGCAGTCCATCTGCTGGGAAATGTGGGCTTAGTCTAGCATTTGGCTGGTTGATTTTTATTAACCCAAGATTAGACATAGCCGTTACTTCTGGAATAGTGGCTGTAAGAATGAAGAGCAGGCAAAGAATGATAATATCTTGCTGTAACTGGACTGCTATTTTCTAGCTAGGTCAGCTCTCTATACCCCATGTCCTTATGTATACAATGGAGATAAAAAAAATACCTCATAAGGTTCATATGAGAATGAAGTAAATTACTACATTAGTTTCATTAATGAGAGCTTCTGTTTCATAGTGAGTAACCAGGTAAACCTCAGACCTTCCTGTTAGTGAGACCTGGCTCTGATATGCACTGAGCTTTCTTAAAGGAATTAATTGGTTGACATTTTAAAGGTATAACTTTGCAGCAATGATGGCTGGTAAAGTCCAAAGCAACCAAAGGCTGGCAATGCCATGATAGAAACCAGATGCTTTTTTTGTGTGTGTGTCAGTATTGGGTTTGAACTCAGGACTTCCTGCCCTCCCTTGGCTTTTTTCTCAAGGCTGGCAGTCTATCACTTGATCCACATGTCCATTTCCAGCTTTTTGCTGGTTAATTGGAGAGAAGTTTCTCATGAACTTTTCTACTCCAAAGTTTGCTTTGAACCACAATCTTCAGATTCCACACTTTTTATTTTGCCAGTCCTGGGGCTTGAAGTCAGGGCCTGAGCACTTTCCCTGGATTCTTTTTGCTTAAGACCAGCACTCTACCATTTGAGCCCCAGCACCACTTCTGGCTTTTTCTATATATGTTGTGCTAAGGAATCGAACCCAGGGCTTCATGTATGCAAGGCAACTACCACTAGACCATATTCCCAGCCCCTAGATCTCACCCTCTTGAGTAGTTATGATTTTAGATGTGAGCCACCAGTGCCTGGCTCAAATACCCATTTTTATAACTCCTATGGTATTTTCCACCTTTTCCTAAGATGACTTTATTTAAAGGCAAAGGAAAGAGTAATTGCTGCAGATTGCACACAGTATTTTTTTCCCACAGCATATTTTCAAAAGTTATGATGAGGAAAATGTATCAGTCCTGTGAAGAAATAGCTTAAGGAAAATAATCTGAGAAATCTAGTAGGAAGAAGTATTGTTTGTAAACTGAAACAAGTGTCAAAAGAAAGTCCCAGAGGGCAGAAGGAATTAGATAATCATGAGGTTTATAGTTCACAGCAGTTGCGGAGGGGCTCCTTTTCTCTGAGTTTCTGCTGAACTGCCTGGCTGGGGAGAATGGTTTCCATAGCAGAGGAAATGGCTGCAGGCTGAAGCTTACTGTCTTGTGGCTGGGTAGAACTGGAAACTGCAAGGACTGTCCCGTTGCTCCTGTTTTTGTACCAATACTGGGGATTGAACTCAGGGCCTTGGCTTTTCCATTCGAGGCTGGCAAGCTAGCACTTGAGCTACACCTCCTTTTCTAGTATTTTGCTGGTTAATTGGGGATAAGAGTTTCATGAATTTGTTTGCCCAGTCTGGATTTGAACCTCAATCCTCAGAGCTCTCTCAGGCTCCTGAGTAGCTATGATTACAGTTGTGAACCACCAGACCCCAGCTTTACCTGTAGGGTTTTTTTTTTATCTTAGTTTCAATTCCAAAGAATTTCCATATGAAAGTCCTTAGATCCCCCAGAAAGATTTGGCTCTTTTCCTTTCTAAGAATAAATAACACGTAGGTAGCTGGAGATAAAGACAGACTGGACTCTGACCTCACTCACCAGTAGGATATCATTGTTTGCCTTGGAATCAGAATTCAGTTTTCACACTTTCAGAGCCAAACTTGTTTCTCAGTAGTTTCTGGGTGAAGTACCCATATCAAAGGAGAGCTTCATAAGAGAAAAAAGCATAAGAGAAAAGTTAGCTTGTTTAATAAAAGTTTTAGAAGGTGACTGTTGAACTCAGGGCCTCATGCTTGCTAGGCAGTCACTCTACCAATTGAAGCATACCTCCAGCTTCTTTTTACATTGGTTATTTTCAAGGTGACACTTCTTATTTTATGCCCAGGCTGACCTGGGCTGTGATGCTTCTATTTGTACTTCCATTTGTTACTGGGGATGATAGGAAAATGCCACTGTACGCAGCCATTTTGTTTCCATTTGTGGCTGGGTTAACATGTATGCCGTAGTCATCCTCAGCCATTGGTTGATATGAAGTGTCATGAGCTTCTTGTTACTTAGGTTAGCTTCAAATAAGGATTTCCCCATCTTCTATTCCAAGTTGGTAGGATATAGTTTAATATTCTGTTTAATATTCATTTTACGTGGCACAAAAGCATTCAGAAATGAAGACCCAAAGAAAGAAGGGAAAGCTCCTCTTTTACATTTGAGTTTGACATACAGAATACAGTCATAGGACTGAACAAAGAGGAGTGTGATCTGATGGTCATAAACTACAGGCATCTTAGCAAAGCCTATGTTCTTTCTATCTCCTCTGTCCTCAGAGATAAAGGTATTTTTTTACTTTTGGAATGAGAGGGGCACCTCTGGAGTGAGGGTCATGTGACCTCTTTAAAGAAAGGTTACCTAGGTTGATGCTTACACTGTTGTAGAAAGAATGATGAAATGATGCAAGTAGTCTTTCAGTTTTGCTCTTTTCTCAAATACCAAGGCACCATATTGAAAAGGATTGTCTCCTCAACTCTATCAATACCTTAGCAAGCTGATTTGTCTTGATTCTCTTATTTTTGTCTTACTCTTTGAGACTCATCTGCACTTACCAATTTCTTTTGAAATATGACCACTTCTCTGCTAAATTTAGGTAGGTACTTAATTGAACCAAATTCCTAATTCTTGTCCCTATCTTCCTGATTGTCATTACTAGTCTAAAATACACTTGGACTGAGACACAAAGAGAATCCTTGTTAATTCACTGTTATGTCTGCACCCAGGTAACATTTGAGACTCTGCAGGGAAAAGAGTTTGGTGACAACTTTTTTCATCACTCCCATAACTTACCATTTATCAAGTCTTTTCCATCATAAAAATCCTTTTAGCTCTGTCAATATGTTTCCTATTTGTATTGGCTAGGATAGACTAACTGCCATATCAAACATTCCTCCAAAATGTATAACTATAAAATGACTTAAACAAAATGACACCGTATTTCTTTCTTGTGTAGAAAGGCCATGTTATTTCATGTCAGTTAGTGTTGGGATTATAGTCTGGGAGGATGTAGCAACTGGTATAGTTAGTTAATCAGGAACCCAGATGAGCAAGGCCATTTCATCATCATGGCCATTTGTCAGTATTGCCCCTCTCAAGACATTCAGCCAGCCCAAAGAGGACAGAGCTGACAACTGTACATGAAAGGTGGCCCATATATTTGTCATTACTTCCTCTGCATACAATTCTGTCCTGTGGTCACATGTTACAGATTGGTTGGGAAATGAAGTCTATATTAGTGTCTATAAAGAAATAGAAACAGATTTTGAGAGCAATTCATACCCACTGCCAATGATATATGGCCTGTTCTCTATTTACACCATACTCGTAGTTCTTCTCAACTAGACTGGGGCCTCATAGCTCTTAAAGCCTTCCTCCCCTTCCTCAGTCTTTATATTTCTGCTTGGGATATGTCTTTAAGACATGCCTTACTACTCCACAACATTAAGGATAATGGCTTGACTACTCAAGGAATGTGTGAAGCCTCATCACTTCGGCCACCCATCTCCTACCACATGCTCACATCAAACCTTTACTCAAACCATAGGGAATCTAGTTCCTTTTCTAAATCATAATAACAGAAGCAAATAGCTACGTGGTGTCACATACTACACTTAGCAGCACAATAACATCAATTTTTTACAGTAGCCTATTTGTTCACCATTAGTATTATCGCAGTTTCATAGAGGAGGAATAGACATAGAGAACTTAAGTAATTTATCTATGATACTTCAGTTTGTACATGATATGTCATGAATATGATCCAAAGGGTAGGGATTCTGGATTCTTAATTAGTGCACTATTGCTTCGTTCAATGTTTATGCATGTGCCATTCACTCTGCCTAGAATGCCCTTCCTCTTTACCAAATTCCTACTCAAACTTTATCAGCTCAAGTCTTTCTTATTTCTGGAAGCCATCTTGGATAATAACCTCATTTACTTGCTGCTCTCTCTCCTCAGTGTCCTGTACATTCTTTGGCAGTGGGGTTTTCCACTATTCTGTAAAACACTTAAGAGCTTGTTTTGTATTTGCAGGGTATATAAGCATGTTCAATGGAAATATACATTGTTAAAAGCTACATTTTAAGAAATAAAAAGAAACAGATGAAATTGATTTTAGTAATATATTTTACTTAGCACAAATACCCAATATAGTATTTCAGTTTGTAATAAATTAAGGAGTATTGATAAAATATTTTTCCATTCTAAATCTTTGAAATCTAGTATGTACTTTATGTTTGGATTTATTTCACTTCAGATGCTCTATTTTTATTGGAAATAGTTGATTTCCACTTAAATTTCTTTTGTTTTCTTGCCTGGGCTGGTTTTGAACTATGATCCTCAGATCTCAGCATCCTGAGTAGCTAGAATTACAGGTGTAAGCTACTGGCACACAGCTGCAAGTATCATTTTGTAGAGTGGTGGAATATTGTCCAAGAAGAGTTTTAGATTTTTGGTGTTAGAAATACTACTTGGCTTCCTTCTAGTTTCCAGAATGGAAAATTCTCAGAGCCACTTTCCTCTGGAAGTACTGAATTTAGATTATTTCTCAATTCCTCAACCCTGAGTCAAATGTAGGTTGACGTGTGAGCAGCAGTGTCTCTTGGCTAATCAACAACATCTCTTTTTGCGATGCTCAGTGCTAGAGAAATGGGACAAGTCAGCTGGGTTTAGAGATTAGCTGAGAGACTCAGAGACATACCTTTTGTTAAGTCATAAATCATTTCCTGTTTACATAAGCACATGCTAAGCCAGCCATAAAATCTCCAAATGAATGATGTTTTTACTTTGCCTTTAAAATCTCAGCTGGCAGAGGTGCTTTTGACTTTCCGAATGAATAAAAATTCTGAGTCCTGATTATTACATATGTTTAAATTGATTTGCAAAGCAAGTGTAAAAGCACCCAGTTAGGACTACGATAAGCATCTTTTAGACATCACAGGATGTATTAATTCTAGGGTTCCTCTTTTTTTATATTAGGGTGAAAATGGCGATTACTCAGTGTAAAATTGTTATCTCTCTTTTAATTCACTTATTTTTAAAATGCCAGTTTGTTAATATTAAATTCCTGAGTATTCTCTAGTAGTCAAGCATTTCTGGACAGCATGTTTGAATATAAAATGATTACCTACTTTTCCAACTGACCTCTATGTTTTGTTTGTTTTGGTTTGTGTGTATGTGTGTGTGTGTGTGTGTGTGTGTGCGTGCATGCATGTGTGTGCGTGTGTGTACACCAGTCCTGGAGCTTTAACTCAGGGTCCAGACATGGTCCTTAAGCTTCTTTTGCTCAAGGTTAGAACTATACCATTCAAGTCACAGCTCCACTTCTGGCTTTTTGGTAGTTTGTTAGAGATAAGGGTCTCATGGACTTGCCTGCCTGGCTGGCTTTGAACCTTGATCTTCACATCTCTTCTTCTTCAATATCTAGGGTTACAGGAATAAGCCACTGGCACCCAGTTATGTTCTGTTTTTTTTTTAACTAGCAATTGCCCAAAGTTGATTTATGAGGTAACCAATCCCCAATAAATTCCTTGTATGTCTTCTTTTGAAACACACATCCTTCTCCAATGGATGACATTTCCACATGTAACAACCATAAAGACAGGCACTATGTCTATTCTATTAGTGTATTCTCACTGCTTCTAGCCATGACTAGATTAGTAATACATGTTCAATCAGTTTCAGTGTATACCTGTGTACACTGCTATCCAACCATGTAGGTTAAGCCATTGTCTCATAATGATATTATAAATGATATCTCTGTTGTCCTACTCACAATTTTTCCTCCCTATGCATTGTTTAGCCAGACTGACAATGGTTCCCACTGCTTACAAGACTGACCTTTAGGGGAGTGAACTAGTCACTACATTTCATGTGATAGTTTTATGATATTGAATATTATGATCATGTTATGGGCTCGTGACTCACCTAGATTTATTTATGCTTATGTCCCAAGGCAAGTAGTTAACCTTGAAAGGAGTTGAAAATTTGAAAGGCAGTAAATCATATAGTTGAGATTTATAATTTATCTCTGTAAGGGATCTAGAGACCCACTGCTTATAAAAAGAGACCTGAGCCAAAGAAAGCTCAGTTCTCCTGCAATGGTGATGTTAAATTTGAATACAGTACTTTTCTAGACCTTAATTATCTCTTATGTACCATGAAAAGGTTGTCTAGATATGAGAAGGAAATTAATTGGATAACTTCCATGGGAACCATAGCTAATCGATCAGCACACTATCTATCAGAATACATCTCATGACAATGTTCCATGTAGCTGCCACCTACTAAGAGCTAGATCACAGGTGAGATCTCTTTATCATCATCATCTCTAGGACTTGTGATCTTTAAGATAGTCTTCAGCTTTAAAATTCAATGAAGTCTAGTAAGCTATGAAATTTAAGAAAGCAATTTTCATTCTTCACTATCAAGAGACAGTCTAAGAAAAAAATAAGGAAGACTATTAGCTTTCCATTTTACTCTTTTTAAGAGCCTTTAGAAATAGCTGTTCTGATTGTGAAGTACACACACAATTCACTGTGTGAACAGTGATTCTGTGGATATTTCAGTGTATAAACTGTGCAGCTGCCTCCACAAACTCATTTCCAAATAGTTCTACTTCAACTCTTTAACTTTTAATCATTTTAATGTACAATTCCTAGAAGATTTAGGCTATATAACACATCTCTTCAGGGGAAATAGAATATCCTATGTTTTCATTCTTGTAGGATTGCATAAAACTATTATTACTGATTTAAATAAAAATATATGCTAATGACTCAAGTGGCATTATCCAGCATTTATGAAACAATAGAAACAAAAATTTAAATTGCCAACCATCAGAAAAGACTGTAGTAGGATAGTCAGTGTTCTGAGGAAGGCATATATTTAGTTATCCATTTGTTTTACAATGTTTGATATTGAAAGCACTGTGATAGACACTAGAACTATACCTATAAACAAATAGAATAGTTTGGGTCTTATTCTTCTTTGATCAGTAATCTAATGATAGAGGAAGAAAATAAAGCAGTAATAGGATAGTGCTGTAGGTGAACATATCATAGCCTGCCCCAGGCTAAGTGGAATTGAAAATCTTCTCCAAGGAATGTTTCACAGCTGCTACACCCTGGGGAGAAACAAGGGTTAGCCAGATGAAGTTGTGGATTTAGATGAGGAGTTCTAGCATAGGCAGTAATCTGTGTAGAGGCCTGGAAATGAAAACTTACATGGCAGTTCAAGAAAAAGTAAGCCCAACCAACTGGGGACGAGACAGCTTCAGAATTCAATAATCAGCCCTCCATATCTATGAATTCTACCTCTGCAGACTTAATAAAGTACGGATCAATAAATATTTTTAAATTATCTAAACCGGGCTGGGAATATGGCCTAGTGGCAAGAGTGCTTGCCTCCTACACATGAAGCTCTGGGTTCGATTCCCCAGCACCACATATATGGAAAATGGCCAGAAGGGGCGCTGTGGCTCAGGTGGCAGAGTGCTAGCCTTGAGTGAGAAGAAGCCAGGGACAGTGCTCAGGCCCTGAGTCCAAGGCCCAGGACTGGCCAAAAAAAAAAAAAAATCTAAACTATCCATGTATATCTTCTCTTATTCTCTAAGCCATTTAATATAGCAACTATTTAGATAAGATTTGCATTGTATTAGGTATTATGAATAATCTAGATCTAATATCAAATATACAGGAAGTTACATAGGTCAGATACAACTACTGTGTTATTTTATATAAAGGACATGAATATTAGTGAATGGTGATGTTCACAGGGGATTGGTAAACAATCCCTTGTGTATACAGGAGACAGTATATAATGGTCTCAAGGTGAGTGAAGATGGCAGTATAGAGTAGACTCGATTGTGGTAAGAGAATAGAAAGACACAGACTTGATAGTAATTTAACAAATAGTATCAAAATATTTATGATTGTTAAGTTATGGCGGGATACTTAGAGGGAAGATTTAAATCAGCTAACTAGGCTATACAGTCATATTTATTATGGTGCCCTATATATGCAAAATTTTTTTAAGTTTTTATTATAAAACTGATGTACAGAGAGGTTACACTTTCATACATTGGCATTGGATACATTTCTTGTACTGTTTGTTACCTTGTCCCTCATACCCCCCTCCCCCTCCCCCTTACCCTTTCCCCCCCTGAGGTGTTCAGTTCACTTACACCAAACAGTTTTGCAAGTATTTATGCAAAATATTTTTGAAAGGAAGAATGGAGAAGAAAAAGAGTTAATCTATCTCTGTAATCTTATCTGAGTATATTGGAAACCGTGTTTACTGGTATTGGAAATAGGAAATTCAAAGGGAATACCAAATTTGAGAGACACATGGTAAAAAAAAAAGAGAAACAACTACAAAAGCAATACTTGCAAAACTGTTTGGTGTAAGTGAACTGAACACCTCCGGGTGGGGAGGGAAAGGGGGGGAGGGAGGGGGGTATGAGGGACAAGGTAACAAACAGTACAAGAAATGTATCCAATGCCTAACATATGAAACTGTAACCTCTCTGTACATCAGTTTGATAATAAAAATTTGAATTAAAAAAAGAGTTAATCTTAAACACAGTCTCACTTTTGTGAAATTTGAGTTGACTATGGAACAAACTAATGGATATGTTCCAGTAACTGGATATATAAACTGTACTTATGAGAAAAATGTTCTGGATATTAAACTGGGTTTTAACAGTGTAGAGGTAATGAAGATAGTCCACAGATTTATAATGGTTCAGAGTAAAGTTGGTAGATAAAGGAGAAGAACTAAGGGTAACCTAACTGAAATTAGCAACATTTCAGGGATAAGATTAAGTTTTTGGTAGAAACACGGACATTAGCAGTTTAGTAGGTAGGAGAGAATCCAGGTACAGATAATGTCATGGAACCCAAGGAAGAAAAGTTAAACAACATTTAGCACCCTCAAATGCTACAATAATGTCATGGAAGATAAGACCAAAGAAGATTCAGTTAATTTAGCAGCAAGGAAAGTGTTGGTAACCTTGAGGTGAGTAATTTCAGGGCTGATCCTTGAGAATCCAGCAAGTAAATAGAGAACAAAGATGGCAGAGGGTTGAGGCATATTTGTGAATTGAAAACATGAAGAAACAAATATACAGCAATTATTTCAAAAATTACAACTATGATTGGAAGCAAAAGACCCTGGTAACAGAATATGGATATAGGAGCAAGAAGAGCACAGTCACAAGAGGAGAGAAGTACACCTGTTTCAATAACAATAGGAAGGAAAGAAGAGACAGGGAACAGTTGGAGTGGGAGAAGGTGAGAATGCAGGATGACTGTGAGGTACTCAGTACTACCGATTCAATAATATAGGTTCCGGAGAAGCCAGAGAAATGAGAAGTAGGAAGGTGTGTCTTCTATTAAAAGTTCAGGGAGGGGAGAAGAATGGGCAAATCTGGTGTTTTTGCAAGTTTGGTGAAAGATGTGGGTCGGGTCATTGTAATGAATTCATTTTTTCTCATTGAATATGAAGCTACAGTTAAATGCAGAATAGTAGGAGGATGTGTTGTAGTCTGTGATTTAAGGAGAGTACTGATTTAAATTGCTTCTGTGGTATATTAGAGGAAGTGCTAACTAAAGAATCAATGAAGATTTTTCAGTCCATTCTCTTTTGTTTGCATTTTGCTACTTCTTATCTGTGCCAAGTATCTCAGGAGCCTCCTTGTATTTATTATTTTTGCCACTTTTTCTTGTCTCCACTGACACACACAATTTTTTCAAAGTACATGTATACCAAATGTCATGAAATCTGCTAAGATTCTGCAAGATAAGTTTTTGGTCTTGTTGACTTATTTGTTATTATTTGTCTTGGTCCACATAACTACTTTGCAAAAAATGAGGGAGTTATAATGAAAATGAATTATTTTAAGTTAGTTCATCAATGTAAGGTCTGTGATTAGTCCTAACATATCATAAGCCAAAAAAAACTATATCTTGAGATTTTAACTCCCAGGATAGATTTTTCTACACAATCAAAAGAAGCCGATAATTACTCAGTCTTCTCTTATATTGTTTAGTTTTCTGTGAGAACAGATTTACCCTTCAATTAATTTCCTAAGTGTTAAAATTAATGGTGGGGACAAATGCCAGCAAGAATTAGGAGGGCTAACACAGAGGGTGAATGGGGGTAAAAATAGTCCAAGTAACTTACATGCATGTGTGAAATGCCTTTGAAAGGAGGCATGATATGGGGCAATGTGGTTTCTTTAGCCAAAACAATCCCTAAAGATGACTAACGTTAGGTTTGAGGCATGACTCAAGTATTAGAATCCTTTCCTAGTAAGTGTGAGGCACTGAGTTTAAAACTGTAGTAACACACACACACACAGAGAGAGAGAGAGAGAGAGAGAGAGAGAGAGAGAATTGCAATAAGATGGCCAGCACTGGCATGAAAGGGCCGCATTCTAGACATACACATACCTACAAAAGCTACTTTCTAATAGGCATGGAAAAAGAATATATTCATTTATCAATAACCATGTACATATATGGCTTTGTTACTCTGCTCTAATTTAGATAGGAAGCTTAATATAATAGTAGTAACTAGCAATACTATTTAGTTAATATTGTTATACTTCATTGTCATCAGCTATAATTCATCTAGTTTTGTTTAGGAACGACACTGTTGAATATGTATCTGAAATGAATGACAGAAAAGTAAAATGGACTCTGCTGGAGATGGAGTACCAATGGGAATATGGAGGACTAACCAGAGTAACTGAGGCTAAATATGGCCAAAGAAGTTTGTCTACATGTATGAAAAACCTGTTAAGGTTTTAAGAAGGAGGAAAGGGGATGTAGGAGAATAATAGAGTGAATGAATTTAATCAAAGAACATTATGCCAATGTATGAAAATATCACAATTAAGCCCACTCATACATGTAATACATGCTAATTAAAATCTATTTTTATCTTTTTTAATTTTTTAAATTAAATTTTATTGTCAAGGTGATATACAGAGAGTTACAGACATAAGATAGTAAGTACATTTCTTGTCAAACCTTTACCTCCTTCCTCATTTTTCCCACTTTCCCTCCCCCCAGTACCCCGCTGTGTTATACAGTTAATTTCCAACTTATTGTCTTGTGAGTATAGCTGTTAAATTGGTTCACCATTTATCCATTGTATCACCATTTTGATATTTCCCCTTTCCTTCCCTAATTCAGATAAACATATATACAATTCCCAGGGTACCAAAATAAAATACAGTGGCAACATGGAATAAACCATAGGAAAGAAAAACCAAAGAAGAAAAGAAATAATTTCACATAATACATTAAAAATAACAACAATTAAAAACCTCTTGTTTTCATATCTTGGAGTTCATTTCACTTAACATCATCTTATATGATCACATGTACAGAGCTATTGAGCTATTGTGATCCTGAGCTAAGACTATCTTAGACATATACTAATTATTACAAATAAGGGAAACCATGGAATATATGTTTCTTTAGATCTGGCTCACTTCACTTATGATTTTTTTCCAAGTCTTTCCACTTCCATATGAATGGGGCAATGCCATTCTTTCTGATGGAAGCATAGAATTACATTGTGTATATATAACACATGTTCTTGATCCATTCTTCTACTGAGGGGCATTTGGATTGGTTCCATATCTTAGATATGGTAAATAATACTGCAATGAAAGTGGTTGTGCTTATAGCTTTAATATGGCCTTGTTTACAAAAGAGACTTGTTTTTTCATGTATCAGAATCTCTGATATGCTGGATTTACATGACCTTCAAAGTGATTTCTATGAAGAATGCCTAATCCAAGCCACAATAGATTATTTTTGGTTTGTTTTTCCCATATTGGTGCTTCCACTGAGGGTCTCACTCTTTCTTCACTTGCTTGTTCATAACTGGTTCTCTACCACTTGAGCCATTCCACCAGAGAGGCTTTTTGCTGAATAAATTGAAATGGAGTCCTACAGACTTTTCTATCAAAGCTGCCTTTGAACTGGGATCCTCCAGGTCTCAGCCTCCTGAGTTGCTAGGATTACAGGCATGAGCCAGTAGCACCTAGCTATGAAATTCCTTTAAAAGAAAGATTTGCCTCAGTGGAAACTGAGCAAATCGTGTTCATGACTTTGCTCACTGATCCTGGAATAGTTCTGTGCATTTGGTAAGGATTTAGTATTTGTATAATAAATGAATAAAGGGGCAATAGCAAATAGTTATCATAGCATCACACTAGGAGTAATAGGGAAAAGTACTATAACTCAGAAACTCTCAGGAAAAGTGGGGGTTAAAGTAACCCTGTAGTAAACTGGGCCATTTTAGTGAGAAATTATGCTTTATTATGTCGTTACATTGCAAGGTGACCATCTTCTTGACTCTTTTTTTTTCAAATTTTTATTATCAAACTGATGTACAGAGAGTTTACAGTTTCATACGTTAGGCATTGGATACATTACTTGTACTGTTTGTTTCCTTGACTCTTATTATTAATGCTCTTTGATGTTCGACAGTCACTTGCCTTCTTTTCATAACTAATCAATACATGAATGTATCCAATCACTTCTTTGATAACCCTTTATCAAAAAAAGCAGCTGCCTGCCAACTGTCAAGCTGGAAGCTGGAGATAGAGCAGGAAAGAAGGCAAGCACAGTTCCTCCCCTCAGGAACTTCTAGAATAGCAGGAGGTTTCCAATCAAGTGTCTTTTCTCCTTCTTCAAAAGGAAAAGGCCAATATGTATAATTTGCCATATTTCTTTGAAGCTCTTTGATTAGGGATTGTTAA
Organism: Perognathus longimembris pacificus; assembly: GCF_023159225.1. NCBI lineage: Eukaryota > Metazoa > Chordata > Mammalia > Rodentia > Heteromyidae > Perognathus > Perognathus longimembris. The sequence continues at coordinate 92,915,817 of NC_063188.1, forward strand.
ATTTTAAGCCAATATTTAATCCATGACTTATAAATCTAAAATCCTGAATTTGAGGAGTTTCTCTTGTTTTGATTTTATATCTATTCTCTCTAAGATATGAATAGAAATGTCAAGAAAGAGACATTTAGTTGGTTTGGGAGGCCCACAGTAATTTTTGTAAATTTTGTTCTAAATCATGCCAAGTGTGTTAGCTTGGTGCTAGAGCAGGGTTTGATCCCCAGCAGTACAAAAAAACACATACACAAAGAAAATGTTTGTATTAAATGCCAAGTATGAAACATATGTGGAAAGCATTATTTATCCCTAAAGGAATTGTAAAATAAATTTCAAGAAAGTAAATGATTTCCATTTTGTATTCCTGACAAATGCTGCAACTTTGATCTTCATTTGTTGAGAGGAATATGGCAGATGATATATAATAGATGTCATAGTATTGTTCACTTTCATTCTCTTTTTCTTTAAAATCATTATTTCAAGGAGCTATTCTAGGATCTTTCTCTTGACAGTGTCCTAGTTCTTATCTCTGCTACACACAGATTCATAAAATGTTTTCTTTGAAGGGCATTTTGTTATTAGTCCTGTTTTTCTTTTCATTTTCATACAAATAAAACTGAAGGTGTTTCCTCTCTCCACATGGTACCAGAGCACCTGGGTGCACAAACAGTGGCATGAACCACTGGCTTTTCTCGGCTCATCATTCCCTGAATGCAAGGAACAGGTGCAGTGATCAATTTACCATGTGCAGTGAACCCCAGGCAGGAAGGGAATGTCAAGTCTCAGACCTTTTGTTACTAGCAGAGAATGAGTGGTAAAAAGGCTGACCACACTGCTACTGAGAAAATACAAGGATATTCTCAGGACTTTTTCCTCCTTTATTCATAGAGGCAGGTTCATCCATCCTGGCTTGCATAAAGTAGTCCCAGTTCATGCCTGCTGTTCTCCTGTGATTAGTAATAGACCCTGCATGACCTCAAAAGTGTTCTGGTTTGCACAGTTAACTATAAGGTCATCTTATTCACATGATCACAAGAGTAGAAAAGTTTAAGTATTAAGGATAACCAATGTTCACCACATCAATAGATCATGGTATGAGAACATGGTGATTTTAATGAATGAAACTCTCCCTCTGTGAGCTATATACAGAGCTGGTGAATGCAATGAGGAAATTTAAAAATTCAGCTAAAGGTCAGATGCTGGTGGCTCATGCCTATAATCCTAGATATTCAAGAGGCTGAGATTTGAGGATCATGGTTCCAAGCCAGGAAAGTCTATAAGACTCTTATCTCCAATTTACCACCAGAAAACCAGAAATGACATTGTGGCTCAAAGTGATAGAGCTCTAACCTTGAATAAAAGAGCTCAGAGACAGTGTCCAGGCCCGAGTTCAAGCCCCATGACTAACAAAAAATATAAGTCTAATTTATTTATTGAGTGTCTACTTTGTGCCCAGCACCATGCCAAGAACTTACAGAAAAGAGGGAAGTTGTATTCTTCAGCCTTAACTTCGTATGTGTGAGACAGACACTGTCTTTCCTTAGCACTCCTCCAGTCTTTCCCCGTGATTTGACAAATGAAACTTAGTAATATTACACTTCTGAACCTTTTTTGTTTAGCTTTAATGGCAGTGTATTGTGATTTAATTACTAGAACATCATGTTATAAAACCTGAATCAAATCATCTCCCTAGATATCAACTGTGTTGTCCATGAAATTTTGACAAAAGAGATAAAGAAAATAATAGTAAAATATTTTGAAAGCATACTATTTTGAAAGCATACTTGAGTATTTTAGTATGTTGCTATAACCTGCAGTATCTTGTAAAATTATCATTTGAACCCATAGCTTCAAATCTATTTGTATTCTGTATTCCTTACCCTACTTTGGGGGGAAAATTTCATTCCTGTGACAAAGAGAATTATATCATTTATAAATGTTTTAATGGTTAAAGGAATATACAGCAAGTAATAGAAAACAGTATGGGAGCAGATCCTGAGAATACATTGAACACTGGTGAAGAAAAAGGAAACTACTCTAGATATATTGATCCAAGATGGATTAAATACAGGTAATTAGATACATAGTACTCACTAGAAAGGCTGATGGAGAAAGTTTATGAGCTTATTTTCCAGGATAAATTTCTAGAACCATGTAGAGTAGATCTACTAGGACACAGCCATCTCTGATGTGTCAGTGAAGCAATGAACTCAAGAACACACTCTGGAACTGTGCATTAGGAACCTAGAGTTGCTCCTGCTGCTGCTGCTTTTGTAGCTACTGTTAGCAACCACTTTCTTCTGATGTGAGCTGGAAAATGGGCTTTGGAATTCTGATGTGGAGGATCTCATAGTTCTTTGCTAAGCTCACACACAGGAATAGCCCAAATTTGTAGTAAAATGGTTAATACCACATATTCACTTTCCAACTCTCCAACTATTATCTCATAATGCAGAGTTTCAAATTAAAACAATGCATGCAAATTAAAACAATGATATTCTTTACTAAAATGTCATTTATCTGAAATTCAAAATGAACCAGACACAGAAATGGATGAGTTTAACTTATTGTAAACTAATTCCTATCCAGGACCCTAGTTTTAGAGAAGTCTGGCTATATGGAGTTTTAGATTTACCAACCTGGAAGGAGGATGAGCAAGTTTGACAGAGTCAACCATGATAATGGGTTCTTACTTAATTTAATTCTGCTCCCAGATATTTTGTTACTATGTGATATTTTCACTTGGCATTTTTTTCTTGAGATTGAAGTTTCACCGCATCTTAGGTTAGCCTCAAATGATTCTTCATCAGAACCCATCCTCTTAAGTGTTGGGATTTCAAGTATTTATTAACACACCGAGCACTTTGCTTCTATTCTCATGGTCTCAGAAATCCTATCCATTTGTGATTGACTTGATGAAATCATTTCCTCTTTTAAAGTGTAAAAGTCTCCCAGGATGCAAAAGTGATCAGTCTATGCTAGGAATAAAGTTGTCATCTGGTAGAAGAATGATGATTAGAACTTCAGTAACTACAGGGGGGAAAAAGACGCACAGGAAGAGGAAGGTGGTGGGAAAATGCCTGCTCAGACCTTCTTTGCTTACTGTTCAAATGCAGAACTCAAAAAGGGACATTTCCTTTTCTTCTTTCTTTACCCGTTTGTACTTGAAATGATACATGCATTCGAAATCACACAGATCATCACACTGTTAAAGGTCAAATCGCTATATCCATATTGATTTGTGACATGTATCTGACTGTTGTTCCCACAGAAATTTGAATTTTGAGTTTTGAGCCATTGACTTGTAGATGATTTTTGGTTAGAGAACTCTTTGTAAGTTGGGAACTGCCTGTACTTATTTGAAGAGTAAAGATGTCAAAAGAATGAATGCTGGATTTACACCATGCTAATTAACCATTTGATGAGAAACCTAAGTAAGAGAGGAAGTGTTTCCTTTCCAGGAATTCAAGGATAATGAAAAACAATCATGAAAATTTAACATCACTCTTCAAAAATACTCATTTCCTCTCATTTTTTTCCTCTCAAAATCTCTTCTGCATTTCAAACAGTGAGTAGTTCAAGTTTTTAGGCTTCTGACCGGAACAGGAAACCAGTAGCATTTGGAAGCAGTGGGATGTTAGGAAAAGTAATGGAGGAAGCTAGTCCCCTTTTTATGCTTGAGGCCTTTCCATGACAATGAAATCAGGCAGCAGAAGCTTGGCTGTTTTAAGCAAATGCCAATAAACTATCCTACTGAGTGCTGTGCTGCTGTCTTTTCAGCCTTTTATCGGATCATAAGAATGGGAGGTAGGGGAAATTTTGGCAGAAAATTTTATCCAAGGGTTTGAGGAGGGTTATTTGACTAAAAACACTTCCCATGAATTGTCTCCTGTAAGGACAAATTGAAGACAGCATCACTCCTTAAACAAGTAAACTTTGCAGATTGTTAACTTGTGGGCTTCTTGGGGAATACAGTAGATTTCTAAATTTCTTTTATTTCAGAGGTGTACCAAGGTTGTTTTGCTTTCTCTCTGAAAATGTCCATTATTTTTCTGGGTCTCTTATATCTGACTCTAAAAGAAAAACTACTTGGTGAGAATTCTTACCATCAATATATTACAGATTTTCAAATGATTTTTACTGATTATAATTTGATTTCCACTATTTAATGATATTTTGAGACATGTGAGTTATTTTGTAATTCACAAAATTAAGAGGCTAAATCTGATTCCATAGATTAAGTGTGTTGAAGGATTTCATTTAGGCAGAGAGGAACAGTGAGAAAAAAAAAGCAGAGTTCTTAGTAACATATTATTCAGATCTTCTATTGCATATTATTTCTCTTTGAATGTTGCCACCTTATGTTTAAAAGAAAAGACAACACGTATACACATTTAAAAGTCCCAAGGCCTCTTCTAAACACTCAAGAATCTATTATTAAACTGTGAGCTTTGATTAAAAAATTATCTTTTAAAAGAATTTTTATGAGCCTTGTGTGCTAGGATGTATAATTTCCCTATCATATGATATGACTATGTATATTTAAGTCAACAGTCAAATGATAAATCCATTTATATCATTTAATGGTTACCATGACTGAGAGTTGGAATCGGCATGGTATTGAGGAATTGGGACAGTCCAAATCTTAAAATCTTACATTGATTTCACAGTGGAGAATACTCATAGTTACTTTTAAGGTTTCAAAAATTGACTGCCTAAGGAATATTTTCTTGTTTCTTGGATGCTAGGCAGTCTTCCAAGACCAAGCATTCATCCATTCAGAGAGTTGAATCCTGTAGTTTCCCTTTTTCTTAGTAATCACACTTAAAACCCTGTGAATACAATAGACCCTAGGATTTACAGAGCTCAGCTTCTCAGGACAGACAGATCCTTTTAGCTTTTACCTGTCAGTTTGTGAGTGTTCACTTGTGTGCTCAAGGAGTTTCTCCCATTTTCCAAAGTCAAAGAGATTATGAAAGAGAAGGATGCCCAGGTCCAACTGATTCACTGGCAAGAGAACTTGTTTTATCTTCTTTTAGTTTTTCCTAATCAAGCCATTAGCAGGAAACAAGGACTTGTTCTTCTACCAAAGTAAAGGCTCTTTGGGATAATGATGTGTGGCCATAGCATAAAACACCTCTGCCATATCAAATCTGCCCTTTAATTACAAATTAAATCTTCTTTGAAGCAATTTTTATCATGATCAAATTGTTCTGTAAATGTGCCCAGGATAAGAGCCAATAACCACTTTGCTAAGAAGAATTGAAGATACAAAGCCAGAGCTAAAGCAAAGTTTCCTTGGCTGTAGGCAAAACAACCCATGCAATAACAGAAAATCTTCATTGACTCAGAGATACATTCTCCCTAGATTAGCACAGGGTATGTTTGCCTGTAGCATTATTACTTCCTTGGATCAGCCCAAAGAAGCTTCTGCTCTTCAGCTCAGAATGTCTTTAATTTCCCAACCTCAGTCATATTTAAATTTATAGTTGCCAAAATGAATAATACAATATTGACCTCATGATTCTTACTCCATGCATGCATGCAGAGCAGGCCTGAGGTTTCTGAAATGAAAGATGGTTTTTTTGTGTGTGGTGAAATAAAGATCTCTGCTTTCTTTGTGCGGTCATTTTAAAATATCTATAGCACTGAGCTACAGAAGGCATATAAGGAGGATTCTTAGGGTAAAGGCAACATGTTCTTTTCTCTACAGCCATTACCATTCCACATCTATGTGAAACAATTGATTTGACATTGTCTTTTAAGCACATTCGTAATGATCTCTTTCTTTGATGTTGAAATGTTTCATTGGGTTAACAGAGAAACCTGGGCTTAGAAACTCTTTACCCAAGGTGCAAACTTCTCTGCCCTTCCACAGGCACATCCCTGGCTGAATGCACCTTTTTCTGCATAGTTACCTACCCATTCTTCTTTTGTTTATTTCCCAAACATACAGCAGGTCAAAAATGAGAGAAAAAGAAAAGATATTAGTTGAATGTGTCTATACGGTTAAGAATGTCCTTAAAGCACACAAAAAGTTTATTTTACAATGTCCCCTCCCTAAAATCTGGCCAAAGCTCTTTTGGGTGACATAAATAATCAAAAGCTCATTTGAGTAAGTTTGTAAATCTTTCTGACAGTTTTCCATTAAAATAGTATTTGGAGGATATGTTCCCTTTTTTTAAATTCATGGAACTTGGAGGCAGAGGAAGTCGGAGCTACCAGTAGGCTTCTATTCAACAATGCCACCTCCTGTGTCATGGAAACCTATGAAATAATAGGTCATATTTTGTACTTAATAGTTGTTATAGGTTTTCCAGGAGAGCATCTATCATTTTTACAAAGACCTTCATAATTTCCAAATACTTAAGCATCATGCTCGAGCATTGTTTCATACTTAGAATGGTTCTAGCAGGTTCAGCATCACCTGTGAAAATACAAACTCTTTCACTCTACTCCTTACCTACAGAATTGTGACCTCAGAGGCTAAGGCCCATCAGCACTTGTTTTATTTCTTTATTTTTCCAGTCCTGAAGCTTGAACTCAGTTCCTGAGCACTGTCCCTGGCTGGCTTCTTTTTGCTCAAGGCTAGCACTCTACCACTTGAATCACAGCACCACTTCTGGCTTTTTCTATGTATGTGGTGCTGAGGAATTGAACCCAGGGCTTCATGTATATGAGGCAAACTCTCTACCAGTAGGCCATATTCCCAGCCCCCAGCAGTACTTGTTTTAATGAACCCTCCAGGTAATTCCCAAGCTCAGTGAAGTTTGAGAATACTGTGCCAAACCAACTACTGATACTTGATGCAATTTCATGTTCACAAGCTCACGTAATCCTATTATTTCATTCACAATCTAGCTTCTTTTTACCAGGACAGAGGTAGGTAGGTAGGTAGAGAGAAATAGATAGATAGATATACAGACAGACAGATAGATAGATAGAAACAGATAGATAGATAGACAGACAAATAGCATAGTTTTAGTTTAATGCCTTATTTCTCCTGCCCTAGGTCTTATAGACCCATCCAATCACATGGAGTTACTCACTTTTCATGTATATTCAAATTTAATTATGTCTTTCCCTTCCTTCACCTCAAATTTCATTTTACCTTGGTCAGCACCTACTTATCCCTCAAAGCAATGCTCAAATCCCATGACTTTTGTGATGGCTGAGTTGCTTTAACATTACCTCCATATTATTTGTTTTCTTGCCTAACATTTGTTCAATGGTGCCATTATCAGAATTTACTTACACCTTGTAATCTTAAAAGTAATTTCAGTCAAATTTTAACTCCCTTTCCATCTTTCTCCCAGTCTATAAAAGGAAAAATGTTCACGAAGTCAGTGGGAGAAGAAACCAGAGCCAGACAGAAAGGTTTATTCAAAATGTCCCTTTATTTTCTACTCAAGATAAAATGAATAGGCATCTGTAGTATTTTCTCAGTCTCCTGTTGATGAGATTTATTCTGTTAAACTTAGTACCATATCTCAAACTTGAACAGAGACCCATGACATCTCAATAGTTCCTCTATCATTGTCTGAGAAGAGTAAGCCAAAAATATCTGTCCAAGGGCATGGAGAAGCACTATGGACATGACCTAGTTATCTCTCCTGATCAATCTCCCCTGTCCTCCAGACTTCCGACATATACTCAAGGTCAATGACAGTAACAATATACAATATAATATTTCCTTTCCAAAGGCAAAAGGAGACCAGTACCTACTATTTTTAAATAAATAGTACAGCCGGGCACTGGTGGCTCATGGCTGTAATCCTAGCTATTCAGGAGGCAGAGATCTCAGGATTGTAGTTCAGAGCCACCCCAAGCAGTAAAGTTCGTGAGACTCTTATCTCCAATTAACCACCAAGAAACCAGAAATGGTGCTGTGGCTCAAAGTGGTAGTGATGACTTTGAACAAAAGAGCTCAGGGACAGCTCCCAGACCTCAAGTTCAAGCCTCACAACCAAAAGAGAAAAAAAAAATACACTGTAGCTCCCACGTAAACCCTCTTATGACATGAAGTAATATGTTAAGATTGTGCTTTATTTTAGTTCCTTACTAAAATGCACATAGTTCATCTTCCAGGCATGGAAAAAGACCTACGCCTTCCAAAACCTCGCTCTCCTGAGGATAGTTTTCCATATCTATTTATGCTCATGGAAAGCAGCCTCATCTTCAGTCCAGAAGCTAATAATGATCTGAACCTGCTTTAACAAAATGGCTAAAGCATCTATAAGATTTTCTAAATGCAACTGAATACCTTGAGGATGATCAGTACATATACAATTTAAAGCTCATGAATGGGTTGCTTTTTTCAGCACAGTGGGTTTCAGGACTAAAGAAATGTCCCTGAGCATTTTTCCAATTTCTCATTCCTATTGTCTTCAGAAGATATGTCAATGTTACCTAGTTTTACATCAATGTCCAAGGGCATATCCCATCATCCTCCTCTTTCTCAGATACTGAAAAGAGAATAATTGTGTTTTCTCTCCCATTACCATCCATCCTGTTCTATAAGTGAAAAACAGAATAGAATGAAGTAAATCCCTAGGCACTAACAAAACATTACACTCCCCGGAAACAGTCATTTGCTCTACTCAGTAGTAGACAGAATTAACTCACCAAAGAACACCAGGGAATCAGACCCAATTATACCAGAAGGACTTTAGTTAACATCATGGTACTAGAACCCTCTTTAACATTCAAAACTCATGAACACCTAGAAATGATTTTAAAGTTAATATCTTTAAGCTTTAGGCTAAAGAGTACCGACTAATGAATAGAGCTGTGTGTAATGAGTGTTTGTGATTATTTTGAAAATTGCCCTGCTATTGGAAAATACAGAAATATCCTAGCTTTTTCACATCATTAACCCAGTCTAAACAGTTACCTTGATATAAGGTTGTTTTATGTTTGTACAGGGTATGATGAGGAGTTCTTTCATGAGGTGGGGGATAAAATAAAGTTGTTTTTTGTTTACAACCTTCATAATTAAAACAAGCCAAAGGAAATTAGCTACGTGGCTGTTATGATTTCTAGTGTATTATCAAAAATAATTATAGCACTTTGCCATATGTTCTTGCCTTCTTCTTATATATTGCTTTTGGGAGAAGATGAGACTTGACATCAACTAATTGCTTATTTCTAATATACAATTTTGAACTACAGTGATTCTCAAGAGGAAAAAATGGCTTAATGACAAGGAGATTACAAAAATAAGAGCTTTTCTAACTTTTAACTGTACACAATATAGACAAATGACATAAATATAACCAGATGCGTATTTGTCTCTGAGAAGATAGTTGCTGTTGTAAGAAGAAAACTGTATGCTGTTCATTTATATCCCCTATAAAGTATCAAAGCTATTCTTTGTGAGTTAAATGAGGAGGAGTTTTTTAAAAATCATACCTAACTGGAAAGCAATTCACTTGCTAACCATTTGTCTCTGAGAAACAGTAAATTTCTTAAAGACCCTCACAAGTAACATAGTCTTTTAATTATGTTGCTGTTATACATATAGTAAAGTCAGAAGGTAGGTGGTGAAGTATCGGAGGATATAAAAAGAACATAAATTCAGGTAGATAGGTGCTCTAATCTTGCCTCTGCCACATAACAGCTGTTGGATTTGTACAAGTCACTTCATCTCTCTAAATCATGATTTGCTCAATTGAAGGGTAAGAAAATCTACTTCATAGAGTTGGTGTAAGGGATTTATAAGAGCTCTATTAAGTTTCCTGCCTACTTCATCCCCTACCCTACCTACACTCTCATCATGGTATTACAATAATAAATGTTTCAGTGTTGGAAAGACCTAGCTGGTCTTTCTCAGATAAGGATAGTTATCTTCACACAGGCTAATTCCTGCACATAAAATGTAACACAAAATGAAAAGTCCCTACAACATTTTAGACTTTTCGCAAGTGGTTATCACTGTAATTTAAATATACAATCTAGTTTGCTTGTAAAGGCATGTTGAGATTAACATTGCCAATGATCTTCTGAAACATATTTCATGGAACAAATGTTTACCCAGCTGTATATACTGATGTAGTGGAATAATAGAGTATAGATCTTCTATATAGATTTTTAGATATAGTATTTTAAATTGTTTTCATTTCCATTTCCTTTATGGCCAGAGATATTGAGCATTTCTTCATGTGTCTATGGCCATTTTTGCTTCTTCTTCTGAGAAGTCTCTCTTTAAGTAATTAGCCAATTTATTAATAGGGTTGTTGTTTGTTTGATGGTTTAATTTCTGATGATTGAACTTTTTGAGCTCTAACTGTGTTCTGGATATTAAGCCCTTGTCTGATGTTTCTCCCATTCTGTTGGCTTTCTATATATCATGTTTGCTATGACTTTGACTTGCAATCCTGTTTGTTGTGTTTCTGGATTCCACTTCACCCTAGTTAGAATAGCCATTCTCAAGGAAACAAATGACAACAAATACTGTTAAGGATGCAGCTAAAAGGTAATCTAATACATTTTTGGTGGGAATGTAAGTGTGTTCACCTGCTTTGAAAAGCAGTATGTATATTCCTCAAAAATTTAAACATAGAGCTTCCCTATGACCCAGAATTTCCACTCCTTAGCCAATAGAGCAAAAACAAAGACACACTAAAGCCACCAGCACAACCATAGTCATAGGAGTACTATTTACCATTGCCAAGCTATGGAATCAACCCAAATACCCTTCAATTGAGAAATGGATCATGAAAATATGGCATATATACACAATGGAATTTCATTCATCCATCAGAAGGAATGATATCATACCATTCATAAGTAAATATAAAGACTTGGAAAAAATTTTATTATGTGAATTTAGCCATAGCCAGAGAAAAACAGCTTGCATGGTTCCCCTCATGTGGTAGCTAGAATGCCCCTATAAACCTATAAGTAAACACAGTGGGTGGTATGCAAGTGGTTACAAATGAATTAACTGAATAGACTCTGTGAAGAGCTCAAATAGTGAAATTCTTTAGGAAGGCTAAGTTAAAGCCAAATAAAATAAGTACCTGGAAATGGGTACTTGCAAGAGGACTGTAGGGTCAAGGGGAGAAGGGTAGAAAAATGAAGGGGGAAGGGGAAGAGAATACAGTCAAGAATTCATTTTATATACTACAAAATTAAGAAAAAAAATAAGACAAGCAATTGGTTAAAAAGTGAAAATGTTGAAGAGGATGACACAGATCAAGATGCACTGTATTCATAAACTGCTTTATTAACTGGCAAAAGTTCAATAAGAAAAATGAAAGGAGGTGTGAGTTTTCAGTGGTTGGGAGAGAATGTTGAAAAGGGTGACACTTTCATATACTGCTTTGTTGAATGGCAACTTCTTCGTACAACTACTTAAAATATTTAAAATTTTTTTTTAAAAAGAAGAAAAATGAGTTGAGCCAAGGGAATTTCAATGTTAATTCCATATTGGGTCCATGGCATCGAACTTTATAAAAAAAACACTTGAAGCAAAAAAAAAATTTGAAGTAATACTGCTCTAGTCACCCTTTCTCGGGAGATTGTGTCCCTTAGAATGCAAGCCTATATATTTCAGAAATGTCTCATGAGGTATATTTGAGTTGGGAATCACCTGTGCATATATGCAGCTTTAGATTCAATGTCCTTGTCATTGTGTCAATGGCCTTATCATTCTAGTTTGCTTCACACGTGTGTGTGTGTGTGTGTATGTGTCTGAGTCTGTATGTCTGTGTCTGTGTGTGACAGTATAAGTAAAAAATACATATGGAATCTATGGAAATAAAATTGAAAATAACCTTTATGTCTTTAAAATCTGCTTGTGAATAGATGTCACTGGTGTGAATTCCACCTTCCACAAGTAGAACAAGAGAAGAATGAAACTGAGCCATATGTACTGCTATTTCTGTAATGTATAAGCACGCAATGATGGACACATTCTTCCTCCTTCCTCCCTCCATATTTCAAAAGACACTACATCATTAATTCCTGAATGGTTAGAACTTCCTTTCAATTAGAGCCCCCTGTTTCATTTTTTCTCTGCTTCCAATTACCCTGGAAATGACTTTCCCAGTAATCACTTCCAAGTAATATTTTCATTGTCATGCCTTTATGATCAATTATCTCCAAGCTTCTTTCAGAGCCCTCAATGACTACTCTGTACCTCCTAGGACTCATCTACTGACTCTCTTTGGCAGTTACTCTTAATTCTTGCCTATAGCTGTGGTTCCCATATCTGTGCACTCAGTAGTTTTTCCTTAATCTTGCCTCATGCCTTCTCTCTTAGAAGGCTTGGAGCCATGGAAGAAGGATGTATGTTATGTTTATATCATCTCATCTAATCTTTGCCAAAACTTTATAAGACAAGTATTATTGGTTCTGTTTATAGATTATAAAACATGCTTTGAAATATTTTATAACATTCCAAACTCTTAAAGGTTCTAAGAGAGGTAAGTTAAAACCTAAATATATCACACAAAGGTCGACTTTTCTCTGTAATCTCACCAGTACAGGCCAGCAGTATCTCTTGCCTGGAGTAGAGGTCCTAGATTTTAAATGGCCTTACTCTTTCCTCTTTTGTCTTTTTTATCTTCATATACCAATATCATGATTTTTAAAGTGCAAATCAGATCATGTCACTACATGCTTTAAAAGTTTCAGTTGTTTGAAATACAATTCAAACTCCTTACCAGAGGTCTTCGGAGTCCCACATTTTCTGGGGCCTCTCTTATCCTAACACCAGCCACATTTCTTTTTTTACTTGATGAATTCTAGGAAAGATCATTCCTGCCATAAAAGTAATACAAATTGTCCCTGTCTTTTACTCAGGAGGCATTTCTATAATTACTGTCTTCTCCTTCCTATCTCTCATTGGATTTTCTCACATGGTCCTTTCTTTGCCACCATAACAATTGAACTTCCCATCACCTCCATGGGTACATTTTTTTCTCACAGTAGTCTCTCACTTATTACTTTTGAACATTTTCTTATTTGTTTGAGCATTTGTTTATTAGCCATACTTTCTGACAGATTTTTATTAAGCTATGAGCTTGAAGAGGGCAGAAGTCTGCTGTTATTTTTTTCATCACTGTAGACTTGGCACCTCTGACATTAAATATGATTGAGAGATCAGGAAGAGCGGAAGGAAAGCAGAGGAGAGGCAAAAAGGGAAGGAAAGAGAGAGGGAGGAAAGAAAAAAGAAGGTAACAAATGAGGAATAAAGGAAGAAAAAGAGGGATTGGGGGAAGGAGAAAGGAAGGGAAAGAAAGAAAAGGGAAGGAAAGGAAGAAAGGAAATGAATGAATTAACATAAAGTCTAGTTCTACATCTTCCCTATTTTATCTGTTTCCATAGTTATAGGAATAAAATAAGTACGTAGTGCATATTTGTGTGGTAAAAACTATACCAAGAATGTTTACACAGTGATAGAATTTAAAAAAAAACAACTATGTAAAATATAGAATAGAAGATGCCTCTCCTTAAGCTTCCAATGTGGTATAACTTAAATGAACTCTGCAACTTTAAAAAAAAAGTAATTTTAAGAATAGCGCAAACCCCAGGTCAGGCAAGGAGAGATAGCATCACATGTTACCAGAGTTGGAGATTGCTTAAGGCATTCTGACAAATGGGATTTTGCTCAGTTTCCTCCAGGGGTAATCCACCCTAGGCCAAGCATTTTTAAAGATTAGATTTTGAAATAAAGCTTTGCACCTGGGAATGTACTGAGGCAGAGAGCATATCCCTTCTTGCCACTGTTCTAGTGCTTAAGTGTGAGAATTTTCAAAAGAGATATGAAAGCAAAGACAACAAACCATGCAGGATAATAGTCTCTGAGGACTTTAATAACAGCCATTTTTTAAAGCAAAGCTTGTGGACTCCTAAATCCATAGGTCCCCATTTAAGATGCATTGCAATGCAGTAGACCTGAAAACACTCCTTATCTACCTAGAGCAACCAGGATCCATGCCAAACAGCAGTCTTCAAATTAACTCTTGTTTCTCTTGGGATGACAACTCTGCGGCTTTTTAAACTATTGCAATAGCACATCTAAGAAGAGAACAAAGTCACAAGCTCTGTTGAATTCATACCCAACTGCATTTCCTGATCTAAGGAACTTCAAGTGGTTAGATTCAAGCCCTTATAAGGCCAAATCTTTGGGTCCCATTCCTTTGTATGGGTATGTCTCAAAAAATCTATTAGGAAAGCTAATTTTTGTTAGTTTCAATTTCCAATTTATGATGGCCTGAAACTTTTGTAACATGCAGTGACAATGAATCACTAAAAACAAGTACAAATATCAGACACCAAATGCAAGCCGGGACTCTTTATTTTTAGTTGTACAAATTTTAAAAGATTTACTGTCAATTTTTGCTTTTCTGTTCTCATATTAGGGTGTGTGTGTGTGTGTGTGTGTGTGTGTGTGTGTGTCTGTGTGTCTGTGTGTCTGTGTTTGTGTGTTTGTCTGTGTGTCTGTCTGTCTGTCTGTCTGTGTGTTTGAAAACCTTAACTATTTAGAGCTCATAATTAATGAGTAATTTGGAATAACTAAGCTAAGAGAATTTTACTTTTGTGAAAAGTTTTGTTCAGTTTCTATAAAAGAGTAACACCTCTCCAAAAAAGAGAAAACTTGTGTTGAGTAAGTTATATGAAAAGTTTCACATACATTACTTCATTTAGAACAGAATTTATTACCCATGATTGTTCATTCTCTCTCAATTTATCACAGAAGGAAAGCTTCTGCCCTGGCTTGAAGCTTCTTTTTCTGATCTTATAAATTCTTGGGAATCTGATCATTCTTTTCCTTGGTAAGCTTATTTGAGTTAGATGAAGTTTGTCGATAAAGATTAACTAGGAGTGGAATAAAGGGGAGAAGTGTAGATGAATGAAGAGAATAAAGGAGGGAGAATGCAGCCAATTATCCAATGTGTATCCTACAAAATTCAGAAAAAGGAGGGAAAGGGTGGGCTGGGAGGGATAGGCGAGAATGTTCAAAGGCATGATATTGATCAATATACATTATATTTATAAACTTTTGTTGATTGGATATTCCTTTGTTCAACTGCTTAAAATAATAATGACAAAAATATGGTAAGCTTAGGAAAGATTGACAAGTGTTCTTATACTTATTCATACACAAACTGCTTTTAGAAAATATTTAAAATGGTATGGATATAATGAAAATTTTAAAGACATTTGGTCATTTATTTTTATTTTTTATGTCTTTTTGTTAGGTTCTCACTTATCAGCAATATTCAAAATAGGGAAGTTTTTGTTCATTTGTAGAATTATTTAACTGAATACAATAGGATGTTTTGGTATATGTTTGTACTGTGGAGTGATTAAATCAGTATAATTACCAAACTGATTACCACACATGTTTACTATTTTTGTGAAAATATTTTTAATCTACTTTTATCAAATATGAAATATATCTGTATCATGATTTATTATAGGGACAATTCTTTGCAATAGATCACTAAAGCCTATTACACATCTAACTGAAATTTTGTATCCTTTGTTCAACACTAGTAACCACCAATCTACATTCTACTTACTTAAGTTCAACTTTTTTAGATTCCATGTATAAGGGAAATCATGCACTATTCATCCTCTGTATCTGGCCTATTTCGTTTAGTATAATGTCTATCCATTTCTTTCATATAATCACAAATAATATGATTGGTTTGATTTTATGACTGAATAGTTTTTCATTGTATAAAACTTCCATATTTTCTTTATGCATCTAATGATTGACACATAGGTTGTTTCCATATCTTAACTATTGTAAAAAATACTACAAGATAGGAATCTAGATGTCTCTTCAGTATATTAATTCCACTTCCTTTGCATATGTATCAAGGATTGGGATTGCCAGATCATATGATAATTGTATATTTCATTGTCTGAGAAACCTCTATCCTGTATTCCATAATGGTTATATTAATTTACTGAGTTTAGTAGTAGTAGTAGTAGTTTTCTGTTTTTGTCAGTCATGGGGCTTGAACTTGGGCACTGTTCCTGAGCTTTTTGGCTTGAGGCTAGCACTCTAACAGTTTGAACCACAACTCTACCTCCAGCTTTTAGGTGGTTAGTTGGAGATAAGAGTCTCATGGACTTTGCTGCCCCAGCTGGCTTTGAACCTCAATCCTCAGATCTCAGCCTCCTGAATAGCTAGGATTACAGGTGTGAGCTGTCAGCACCCAGATACTGAGGTTTATGTATTGTTTTGTTTTGCTTTGCTTTTGGTAGTTACAAATACTTCCAAATAACATAAGAAATTATGATGTTTTGGAGTAATATCCCATCTATTAGCCTAGAGAGTAAAAAGGTTGAAACACTCTTGCTATCTCCCTTCCTTATTTTGGCTTCTAGTAAAAATTTTGTCATTTTCCATATTCATTCCCCAGTTTTCTTATGACGGATAAGCACCATGGATCATTCTATTTGTTGAATCTTATGTACATATGAAATATTCAATAATCTTGTACTTGTATTTTCTTTACAAACATTTACTTTCAATCATTTCCTCAAAGGCTTAGTTTAAATCACTGCATTCTGTCTAATTTGTACTCACATTCATTGTCCACTTTAATCAGATTATACAATTTATTCCAACTACGCCTGCTACTCTGGTGCCGTTTCTATGTTTTTCTCCCCTCCCAGAATATAGTCTTCACCTTTTTCAGGTCTCTATATTCCCTTGCTTCCCAAGCCTTGTCCCATAACATCATGAAGTTTATTTCAATCACTTACTTTCAACATGGGTTCTCTTATAATAGTGAGCTTTATATTAACCTATTGTTTATTAAAGACTTGTCCTCTAGATGCTGTTCAAAGTACTTTACAAAAATTATTTCATGTAATATGCAAAACAGCCTAGCATGTAGGTATTATTATTTAATATTTAGTGAAGCTAAAGATATTATAGAGTTTTCAAATGAAGCAGCTAATAAGAAAAAGAGAAGAGGGACATGTGAACTTATGTCTGTTTAACTGCACTTTTGTCAGAAGATTTCCCTGGATGCTGAGTAACAGAAATTATAACAAGAGCAGGTTATACTCTTGGGAAAGGAAGAAGTACACAATTTGTAAAAGTTTTCCATGAAAACAAGACACCCCCAAATGCCTAAAACTTCCACCTGTTAATATATTGTTTGTCTCACATCTGAACTTTGATACTGTCAAAATTTGCTACATAATTATACTGAATTTTAAATCTTGGGAGGGCACATATTATTATTCCATTTCCTCAATTATTTTATGGTCTCTGTTTTTTTGTGTTGTATGTTTCTTCTGCCTTCTATTTCAGATCTGTCCATATTAATAAGACCATAGAATTATACTTGTTTGAGCATTGAAAACAATGTTAGTCATCATTGTCTAAGAGTAGTTGTATACTTGCTAAAATTTTATAGAGGAAGTATAGGTGGGTAACTTATCATTAATAATATAAAACTAAGAAGTATTACAGCCTACTGATTAAGAGCACAAGCTCTGGAGTGACTGTCTAGGCTCAAAATCTGGCTGCACTGTTTATTTACTATGTTATTTTAGGCTTGTTTTCTCTCATTCTATCCGAGTGCTTTGGACAACACTCAGAAGCTTATACTTACTAGGCAAGTACTACAACTGGGCTGTATTCCTAGCCTATATTTCTCTTAACTTCTCTGTAATTTTATCCTCTTACATGGCAAATATAGATAATAATAGTGCTTTTTTTCTAGAGGGTTATAACACACACACACACACATCTTTGGTCAGTGTCTGGGGTGAATAAATCTTACCTAAGTTGTTTCAGTTGCTGTTGTCTATATAACAAATATCTTCTTATCATTCATTAGTCATCATTCTTCCTAAAGACGTTAGTACAAAAAAGAAAAGTTAGATAATCTATTAAAACGAACAGAATAGGCTTAAATTATCTTTTTTATTATCTTTTAGTAGTTATGCAAAGGAGTTACCATTTAACAAGGCAGTTTATGAACACAATATATATTCGAGTTAAATCAGAAGTGAAATAAAGCTATGTAAAATTTTTTGTGAAAATTATCCCTCATTTGGATGGGTTATCCTCTGAGAATTCTACTTGATTCTCTATGACAACTTACTGATCTACTATAGTCTGTAAGTCTAGTGTTTAGTTTTAGAACATATGCCATAATGGTAGTTTTATGCAAATGTAAGCATAATCCACCCTACCTCCTTAACTAGCACTGATGCTACCAATTGACGCTGAAAAACTATTCATTCTTTGTCCACAGCATCCATGTGAACAAGGACTCACACCAAATAATGACCTGATATATCACAAGTATAGTACCATCACATTCCTTTGAGATGATGGGCCAGTGGAGAATCTGTAAAGTAGGAGAATTCAAATAGGCTTCCTATTGTAGAAGAGCCGCCTTTGCGAGTCATGTTTCTCATCAATACTCACCTCCCCTTTAATGCAACCTACCTAATCCTGTTATTATCTCGTGTGGCTCATTGCTTACAAAGCTCTTATAGACAAAGGATGAATCACAGATGAAAGAATTTCTGCTCCAGCAGCAGGAAGATTTGATAGTAAGAGGTCTTTACAGTAAAACAGGTTTTTCTCATAGGTGGTCCCAAAGGAGAGGAGGGGGTGGGAATGGAGGAATAGGGAGGAGGAGAGAGAACATTGATGGTTCATATTTGTAATCCTAGCTACTCAGGAAACTGAGGCTTAGAGTAGAAGGACCAAGGTTCCAGGCCAGCCTAGACAAAAAAAAATGTTCATGAGACCCTTTCTGAAAAATAGTCAGACAAAAACCATGGCTGAGGCATGGTTCAAGTGGTAGAACATCAGTCTAGTAAGTAAAAGGATTTGAGTTCAAACCTCAATACTGCCAAAATAGAAAGGAAGGAAGGTAGAAAAGGAAAGGATAGGTAAACCTAAAATTCATGTTATATTTGATCAAACTTCATTCTTCCAGAAGCTCAATGCTAGTTTTCTGCCACTTATGCAATTTCAAAATATGGGTGTCTGCTTTCAGAACACTCCTGTTTCTGATGGGATCTTCCTCCATCTGTTTCACTATTTCTCTTCTGTAGCTTTTGGTATGGTCTTATCTCTATTCCCCTTCTAGTCTTCCAGGCAAAAGGATGGAATGCGACTTTCCTCAGAGTCTATCAAGGTTATTTGGGCTGTAAAAGAAAATAGTAACAGAAGACGTTCTTTGTCCATCAACCTTATTTATTTCTGCAATCCTCAAAGTTCTCCATCTTTAGAGATTGCAAATATGAGCCAATTCTTCAGAATTTCTCACATTTATTTATGCCACCTTCCCCCTTACTTTAACAGAGTAATTTAATTCAGTTTTAAAAAGAGTGAGAGACAGAGGGGAAAAAAAAGAAAACTTTTCTAGTTATACAGATCAGTCCAATTGTTTGGCACTTCAGAATGAATTTTTAAACTCGTTGAACAGAAGCATACAAATCTCCAAGAGCAAGTCAGATAATGTACAATGCCTCCATTCATTGTGTAGGCAGAAAGGAATGCTGGTACCCGGCAGCTCTCTAAGGAATGTTCCTTTGGCTTTGACTGTTCTTCTGGGAACAAGGAGGGAAACACATATATAAAATGAATTTATAATGTCTCTGGCTTGTAATGGCAAAATGATAAGAAAAGTTGGCTGTATAATATAAACTGTTAGTTGCATATTCCAGCCCTCCTTTCGTTGAGGTCCCTCCCACAGCCACACGTCTGGCTACTGTGGAGCGAGGAGTACAAAGTGGCCGTTTATTATTATTGACTGGTGAGTCCTCTGCTCAAAAACCCATTCTGTCAACAGAATGTAAGCAAAGTTGGCATTTTAAAGCAGGCCTCTTTTAGTTCCTGAGTTTGCTCAGGTTTGCTATGCAACAAGATCAGTGCTGTAGTCCCCGGTTCAAGCTGAAAATGTTACACAGGAAGACATACCATGTAAAGGTCAGATTCTTCTATTATAATCACTTTCTTGATCTGTGTCTATACAAATGAAACTGAATGCATACTTATCATAACTTTTAGAATCTCCTATGATCTTTCCATCTGTCCATACTAAAATAGGATGGTATTTTAAATTAGAATTCGTACTAATAAGAAAGGATGCTGTGATATATGTATGGTGCTGTAACACCAAGGCGAACTTCATATATGCTGTCAAGAAGATTTGCCCCTGTGACAGACTCCATTAATGTACTGATTCTATGGACCAAGTACAACCTTGAGTGCTCATCTCTCCATGCTTTCATGGTCAGAGCCAACACTACAGATTACTATAGCCGTGAAAAGTATGACTTGACTTATAATGTAAGGAAATGATTGGCACCATGATGTTTTGAACCCGGCATGTAATTTATTTCATCACATTTTCATAAAAAGACTTATTCAATCCATGGACTAGAAGACAAAGAAAATTGATAAAGTTGCAAATATATTACTTTCCAATTCTTAATGACAATGAATATATTAATGCATCTAGTAATATGTTCATTTATGATCTATATAACACAAAGAGTTAGTATGCTGAGAAAAGTTATTTGAAATGGGTATTTTTGTTGACTGGCATGATCAGACTGTTTTTTGAAGTCATCATTTATTTATGTTTTTATAGTTCTGCAAATTTACATTTGCAGCAGGTTTCTTTCCCTTGGTAATTCTGCCTATTCTTCTTCCTGCTGTCCTGTAGGATCTCCAAGGAGAAATCGAAGCTCACACAGATATCTATCACAACCTGGATGAAAATGGCCAAAAAATCCTGAGATCTCTGGAAGGTTCTGATGAAGCAATCCTGTTACAAAGACGTTTGGATAACATGAACTTCAAGTGGAGTGAGCTTCGGAAAAAGTCTCTCAACATTAGGTAAGAAAAGTTTGGAGGAAAAAAAAAACAAGAAATGAATTAAAATGACAACATTTTCCTCATTTTCTTAGCATATGTAACTAATAATATTCATATGTTTATGTAAATTACCCAATTTTAGAATGATTCATTTTATTTTGAATAAATGAATCATTCATTTGCTTGGAATAGAGATGATACTCGAGGGCTCAGGTTAGATTAAAATGGTGATGTTTTGGAACCACAGGAGAGATGCATATTAAGACATTAGAGTGAATGTAAATGAAGAGAGCAGCTATCCTAATTTTCAGTGTTCTCTCTTGGCTTATCAGAGGATTCTACAAAAAGTAATAAAATTAACGGATGTTTATTGTGGAATTCTTTCTTCAGCATTATTATAAATTCATACCAGAGGATATTCTTTAAGAAGTGGAACACGTTTTAATTAACAGTTTAGACAAACCCTCTCAATAGTTCCTAATTCTAGAGAGAATAGAGGGACTATTTTGTCTTTTGATCCTTCTTAGATGTTGTTTAAAAAAAAAAAACAACTTCCTTGATAGATTGACTAAGCTTTTGCATGGCTTAAGTCACCTGCTTTCTACCTTGTTCCATTCTGCCATCAAGTTTGTTTTGACAAGTAAGTGGGTGCATCTCAGCATCTTTGTTTAGGATAGCAGGGGGATTCTTTTGTGATTCTGGCTTTGCTGGGATCTTTTCTTAAAGGAACAAATGAACAGAGCTGTCTATGAAGTGCCCGCTGCTACCTAGAGGATCTAAGAAGTGTTAGGACTGGAAGCCAAGCTTCCTGATTTGTAACCCATTGTTTTCTTGGCCCATTTTTATTTTCTAAAACTATTCTGTATCTTCATCTGTGTGTGTAAAAGAGTGGCTCTGTAGAGAGATAAGAAAAGACAAGCAAATGAGCTTAATAACAGTTAGGACTGAATTTACTGAAGACTGAGGGTGGCCATTACCTCAAGATAGTAAGATTACAGAACAAGTTTTCTCATTTCTTAATAGGTCTCCTAAACTGCCCACAATTTCCTCCGGAAGGAACCCCCCTGACATTTTGTTAATTCAAAAACACTGTTATATAAGAAATCTGTACCTATTGTGAAATAATAATATCGATATAGAAATGAACCCATGTGGTATATACATACCATACAATGACCCATTCCACGCCCTGAGCTACATTGAAAGGTACATAGATTTCATGATTATATTGTCTCACGTTTTGAAGAAAATGGGGCACGCAGGTTAAATACCTTTTTCAAGGTCATTTAATTAGCCAATGACCCATCCAAGATCTAAACACAGGGAATGTCACTCCAAGCCTCGGAGCTTTTATGTATTACTTGTTCCAGAGAGTATAAAGAAAGGAACATTTACAGATAGATGCATAATCATTGAAAGGATAAAATAGAGAAGACTTTTCTAAGTTTGAAAGAATTATTTTTATTTATAAGGCTTTTCCCCCTGTGCTTGCACTCCTAACTCCCAGACATTCATTGTTATTTTCCTGTTCTGTGCATGAATTCATTTATCAATGTATTGGTTATGAGCTGGGTACAATAGCATATTCAGAAATAGGGAGGTTCCATTAGTTTCTCATAGCTTAAACTCTTAAGAGAGGTCCAAGTGTGTAATGACAAAAGCCACTTTTATAACATCTGTCATTAAAAAGAAATGAAATGTGAGATGGAATAGATATTGGAAGGTAAAGAAAAGTAAGTTATTCTTTGCTTTTGCAGGAAAGAAAAAAAAGGTGCTGTAACTATTCAGAACATCACTCAGTGCCTTTTCTCTCCTTCATGTGAACTTGATGAAATAAAAGGAGAAATGAAAGTGGCAAACAGCATGTCAGCCAAAATACTGGCTCTTCATTCTCAGCAATTTCCCATATGCCAGCTAGTGCAGTTTAATTCTTGCTGTCATTAATCAAGTTGAAAACAGCTAGCTTATCTAAGGTGCTGCAAATTCTAGAATTTAAGTATTCAGATCAATGGCATTGTCTTTTAAATAGGCCTCAATAATGTAGGATGAATTATGAGGACTCACTTTTAAGAAAATAAGTAATTGTTCAAATCAGATCATTTTGGTTTATTTCCTAACTCTTGATTGAGGTAACAGTATCACTTAATCTATAGCAAAAGGCAGCATTCAGTTGAGGGGTAGTAATTTGGGATGATTGTGAAATAGGACACAACAGTGGGCAGAGTGAGATACAGAACCATTAGTGGCACTAGCAAGACTACACTGTTGATCTCCTTACTATTCTCTCTTTTTGCGGAGGGGGGTATTTGATCTTAAAAAACGGATAATTAAAACACAGTTCCAAAGATACCCAGGAAAACCAACCTTGTTTGTCCAAATTGCAGTGTGTGTGTGTGTGTGTGTGTGTGTGTGTGTGTGTGTGTGTGTGTGTGTGTGTGTGTGTGTGCTTTCTTCTGTTGGGGCTTGAACTCAGGGCCTGGGCACTGTCACTTAGCTTTTTTCATTAAGACTGGCTTGGAGATAAGACTCTAAGGAACTTTCCTGCCCAGGCTGGATCAATACTGAGCTCTCAGCCTTCTGGAGTAGCTAAGATTTTATTTGTGGGACATCTAAGCCTGACCAAATTATATAACATATTGTATGCTTTAAAATTAGAGTTAATTGAGCTGGGCATTGGTGGCTCACACCTGTAATACGAGTTATTCAAGAGGCTAAGTTCTGAGGATTGCAGTTTGAAGACAATCCAGGAAGGAAAGTCTGTGAAACTCCTATCTCTAATTAATCACTGAAAAGCCAAAAGTGGGGCTGGGAATGTGGTCCAGTGGTAGAGTACTTGCCTAGCATACAGGAACTCCTGGGTTTGATTGAGCATCACATATACAGAAAAAGCCAGAAGTGGTTCTATGGCTCAAGTGGTAGAGTGCTAGCCTTGAGCTTAAAGAAGCCAGAGACAGTGCTCAGGCCCTGAGTTCAAGCTCCAGGACTAGCAAAAAAAAGCCAGAAGTGACATTTTGGCTTAAGGGATAGAGCACCAGTCTTCAGCAAAAAGGCTCAGGGACAGTGCCCAGGCCCTGAAATCCCAGGTCAAACCCCTCAATTAGTACGTGACTGTTATATATTTCAAAAAAGAAAAGCTCCACAATCAAATTACTCCCAATGATTCTATATATTACAGTTTTTATAATACTCATTTTTAAAAAAGCTTCAATCTTCTTGTGTCTAACTTCACTCATTTATTCGTTTGTTCATTCAACAAATATGAGTGCCTACTGTGTACCAAGTAGTCCTCTAGGCATGGAGATGCAATCAAGAATGAAGTATAGCAAAAAAACAAAAAAAAGCAAGTACTGCTCTCATTAAATGACATTTAGCTATGAGAATCTAGGGTCTCCATTATCTGCTAGTATGCCTAATAATTTCTTGCTAATCTCTTCCCTTCATTTTCCTTTGCTCCAAGATCCTTTCTTACTAAGTAACAATTCTAGCAATTCTAGCTCTCACCCATTCTAGTTTGCTTTCAACATGGATTCCTTGAACCAAATAGATTATCCTTTCTAACCTCATTCTTGCTTTCCATAAATTTCCTGTCTCATGTAAGCATGCATATGTTAGTTCTCACACTTAAAACATAAGCTCTCCTATCATCCTCTAATTTTTTATGTAAAATCCACATGAATATTTCTCTCTCTAGCTGTTCTTTCACAAGCTCTTGTCAGTACTATTCGAATGTATACTTGCATTGCTGGGGATATAGCTCAGAGATAGAGTGCTTGCCTAACAAGCATAAGGCTTTGGGTTCAATCCTCTAGAGTACATTAGATAGATCAGATAGATAGATAGACAGACAGACAGACAGACAGATAGATAGATAGATAGATAGATAGATAGATAGATATAGAGGTATTCAGTTGGTAACCTGTTTCTTTAAATATTTAAATGTTTATCGGGGCTATTTTTACTGCCTCCAGCTAAGTTCTAAACGCAAAATGTAGAAAATAAAGAGTCCTAGGGTAGTGGTTAGTCTCTCTTCTGGCCCTCTTACTACTAAGCACAAATCTTGAGTTAGTCACCTGATTCACACTTCAGTTCTGTCCCTTACTAAAATAAATTTGGCCAGAAACACAGGTTGTTCTCTTGCAAGTTCACAATTCTGTTGTTTTTTAAATTCTTCAATCATACTTTATAAGCCAGCCAAATTGTTGAAGTTTTCTATCTTGGTTTTCTAATATTTCAACACAATTGATAAAAAGTGAATGGAAAGAAAAACTAATAAGATATCTTTCAGAAAAAAAAAACAGGACTACATCAGTTAAAATTGTATTGTGCTGCGTCATAATTCAGCCCAAGAAAAATATATACTAACCCTGCTATAAGCCTTATCACAATTTTTTCTACAAGGAATAGGGAGTAAAGCAAAAAGTCAAGTAATAATTAAGTACCATAAAAATGAAAGATTATTTCAAGAGGGAAAATAATTTCTTTATTTATATATACAAATTTACACACATACACACACACACACACTTATCCAGATTTCTGATTAGTCCAAGGAAGTATTTGTCACCCTAAAACATTGTGCTTTCACACCATTGCATTTTTATTTAAAAATATTTATGATTTGAGACATGTTGAAGGGAATTTCTATATAAGCAGTATTTACCAAGATTTCAATTGTGTCTGCTACTAGATTTTTTCAGATTATTGTAAATACTCAATAATGAGAATCACATATGATATCATAATTTCAACAAAGTTTATATTTTGTGAAATTTTTATACTTGACCCAACAACTTCTAAATATTATATAAAAGCAGCACTTATGAAATTATGAACATCAATTTGACAGGTGAAGAACACCAACATTATGTAATCCACAAGAGCAATATATCGCATAGAGAGTACTTGTCATAAGAACTTAGAATATTTTTTCTATGGTAGAAAGGAAAATAGAGCAAGACATAGTCAGCAGTCTTTTCTACTTTTTCAGAAAAAAGTATGTGACTTGGACATTGAATATCTTAGAACTTTCTCTCATTCTTGGAATGTTAATTATGTTTGGAAGTCAGAGTTGAAGTCCCATATGGAAGAAAAATGTTTACTTATCTTTGAGATTAATTCTCTTTATTTAAAGCTCCACAGCTCCAACTTCTTTTTCTGTGGCTCACTATTATTTCTGCACTCGGTATATGTGTGAGTGCTATTCTAGTTTAAAAGGGCACCCAAGATATACAGGGCTATATTATTCATGTTATCAAAGAAGGCAAGGTGAAAATGAATTCAATAGCACATATTTTGCTTTCAGAAGGTATGTCTTTCAAAGCTAAGTTTTACTAAGGACTTCAAAGGAGGCATCAACCAAATCATACTTGAAATATCTATACCCAGAGACATAGCAATCACTTTATCAGCTCCTGTATTTTTTAGCATCCATGTCTCTAAAGAGTTCTTTAAAGACCAAGCAACATATCTCAACACACCTAAAGGCTGGGCATTTTATCTAAACCTTATAATTGGAAATTATCTACATTTGAAGAATCAGCACTTGCCTTGTTAAAAGCTAGTAGAACCTAAGCTCTTGTCTTAACCAATAAAGATTTATAGAAAATGAATAGAAGCCATGTGTGCTCCATCAAGTGAAACTTTTCATTTGCTTTTGAGTTAATAGGAATAAATAGAGTATGCCAATTCAAAGAAACCATTTTTCTCATTGATCTAGAACATTTGGCTAAAGACCACTAAAGGTAAGCTTTTTCTCACCTAAGAATGGCTTATAATCTGTCCTTCCCACATCTAAACATGAAAAATCTTCACAACTGTAGCAGTTGTGTGTATCCCTCTGAATTTTGATTTTTACAATTTCAAAACAAGATGGTTGGACAACGATCTCTAAGGTTCTTTGCATCTCTAACATCTCTTGATATGACAAAAAAGTCATTCCAAACACACACACACACACACACACACACACACACACACACACACACACACCATTTTCAGGCACAGGCATTCTGAATATAACATGAGTAAATCACTTAGAAATACTTGATATCCACCCATAAACTAAAAATAGGGCATCTTCTTCCAACAGACATGTTAGAAATGAGTCTTGACAGCATATTATAAGCATAACACAACCTTAAGACCAAGAAAATATTTCTAAGCTCTTAATATTTCTTTATATTTAGACTGCCTCTAAAAAGTGCCACTGATTAAAAAGAAACATTTGCTCAATAGAAACAACCAACATTGAGGAAAGAATTTATGTATGCATATATATACATATATCTTTAAGTGCTCTACAAAGAAGTTTCCAACAAAGCTGTTTATTAATACAATACATCTTGATAAATGTCTCCTTTCAGCTGGGCACTGGTGACTCAAGCCGGTAATCCCACCTTACTCAGGAGGCTGAGATCTGAGGATCATGGTACAAAGCCAGCCCAGGCATGGAAGTCCATGAGACTCTTACCTCCAATTAATCACCAGAAAACTCAAAGTAGTGCTGTGGCTCAAGTGGTAGAGAGCTAGCCTTGAGCACAAGCACTCAGAGAGAGCTCTGAGACCCTCAACTCAGGCCTCATGACAGCCAAAAAATGTCCCCTTTCATCATTCAAAGGTCCTGGAGTTCATCTGCAGACTTCTGAAGTTTCTGGAGGTGGGACCTGGGACTTGCCATTTTAAACAACCTATTGTACACAAGCAAAAGTTTGAGAACCACAGGATTACATGGAATACTTTTCAATTCAGTGTTTAAAACCAGGAACCATTGTGTGACTTTCTCCTATCAGGCCCTTGTCCACTTTCCTTTGCCTCAGGTTTTGTCCTCATGTTACATCTTTTCTTTTACTCTTGTATCTTCAGAGGAAAGGAGTCATTTGATATGCAGCTGAGATGATCAAACATTCTAAAACTTTATCTAACTCCATGCCTTAGGAAAAGCCTCCTCACCCAGATACTGGAGCACTTTCATCTCATGATTCCAGGTTCTTCTGCTGTTGCTCTGTTAACTCTCTTGACTCTACTCTGTCTCTGGCTTCTAACAGCAACCCCAGCTCATGCTATTAAGTTACCCTTAGATCTTTTAAAAATGAATTCCCTAGGTCTCTGAGCTATTTCTTTTTTCTCTTAGGGGACACAAAAGAATTCATTGACCCACTAATGATTAGTCAGCACCATTTAACCTAGAACTAGAGTTGTACGCTTTCATATATAAACAAAGCAGCAGTCTATGGTCTTACAGTGGGCAGCCTGCCCTTCAGCATTTCCTGACAGACTTCTTCGCCACAGGGAAGGTGCATTTTGCTCTAACAAATAAAAAGAGGTTGAGCATTGGGCATCTTTGCACTCTCTCTTCCCTTCCAAATCTTGTTATTACCCAAGACCTCACTGGAACTTACAAGCACTCAAAAATACTTGTTTAATCACTGTCTCTTTTACCTTGTCTGGACTTTCCTTCTTGCTCCCTACCTTTCAAAATAGGCTGCTTTATAGTTTCTTTTGCCCTCAAGGAGAATCAAGCTGTGATTTCCAGAAACCCCAGGGGATCTGTGTAATCAGTACTCATTGCATGTCCTTAAATAGCCAAAATATTGCATAGGGAATTCTCACTGAAGCTTTTTATGGAAGCTTTGTGATGGGAGAGGAGGAGAAACCGAAACATTAAAGAACTGACCACCATGTGAACTGAGTCTGAACTTCATCTTGAACAATTTATTTTTTCTTATCTGATGAAAAATCCTTCATTTTATTTTAGATTTTGGTACTTGACTTTGAACTCAAGGCTATTTACCTACTAGGCAGGCACAGTATTACCTGAGCTATAACACAAACCTTTATATGCTTTACTTTTCAGATCCCATATATTTTGTCCTAGGCTAGCCATGGATCACAATCCTTTTACCTACTTCAGATAGTTGCTCTTGCAAATACACCACACATTAACTCTTCCCCCAGGTTGGGCTCAAAATATGGTCCTTCCAATCTCTGCCTCCTGAGTAGGTAGGATTATAAACATAGGTTACAATACCCACCAAACCTTTAATTTTTTTCTTAATATAATTTTCATATTAAACATTATAGAAGGAAAAATCTGACAGTTTGGAGAAGGACAAAGATGAAAGAATAGATCACTTGCAAATCTACCTCTGAGGGACAATCTGGTGTCATTCTAGATTTTTTCATATATATTCAAGCAAATGCACACAAATACATACACACATGTACAAACAAAATAAATTATATTCCTTTTTTAGTCTTTTTTTGGTCAGTCATGGGGCTTGAATTCGGCCTGGGCACTATACCTGAGCTCTTCAGCTCAAAGCTAGTGCTCTACCAGTTGAGCCACAGCACCACTTCCTATATTTCTTTCTTATAACCTTCCTCACTTTTCCAAATTCATATATATTCACCTATGCCATCACACTGAACATTGCATAGAATTTCATTGCATGGATTCACCATTATCTATGCAACCAATTCCCCAGTATTAAATATTTAAATCATTTCTATTTCATACCAAGCATAAATAATACTCTAACATTTTGTACCTATATCTTTTACGCTTTCCTAGTTACTTTCTTATTATTCCTCAAATGTAAGATTGTGAGTATTTGCACATTGTATTTGCACATTTTAAGGACATTCATGTATCATCAGATTATCTTGTAGAAAGTTTGGGACAATTTAATTTCAGTAATAAGTACTATTCTGTAGCTCTATCTAAGGCCAGCAAAGGGAAAGGTTGCTCTACCTGGATGCTGTACTTTCTATTTCTATCTTTACAGCATTTGTGACTTTATTATATTTATATTTTAGGCAGCATTAATTTTTATGAATTAATTAGTACTTGTGGCTGATACATGAATGGTGAACCATAATTTCAGATTTACCTGAAGATAAACCTTTGCAATCTCCCTGCCTTTCTACTCTGTTTTCTGGATGATGATTTATTTTATTAATTTAGTTTCTCATCCTCAAGTGAAATGTGGGTTTTATAGCCCAGATCATTTATTTGTATACTTTAAAATGGCTCCTAAGAATTAACATGTTCTAAATATAGTTGGTAGTGAAGCCCTTGGTCTTCTGTCTAAATTATTCATGTTTGGGGGATGCTTTAAATGTCTGTTGTTTTTTTTCTCTTCTATGTGAGTTTTTATAATAGTATATTTTACACAATAGGAACAAAGGGAAAAATGTTAGAACTTGATGACAAGTCCCAGGTGCACAAGAGTTTTAGAAAAAAGGAAAAAAAAAAAAAAAAAAAACAAGTGCCAGTAGCTCACGCCCATAGTCTTAGCTCTTCAGGAAGATGAGACCTGTAGGGTTGTGATTCAAAAACCAGCTGGGGTAGAAAAATCTACAAGGTCTAATCTCTAATTCATCACCAAAAAAGCTAAGCTGGCAGCATGGATCAAGATGTAGAGCATTAACCTTGAACAATAAAGCTGAGCATGCATATGACCCTGGGTACAAGCTCTAAAGGAGAATCATAAGAAAGAAGAGCATGAAGGAATGGACAGAGATGGAAAAGTTAAAATGTGGGGAAAGACTTTTTTGTTCCTTTAAGCAGGAAGTATTCTAAGACTAGCATGAGTCACATGAACTCTATGGGATTTTCATTGCTCATAAGGTCTAGTTTTGTCAACCACAAACGTTAGGAGTGATTGATTGCAACAGGATGGGAATATAATGGAATCCAACGCATACATCATGCTCAAAGTCTGAGAATTCTACATGAGGAGAGGAACATAAAACTGAAACCTGTCTTTCCTCAAATTTTCTATCACAATACCATCACATCATTTGATAGATCTCAAAAGGATGTCACAGATCAGTACTTAAAATCCTCAGCTCAGGAGGCTAAGATCTGGAGATCACAGTTCAAAACCAGCTTGGGAAGGAAAGTCCATGAGACTTTTATTTCTAATTAACCGGGTGTGTCTCAAATGGTAGAGAACCCTAAGGGACAGTGCCAGGTACTTATTTCAAAGCCCAATATTGGCACACACAAAAATTTATTTATGGCTACCACCACATCACTCACAATTGGTTTGTGCACCAGGGAAATAACCAACTGGTATAATGAGATTACTAAAACTTTCAGTTATACTTTCAAATATTCTGACACAATTTTCTCCTTTTTTTTGGTTGGTTTGGCTTGGTTTGGTTTTTAGGTCTCATTTGGAAGCCAGTTCTGACCAGTGGAAGCGACTGCATCTTTCTCTTCAGGAACTTCTGGTGTGGCTACAGCTGAAAGATGATGAATTAAACCGGCAAGCACCTATTGGGGGTGATTTACCAGCAGTCCAAAAACGGAATGATGTACACAGGGTAGGACATGTTTAAATGTATAGCATGCAATGAGTGACT
This sequence comes from Perognathus longimembris pacificus, assembly GCF_023159225.1. Lineage (NCBI taxonomy): Eukaryota > Metazoa > Chordata > Mammalia > Rodentia > Heteromyidae > Perognathus > Perognathus longimembris. The sequence goes on from NC_063188.1 coordinate 92,947,003, forward strand.
AATTTATAACTAGTCTTGATGGAAATTAAGTCAAATAGAAATTTGTTTTGCTCCTCACATCCAAGGGTCAATTATAAATAATCCAATCTATTATATTTTAAATGTCAAAAACATATACACTAATAATTGTCCTTTAGGAAATTTCCCAAATTTTGAATATTTTTAGAACCTTTTCATCATGGAATTTCTGAACATTTATAAAAGTAAATATAGTGCTATAATAAACACTCATGTACTTATCAGATCTTTAACAATCATCAAGTCATGGCTAGACTTATTCCTTCTTTACTTCCATTCTTTGCCCCATTATTTTGAAGCAGAAATCTAGCATGTGTCATTTTATTCCTAAATGTTTCTGTAAATATCTTGAAAGCATAAAGGTTTGCTTTTTATAATAATCATTCTGCTGCTATAATACTTCAAAAATTATTAGGCTAGGCATGACAGTTCATTCCTATGATTCCAGCTACTGAGGAGGCAGAGATTGGAAAGATCACAGTTTGAAAAGCCAGTTCCATCAAAAAAATTAGGAAGACTCAATCTCCACCAATAAAAGAGCTCCAGTGTGGTACATACCCCTCATCCTAGCTATGCAGGAGACAAAAAAATGCAGGGTCAATGTCCAGGCTGATCCATGTGAAAACAGAAGACCTTACTTGAAAAAAAGAAATAAAGCATAAAGGTCTGAGTGATAGATCACCTAACTCACAAATCCGAGGCTGTCAATTCAAACCCCAGTTCCTTCAAGAATAGTATCAATAATAATTATTCTTTTATGAAGTCTTTAGCTTTCGTTTTAAGTAAGAGTTATAGTGAAATCTGCATGTTATATTCAGTTAATTTAGTTCACAAGCTCCTCCTTTTTTCTATCATTTGTACAGGACAGGCAAGATAAATATTTCTACTTTACCAATTTTCGGGGTAATGACTTGGTCATCAGCATACTCCAGCAGGGACTAATTGTTTCTTTTCTCTTGCTTTTAGTTATATTTCTATCTTCTCTACTAGGCTCTGAAAGGGGAAGACAGAGATTGGGTTTTGTGAATTTCCAAGACCCTACAGCCAAGTAAAATATCTGATGTATAGTAACAGTTCAATAGTTTTGATTTTTACTGGAATTTGATACTACTGTGCCATTCTTCATTCCTGTTGTTCTCTTATTATTTTTAGGATAAGGTTTTGTTTCCTTTCTAGGTGTGTACCTGAGCCTTGATCTTAATTTAGGCTTCAGACAGTTTCTGGAATCAAAAGTGTATGCCACTACAGTGGGCTTACAACCAAGGAGGAGTCTAGTGGACTTTTTTGCATGGGCTAGCCTCATTCCAACATCCTCTTGTTTTCAACCTCCAAAGTCGTTAGGATCACAGTTCTGAGCTACTGATGCCTGGCCTGATGATTGCTTTTGAAATAAAAAGTAAATGACAATGAATAGTCTACCAAGTAAATTAAAGCCAAATACTAACAACTTGATAACGCAGTACCATTGTGTATAGTATGACCTTAAAGGAAATATCTCTAGACGAGTCACAGTCAAAAGTAGCATCTTGTAAGTTAAGGGTATATATTATTTCAGAAAAGAGGATATAGGAGGCTATAAAATAGAAATAAAATATGAAGGAAGTCCCAGAAATATTTGTGAAAGAATGTCAAGAAAACTGCCTATTTTGCCTGTAGTCATTTCCCTTTATATAACTCACAATATTATGTTAGCTGTTCTAATAGGGTGAAATATAATAGTGATGTATTCTTATGATGTCCTAACTTTGAATAAATAGTCAAAATACTGGTGTGTATATATAGAAGAACTCGTCTTGAAAATGATAGACATTTTAAATGCAATGCCTCATATGATATAATAACACAAGAGTGAATTTCTACCAAAATACTTACTTTTGTTCTGGCTTGAGAAACCAATAAAAATGGCAAAGTACACTAAAAATCAGGAGATTTAAATTGTGGTTACTACTGAAAGGTAAGGAAATTGGTCCACATAATTGCCATGATCCTTTTACCCAGCATGTTGTTATAGATATGACTTAATCTATTTGTGTTGATGTTGATTGGCTTTAGTATCTTGCTAGCAGTGGCAAAATGTACTTCTCAGAATTCTCTCCAGAATCTCAAGAAAGTCTCATGAGGAAGATGGAGGTACTGGAGTTAAGATTAACCTGTAACAGGGTTAACAGTTAATTTCTCCATTCTTGGTTAGTGCGCTCATTCAGACACCTACTTGTTATTTTATTTGGCCAAACCAAAGTTCCAGGGCATTGATAATTCTGTTTTATTTATGAGTTCATCTATTCCTTCATCTTTGCCTCCCTTCAAGTACAACTTAGGTTTAATCATCAAATATTTTAATAACTCATTCCAAAGCTCTAAAATCATTGACATTTTTTAACTTCGTTAGTATTTTTCTTTGTCCAGACATCAACATAGCAAACTGTTATTTTTTACACGATCACCAACCTCTAGTCATCCATTGCTACTACATCTCTGCATTTGTTACAAAAATATTTCTCAGTTTTGCCTACTGATATCAGAGTAGCTACAACAATCTTCTCTTAACCTTTCTGCATCTGTTCTGGCTAACTTCCAATGCAACCCCTAATTTTCACTCAGGTGGATCTATGTAAAAGTATAAATTAAATTATGTCTTTGCTAGCTTTACACTCTAATAGCTGCTCAATGCCTTTGGAAAAAGACCAAAAATCTCAGGAAGGGTAATGAGGCTTTATGTGACTTTTTTCTTTCCTTACAGCCACAGTCTTGTGTGTGTGTGTGTGTTTTTTTAATTCACTATATTCCTCTCAAATGAGGCTATAAGCATATTGCTTCTCTGTCTGAAACACGTTACATCCACACTTACCCCATCATGATATTCTGGTTAATTTCTTGTACTAATCCTGTACATCTTAGCTCAAATATCACACAATCTTTTCCCTATGCACACATTTGATCAAATCACCCACTTTTATAAACTCTTCTAATACCATCTACTTTCCTTTCTATAACTTAGGGTTTTTATTTAAACCTGTATATATGCTCTGAGAAACTTTTTGTGAGAGAGCAAGGTGACATCTTTATACTTACAGCTTTATAAAGTACAGGGCAGACACAATGGATAGAGGAGAAAGGGATCAAGGAGGTAAAGAGAGCAGAAGGCTGAGGCAGGAAGATGAATTCTAGGCCAGCTTGAAAAACACAGGGAGGCCTTGTCTCAAAAAACTGTGGGGAGGGAGATAAGGACAAGAAAACACTTTGATAGGAGGAAGGAAGAAACCAAACCATCAGTACACTTATAATAATCTTGTTTATTCTCTGGCCTTTCAAGAAAACGAGCAGAGAAATAAAATTGTTTCCTCCTTACAGGACTTTTCTTATTATTCTCAACTAAGAATCCTTTTGTAGTTATTTTGATGCATGTTATTTTTGTTTGTAGTTAAGTCCAATGGTTTCATGTGCTTTTCTTCATATCTTTAAGAAATATTCTTTATCACAAAACACGCTCCTTCCTCAAAGAACGTCATCATTCCTGTGTATAAATGACGTACTCAGTTTTGTCATATTTATGCAACAGCCGTTTGAGGGCCATAATGCAAGGACTGCATCATTACTGACACACTTGTTGCCTGTGGGCAAAAGGCACAAACAAAAACCCTTGAAACTAAATCTACCTATTGGACCTTCTGAACTCAGAAAGAGCAAAATGAAACACAATAGCTATAAAACTCCATCAATATTCAATCATTGACAGCTTTTGTGTTTTATTTTTCTTAGACGTTAGGTTTACTTTGTCCTCTCTCTAAGATTATAAATTGTCTGCCTCTTTATGAGTTTTTTAATTCCATTGCTGTTTATGTAGAATGCTTGGTAAGTCACTTGTAATCATAAACTACTTCCGCTGTATTTCATTGTCCCTTTTTAAAAAAAATCATGTGTAATATCTGTCATAAGTTAGTAAAGCCCTTAACTGCAAATTTTTATGGAAACACATTTTTATGGAAATATCCAAAGTGGAAACCATAATATAACATATTTCCATTTTTTCCTTAATTTGTATATGACTTAGGATGTTTAAAAACAAGTCATCAATATTTTGTTTGCATGTCATTTCAGATTAATGATGGAATTTTGAAGCATAACATATTGTCTTGCACCATTTTCTTTGTCTCAGTTGTTTTAATGGAGAAGTATATGCTTTTCCAATAGGTAAATAAAAACCTCATTCCTATATAGTACACATAGGTAGTTGATACTGTGTTCTTACTCCTCAACCCAATTGTCTCACCCATGGGAATAGATATATGTTTCCCAAACCAGCTGGACAACATAACAACTACAAGTTAATGGCTCTCAAGACTAATTAATAAAATAATGCTCTGTATGTGGTGAAGTGTTATAAATAATTAAAGCTCAAATGTGCCTTAGCAAATATAAACTGACCAATTTTTAGATCTTTTGAATACATTATCCTGGCTTTTTCAGTTTCTTATTACTTGCCTCACTAGACTGACTCATTTTCAATTAGTGTACATTATTCTGGTCCAGATATATTTTTTAAACTGACTTCCTTTGTTTTACTTGAGCAGTCACTAAAGTGATATTTATTACTTGTCTACTTCTGTGATTAACCTAGAGAGAGTCTTAAAGGAGGCAAATAATAGTGGAGAATTTCTAAGGAGAACTGCAATAAACCATGAGCTTATTTAATTCCCTTTTTGCTATCCCAAATCCAAATGGAGATTAGGTCTTGATTATAAGAACACTGTAGGTAATGACTTTTTGTTTGCACTTTTACTAATGAAATTGTTTGTGGTTGGGTTTTCATCTTTCAATTTAAAAATCTCTATAATCCCTTCTCCAGAGACCGTTAAGGACACCTTCAAAGCTTCCTGAGATTTTCTGGTTACAATTTGGATGGAAGTAATCAATACATGCATTATTAAAATGCCAGACAGAAAGCCATTATTGCTTGGATGTTGTTGACAAATGAAAATGCTTGAATAAAGTAGTTTACTTGTTCATTTGTCAGGTTATATATTATGCATGTTCGATTTATTCACAAATCACCATAAAGTAAGGCAGAGGTTCAAAATTCAAAAAAATCCCAAAATCATATTGGAAATTAAACATTTATTTGGAGTAATTATATCATTAATGCTGGCCTGCTCACTTAGACTATAATTTTAGTGTATATTAGATGGAAGAGTCTTCTGTATTTTCTTTACACAGAAATAGAAAATTTCGTTGAATACCATATGTGAATGTTAAGTCAAGTTTGTATTGACAAAAATGCAGACTTCCCTCTTCCCTCTGAAAGATGACAAAGGTTGTGACATAGTATTTCATTTCCATATGAAAACATCATCTTTTGGAAATTTTAGAGTTTGGTTTCTCTGTAAAGTTTACTTTTAGTTACATCTACCCTGAGATATCTTGTCAGTTATGATGGAAGAAATCAACATCTTTTTATCTATTTTTCATCTATAATGAGGGAAACTGTGTCCATATAACTCCAATATTATATGCAGTCATATTTACCCATGCTGAACAGAAAAGACTTGAAATTTATTTTTAGAACTGCATTTCTAGGCATTTGTGAAAATCTTCTGAAAACTAGCTGTATCATCAGAATGTAAGAATGAAGTCATCCAGGAATTGTTGTTCTTCTTTAATGAGTATTATAAGATAAAATGTGAGCAAGCTACAAATTGCTTTCTCAAAGTGTTTTTTTCTTTGTCACAATATTCTGATAGGCTGACAAATATTTTAAAAGTAATGCTTATATAGTGGTTTGCCTTTACAAAGTATTTTATACATACTATTTATTTAATCACATATAGACACTTCAACTTTTGCTACATTTTCCCAAATTTTTATTTTAGGAAAAAAAATTATACCCAAGATTCCTAGAAGTCATTGTTCCTTTCAGAGACTATTTATATGAACATGTGCTCTGTACTCACCTGTCTTTGGCCATAGTGAACAACATGGTCCCCTTGCCCTCATGAATGTACAACTTCAGTGAGAGTTCAACACAGTAATATAATGTATTGATGTGTTGTTTAAAATGTCAATCATGACTTCTATGAAGAAAAAAAATAAAATAAACACACACAATAGGGATAGGAAAAGACTGGAAAATATGTTATATGCTATATTTGAACAAAGGTTGGTATAAGTGAATGAACCAAGTAAATTCCTTCAGTGAAGTCTATTCTGGTCAAAAAAAGCAACACATCCAAAGCTTATGTGCATAAACATTTACAGTATTTAAGTAGTGTTTCAAAGGAAAGAAGACTAAGAGACTTTGGTAGACTCTGGAAGGAGACAAAGGGCAGATAATGAACAGCTTGTAGGCCATATCTTGGAGGGGGATTTTCTTCTGTGTGCAGTGAAACTTCACTGAAGGTCTCTCAGCAGGCATGATGCAACCTGATTTATGCACAAGTTCATTCCAGCTGCTGTATGGAAAATTGACTGGGAAAGGCAAAGCTCAGAGAAAGTTTGAAGGGTGACAAAGTCATCTAGGAAGTAAATGGTGGTGATTTAGACTGGAATGGAAAGAGAGATAAAGTGGAAAAATTACTTGATCCCAGCTATAGTTTGAAGGTTGACCTGATAGAACTTAACATAGATGAAATGTGGAATGCAAGGGAAAGAGAAGAGTCAAGGCTGACTTTGAAGTCTACAGCTTCATCGAATAGGAAATTGATGGTCCCAATTTCGGAGATAAGAGGGACTCTGAAATGATCATGTTTGGAGGTGTATAATTGGAGTAAATCAAGGAGCAGAATTTTGGATTATTTTGAAACACTAGACAAATGATATGATTCAGAAATTTACTAGTTATACTTGACAGCTTCAAATGTCACCTGAGTGCCTTATCACATGATTTGCTAATAATCTGTTCATTTGTACTACCACTTCAGAAGACATTTCCAGAGTTTTAAGGTTTAGGCTCAATGAACTGTAATGAATTCCCTAAATGGCCATGGGAACACACTGAGTTCTCCCCAGTGATTTCTCAAGGTCAGTTAAGAACTTAGCAACTTTCATTGTCAGTAGGAAATGACTATCCCACTTGGAAGTTGGCCCAGCCTCAGGACTAAGAGTTTAACAGCTGTGGGCCTAAAACTATTCCTGCGAGCAGACTGGACTCTATTCTAGCCCATATCCTTGATCCAGAAGAATACAATGTTTTGTTTTTGAACACTTCCAGAAAAGCAAATTGAGACAAAGAGTTGTAAAAAATATTTTCCCCCAAACACTGAATATTTTTTCTCAATGAGTATAATTCAGTTTAAATAAAACAATTCTAGGATTAAAATATATGTCCATTTATTTTCCAATTTTGTTTCAAACTGATTTAATCTCACTTATAAATTAATCCCTTTGTACATATTCTTATCTGAATCACTGTATCTGATACCACAATCTCTTTACTTATTTCATAGTAGAGTGAAAATAAGATGCAATCTTTTTTCATCTTATTTTTAAGTGATTATGAAGTTAAACCCATAGAAGCAGAAAGTAGAATGGTGATTGCTAGAGGGTGAGAATCCTTACTCACTAGATATAAAGTTTTGTTCATGAAATGTTAGTAGCTTCTAGAGATGTGCTGTACAACATTGGGCCTGTCATTAATGATCCCAATGTATTCACTTAAACATTTATTGGAGGGTAAATCTCATGTTAAATATTTTTACTACAACAAAAAACATGTTGACCTCTTTTTTAGCACATATGCCCATGTCCACCATTATTCTAATGTTAACTTTCTCCAATGACTAGTAAGACAAAGCTCTCCTTTTTCTGTTTTTAAATTTAATGTTATTGCCAAAGTGATGTACAGAGGGGTTACAATTACATAAATAAGGTAATGAGTACATTTCTTGTTGTACATTGTTACCTGCTACAATGCCCCCCAAAAGAAAAGCTTTTTCTAATTGTTGTTCAGTTTCCACTTTCTTCCAATTCTTTCATGAACCTTTATAAAATTGTTTAGAATATTTGCCAATATTTCTGCCACTCTAGCATTTACCATAATTCTGGATTCTTGCTTTTTTTTTAAGACCTTGGTCTTGAATGTAGGCATCGATTGTCCATAAATCATAATTTGGTAAACTATGTGTTTGAAACATAGATAATATGATAGCCCTTCAAATGATTGAAATAGAATGCATTCAACAACTAACTTATCAGACACAAAAATACAGAGGAGTATAGACAAGGAAGAAATAATATAATAATGTGGGAATTAGAATGGTGATATACAATGACAAATATATTAACTATGAATAAAATTCTAAGTGTGACTGTGTTCATTTTCTTGCCTATTCCTGATCCATAACCATTTGGTGACTGGATAGAACTACTGAATCATTATAAATGTTAACGTCTGCCTAATGCTTTCTTTTTTTTCTCAATAATTATTTATTGCCCAAGTGATGTACAGAGGGGTTACAGTTTTATGTAAGGCAGTGGGTACATTTCTTGTACAATTTGTTACTTCCTCCCTCATTCCCCCCCATTCTCTCTCCCCCCATGAGTTGTTTCCTTATCTAGATAATGCTACACTGTAGAGGAAAAGCTCCAGCCAGTGGTTCAAATAATTGAACATGTAAACATGTTTGGGAAACAACACACTTGAAAGGGCAGGGCTAATCAGTCCTTCTCTTAAGGAAATTCCAGCCAATAACTCAAAAGTTGTATTCAGCTCTGAATCTGGAACATGAGAGTAGGCCTAAAATAACATCTGTTTTTATCAACTTACAGCATTATTTTTTTCTCTTATGATTCATGAGACAAAGCTTTCATCTACAAGCATGGTTTGCATCTAAATAAACCTGACCTTCCTTTGAAACATTCTTATTTTCTAACTGGATATTGCATTTTTTATTTAACAGTATTTATTGAGGATAGACAAGCTATGGATACATTTTTTATCATTAGCACTGATGCTTAGCAGAGACTATTTAGTACAAGTATGTTAACAGCCTGTGGCTGGTTAATGATCTAAACATATTGACTGTAGAGTATTAGAATTGGATGTTAAAATGTAGATAAGGTGATATATAACTGGATATTTTACAAGCTAGGTTAGGTTACAAGATCTCTGTGGCCAATTTCTGACCCAAGCCAGAATTAAATCCCACAGCTCTTCCTATTCAGAATTATATTCTTTACATCACTCCAACAATCTGAGATCATTCTGTCGAGTGATTCTTCTGAATATGATAATTATATAGTTACTCTATCAAATTTCAGTCTGAATAACACAAATAGAACTTTGCTGCTTCAATGGGACTATAGATAAAATTCTGATCCAAGAATACTGTACATGACAAGAAAACATCTGTATTTTGAAAAGCAAAGGCTTTTATTTCCATCCATCACAATATGACCCTACTTTCCCTGTCTATAGTTGAAAGCAAGGTAGTTTTTCTCCCTGTAATGTCAGTACCTGAGCCCAGAGCCTGTCTACTCTGATAAACTGCTGGCAAGTCAATATCTCACCTTTTATTCCCTCCTCATATGTGATTCTGAAAAACTTTTCATTTGTGGAATTACTAGGTATTTCTTATCGTATTTATCTTTCCTGCCCTGGAAGCAAACGTGGGAGAATAAGTTTCTTCATGAACATTAGTATTTTTCACATAGATGGTTCCCAAATTATAATTGAGGGAACTTTGAGTGTTTGCTCACACTCATTTTCAGCTTGGCTTAAGAATATCACAATTGGGATTAAATTAATCAGCCAATGGCCTTAAGTAAACCCTAACCTATCTGTACTTGGAATTTGCATTGATGAAAGAATGATAATATCAAACCAATAACCATACCACAAATATACCTACTTAATCAAACTATTGATACTTTAGGAACAATCATCAGTTCCTCACATTTCCCTACCTTACACATAATAGGTTCAAAATAAATAGCTTTGAATGAATCATTAACCAGAAATCAATTACTCAGTTGACCAGCATATATAAGCAGTCTCAATCCAATCATTTAAACTTTAGAAAGGGCTGGGGATATGGCCTAGTGGCAAGAGTGCTTGCCTCGTATACATGAGGCCCTGGGTTCAATTCCCCAGCACCACATATACAGAAAATGGCCAGAAGTGGCGCTGTGGCTCAAGTGGCAGAGTGCTAGCCTTGAGCAAAAAGAAGCCAGGGACAATGCTCAGGTCCTGAGTTCAAGCCCAGGACTGGCCAAAAAAAAAAAAAAAAAAGAAACCTAAACTTAGGGGCATGAGGGACAAGGCAACAAACAGTACAAGAAATGTATCCAATGCCCAACGTATGATACTGTAACCTCTCTGTACGTCAGTTTGATAATAAAAATTTGAGAAAAAAAAAAAAAAGAAAAAATGGTTTCACCTTGGAATTTGACACTACCAAAACATTGTCAGAGCATGGTCCAAGGTAGTATATTTGTAAACCTTAGGAAGCTAAAGGCATCCATTTAGTATGCTTAATTTATTCTCCTTTGTACAATAGAATGCAATTTTATTTTCATGGAGGTGCTCTAATTTTTTTTGTAATTGCTTCTAATTCATCCACAGTATTATTTTGGAGACCTAAATCTACCTACCTTACAAAAGAAAAGAGGAGTGTATGGAGAAGAGGATGTGTTGTTGTTGTTCTTTTATTTTGTTTTGCTTTGTGATTTGTTTTATATGGAAGTACTGGGGTTTGAACTCAGAGACATTCACAGGCACTTTACCATTTGAGCCACAACCTTGCTCTAAAGATTTGTTTTTTTTAGTATCGTCTACTTGCAACACTTGTATGTGTGTCTTTGTTCAATTTGTAACAAAGCCTTAGAGACAAGTACAAACAGTAAATCCTCTTTTACAACCCAGATCCCATTGTTGAGTATGAGTTTTTGGTATATGTTACAAGGAACATAATTCCTACAACAGGTTGCAATGCTGAGGGTTTGCTAACTCACTCAGGTTGGCTCTGAGAATAAAGTTGATGTAAAAGCTAACAAAACCACAATGTATCCAAGAAATTTGGAAAGAAATACCTGGATACTGACATCTAACTTTTGTAACTACATATCCAGTATGTATATGGGAGAAGGTCTCTACATCTGATAACTTTCTACCTCCACATATGAATTAAGTGACTTGTCCAATTTAAATATTGACCATAATTTATGAGAAAATCAATGTTTTATGAGTATATATTGGCCAAAACTTCCTTCAAATAGTCTTTTAAATAGTCATGTATGATAAAACAAAAACTCAAGGTTCTTGATATTGAATGTTCTTATTTTTGTTCAAAAGCACTTTAAAATACAACAGCTGCATTGCAATGGATAGTTTACAGTACATTATTACATATTAAATTTTGTATCTTCTGTTATTTGAATGCAGAATTTTCTTAAATACATATGCTTTTCTCTCTTCGACTCCATGCTATTAAAAACCAATGATATTTATTTTCTAGAACATTATGTGGTGCCTAATAGATTCTCAATATTTCTTAAGTGAATAAATAGAGAATAACCTTCCATGTAGCCATATTTAAAATGATATAGTACTATTTATAGTCTTTCAATGTAATAAGAAACATCATTTTGTTTATTCTCTCATTTTCTTTATTCTCTCTTATTTCCTAGGGCTAATAATTTCCTCTTTTTACCTTTTTTCATTTTATTCTAAATCTTTCTAAATTCCAAAGATACACTTTACCCTCCCTTCCATCTACTTCCTTTTCTTAATTTCAAGCAATGATGTGAAAATAATGGTACTTATGTCTTTGTAATGACAGAAATTCTTTTGTCTTTCCTTCATACCCATTTTAATCTTCAGTGACTCATATTTAAGAAATGAACTGTGCAGCTGTAGTGGAACTAAATCCTTGGCAACAATTGGAGGAGCAAACAAGTAGTGCCTCATAATGGATGGCTCTTAGCCTTGAATTATTTACTGTTCACTTTAACAATGGAGCTGCATCATCAAATAGTGTCTTGGACTTTGCACTTTGATAAGTCCTTTAAGGTCCATTTCTAATTTTACAGACTCTGCTCCAACAATTATCTCCCCTTTTTCCTGTTCATATCTTTAACATGTCTTTCTCTACTTGCATAACGTTGCATGATCTTGGTTTTCTGAGACTGTCCACTTTCCCGGGCACTGTCCTGGTCTTAACATTGAAAGTTTCCCAGGAGTGGTGGTCACATCTTTAATCCTAGTAATTGGGAGGCTGAAATAGGAAGATTGCCACTTCAAGACGAGCCCTGACTATCTAACAAGACCTTGCCTCAAGCCAAACAACCATAAAAAAATAAATTAGTTTCACACTCTGAAAAATTCAGTGCTGAAAAAAACTAAGATGGTTGGTTACCCTTTGCTAGCTTCCATTTATAGATTCAAATCATTCTTATCTTAAAAAGAATAATTTTTCCTTTTGTTTTGTGATCCTCTCTGTCTTCCTGGTGTGTCTTTTTCTTTCTTTTCTCAGAAAAAAACACAAATAAATATTGATTAAATAATTTTCACTGGACGTGGCTGATCCCTCTTCTCCCACTCCTTCCTGAATTAACCTTTCTGCCATTCACTCAAGTTGGTGTCCTCCAGTTTGATGAGAACTCTGCAGTGCCAGTCTGGCATTGCCTCTGTATATCTTGGTTGGATGCTCTTGGTTACCTTCCTCCTCATGAAAATCTCCCTCTCTCTTGTACGGTCTATACTCCTTATTTACCTCAAGCTCTTTAATATCCATTCCTTTATGGTCACTTGTGGAATCCTGTTTTACTGTCTGCTCATTAAATGATGAAATGTATATTAGCTAAATGAGAGAATGAGACTCCCAAATCTTCTTTTCTTCTCCCCAAACATGTGATTATATTATTTCCTCATGGAAAGAATATAACCTCTCCAAGCTGAGTTTATCAAAAATCCTTACTCTGTTTCCTACACAGACTCTCCCTGCTATCTTAGTTGGTGTTTTTTAAAATATATTTTATTGTTATTGCAGAGGTGAGATACACAGGGGTTACAGTTTTATAAGTCAGGTAATGAGTACAGCTCTTTTTGGACAATGTCACTCCTTCCCTCACTCCCATTTTCTCTCCCATCCCTTTTCACAAGTTGTGTAGATAATTTTCAACATTTTCAACATAGTGTCTAGTGGGTACCAGTGCTATATTTATTCATCATTTGTCACACCTTTTCTATGCCCCAAACACAAATAAATTAAGAAAAAAGACAACAAAAAGAGCAATAACAATAAGAAATATATCTTGTTTCTATTTATGATCATATCCACATAGTTATTTAGCCTTTATGATCTGCTCTGATAAATATCTTCCTTTGATCTCACTATGTGAATGTCTAGAAACATGTATAATTTACTATATCCCAGTGCTTTTTGTTTTACTATCCACTATGTTTACCTGTAGATCTGTAGGCACATTCTAGTTACCATAAATGAGGAAGACCATGCAACCACCATTTCATTCTGGCTTACTTTGCTTAACCAAAGTTTTCCACATCTTTCCATTTCTTTATGAATGATACAATATCATTCTTTCTGATGGAAGAGTATAATTCCATTGTGTATGTATACTACATTTTCTTGATCTATTAGTACACTGAGGGGCATCTGGGTTGATTCCATATCTTGGCTATGATAAACAATGCTGCAATGAACATTGTTGTGCTGGTAGCTTTGGTGTGGCCTTGTTTGTGCATAAATGCCTAGGAGTATTATTGCTGAGTCATAGGGAAGCTCTCCGTTTAGTTTCTTCAGAAACCTCCAAACTGCCTTCCAGAGTAGTTGAACAAGTTCACATTCCCACCAACAGTGTAGTAGAATTCTCTTTGGGCCACATCCCTGCCAGAATTTTGTTATTGTTAGTTTTCTTGATAATGGCCATTCTAACTAAGGTATGGTAGAATCACAACATTGTTTTTCTTTACATTCCTTTTATGGCCATAGATGTTGTTTTTCCATGTGTCTATTGGCCATTCTTACTTCTTCTGAGAAGTCTCTCTTTTAAGTGTTTAGCCCATTTATTAATTGGGTTGATTCTTTAAGGGATTGTTTTGGGGGGATTTTATTTTTTGAGCTGTAAGTATATTTTAAATAGGTGCCCCTTGACTGATGCATAGCTGGTAAAATATTCTCCCAATCTCTAGGTTTTCTTTTTATTTTGTTAGTCAAGTCCTTTGCCATGCAAAAATTCTTCACTTTAATGCAATCTCAGTTAATCCAGTCTTTCTTTGATTTGATGTAATTCTGGAACTTAGGAAGGTCTTATCCATACCTAGGAGCCCTAGTGTTTCCTCTACCCCTTCCTGTAATATTTTCATAGTTTCTGGCCATGAATTTAGGTATTTCATCCATTACATTGAGAGAAAGATATGAAGAACCTCTGTTGCCTGAAAAAAAGAAATTGAAGCAGATTCAAGGAAATGGAAAAACCTTCTTTCCTCCTGGATTGGAAGAATTTAACATTGTAAAAATTGCAAATTTATGCAATACCTACCAAAATCCCAACAACTTTCTTCAAAGAAATATAAAGCAATCAAAAACTTCATATGGAGTAATAATAGACCCCAAATAGCCAAAAACAATCCTTACCAGAAAGAATATCAATACCAAACTTCAAACTCTATTACAAAGCCATAGTAATATAAACAGCTTGGTAATAGCAAAAGAACAGGCCTGAGGACCAATGGAACAGAATAAAAGACCCAAAACTGAACCCACAGACATATAGCCACATAATATTTGATAAGGGAGCCAAAACCTAGGTTGAATGACAGGCAAACCCAGGAAGAAAGACAGCATATTCATCAAATGATGCTGGCAACATTGGCTATCCACATGAAGACAATGGAAGCTAGATCCTTATATATCATTCTGCACCAGAATCAATTTCAAATGTATCAAAGACCTCAATGTAAGGCCAGAAACCATGAGAATAGTGTTGGGGTTTAATACTCTTTTTTATTAACTTCATATGTATACACACATGTGAGCAATTCCAGATAAGAGAATGATTTCTTTTAATTATAACAAATTGTTTTCGCTCTCCCATTTACTTTGCCTAAATATACTCCTAGGGTGACATGTTAAAGGTTGATGAAATTTTTTCTGCCTGAGTGGCTGCTAGGTACTTCATAGGCAAGAAACCAGGAACTTTTTCTCTATATATAAATAAAGAAGAAAGAAGCAGCTATCATCAACCATTGAAAGATTCTCCTTGGAAACATAATAGGCCTGAGTCTAACTCTAACTTCTTGAGGATCCTGTTAACTGCCTGCTATGTCTTGGGTTTTACAACCACACAATATCCCCAAGGTCTGAGCGTCATATTTTTTGAAGTGTAATTACCCAGAGAGATAGCAACTCCAGTCATTCTGACAACTCGGAGCTTAACCTATGAGCCTATTCTAAGCATTAACTACTTGGCACTCTTGGATCATGGGAATTTGAGAAATTAACTGGACAAATGGCTACAGGTCTAATTTGCATAGTGTGGGAAAGTTCTCAGCAGGCTAGAGCTTTTTATAGATGCACTGAAAAACCCAGAGAAATTTATTTCTTCACATTTTATTTCACTGTACCTACCAGTCACTGGTCTATTCATTCTAAAAACTAAGAGTCCTCCTTGTTCCTTAATTCCTTCCTTTCTCTTATCTCTGTCTGACACCTACTCAGTCACCAGATCTGCATGCCTCAAACTTCTAAGCATTTCACTTATTTATTCCTATCTTTTCTCCTTCTTGGTAGTGTGGATCTGGGTTATAATCTTTCACTAGATCGTGTACATGCCTCCAATTATATCTAAAATTCCAATTCTATTCTTTTTACATATCCATGGAAGTGCTTGAAACTGAAAATAGCACCTACTTCTCTACATACTATATTCTTTCTTATGCATACATACTTATGATCTAGTGTAATTAATAAATTAAACACAGCAAGAGATTAACAACTATAGATTTTAGCAACCTCAGTTTTCAGCTTTTTCATTTTTCCTAGAGTTGAGAATTTTCACCTATTCACTTAAAGGAAGTATTCTTATGACTTGTCTTCGGTTTGTACAAATTGCCAGCACTGCCACTCTTGTTCTTTGGGGCTAATATTAAATAATAATTATTTGAACCAAAGCGCTATAATAATGTAACCGAGAAGACAGTATATATGACATAGATATACTGGAGACATTCCAAGTAGAAGGGAGCAGAGCTGAATACTCCTTCATTATGCTATTCAGAACAATTCTCAATTAAAAAATTATAAATTATTTATATATGTAATTTTCTATTTATTATTTTCAGATTATGGTATACTATAGGTAAATTAACAGTAGAAAGGGAAACCATGAGTAGACGTGGGGGGGATCTACAGTAAGTCTAATTTGTGAATTTATTACACATGGCTTTACCATGTACAATGAAATGCTGTCTAGTAACAAATTCTATATATAGCCTACAAAATTAAGAAAATGAGAGAACAGGTGAGTTGGGAAGAATGGTTGAAAATGATAAAAGGGGTAACTTAGTCAAGACACTGTATTCATAAACTGCATTGTTGAATGAGAACTCCTTTGTATAGCTACTTAAAGATAATAAAATATCTTTTAAGATATAAAAGTTTGCCAGACACCAGTGACTCACACCTATAATTCTAGCTACTCAGGAGGCTGAGTTCTGAGAATCACATTTGAAACCAGCCCAGATAGGAAGTCAGTGAAACTCTTATCTCCAATTAACCACCAAAAAATAAGCCAGAAGTAGAGCTGTGACTCAAATATTAAGAGTGCTAGCCTTGAGCTAAAAGGCCCAGGGATAGTGCCAGGCCCTAAGTTCAAGCCCCAGGACCAGCACAATAAAATAACTAAGGGCTGGGATGTAGCTCAGTGGCAAAGTGCTTGCCTAGCAAGTGCAACGTCCTGGGTTTGATCCCCAGTGCCAAAAAAGAAAAGACAAAACAATAGCTGAAATAACTAAATAAGCAAATCTTAAGGAAGAAATTGCAAAAACACATTTCTTTAATTCTCACCCATGATTTATACAATTAATTTGATGCAGACAAACTTTACATCAGCCCTGCCTTATCATCAGTTGTGTTTTAAGTCTTCCTGTGGTTGCTGAGTATTTCCCTGTTCTTAATTTGGTGAAAATGTGACTCCTAAAAAAGTTGGATCGGTTCATTTACATGATAAAGTGAAAATGTGGGATTTGCTGAATGTCCTTAGCAGATGTTGAGTAGTGTTATGGGAAACGTGAGTCAAGAATCCTCAGTGAAATACTGAACTCTGTGCATCCTGAGCATTCCTGATTTTTCAACAGTGGTCTCCTTGGAACCATAGACCTATGAATACTAATGACCTTTATTTGAAACACACACACATGCCTGTGCTACTCCATTGCTTAAATCCATTCAAAGGTTCCTGATTACCAAAAAGAAATCCTTCAAACTTTTTAGCTGCCCAGTGATGGGCTGTATTTCATACATCTTGTCTCAAATTCTGCTTTAAAGGTCTAATAAATCTTCACATAATGAAAGTGTCTTGCTTCATCTCTGCACATGTTCTCTCATTGTTCTTTATGTTCTAGAAATATGAGCCTGCTTAAAAATATTAATTATAGATACATGCAATATGGTGCTATATCCAAGTCTGGTGCTTGGATTTTTGTCTTCTTGCAATGTCCTCTAACCCGCTGTTCCCTGACTAACTCATATCTGTGCTTGAGAAGTCTGTATGATAACCATCTTCTTTTAGAAGTCTTTCCCAGATTGGACACAGCAATATTACTTTCTACAGTCTATTATAATGATTCATATGTTTGACTCTTCCATTGTATGTAAGAGGGGCAACTTTGAGGACAACCTTATATTTCCAGACTTTCATATAATTACTGGTACACAGACGTTCACTACAGATGCTAGTTATCATTTTTGTAATTAATTATGACAGTATCATTTGCCTCTTGTCAAATCCAAATGGAAAGGCTAGGCAAAATGATGATGTTCTTGAAGTTGGTAAAATTAAGTATATAAAAAAATACAGGAATACAAGTATATACACATACAGGTATATAAGTACACACACATACATATTTACATATTTGTGCAGATTTCAAATGAAATATTGGAGGTAGAATCTTTAACTGTGTAAGCAAAGTAAATAGTCCACCAGCCCTGTATGAGTTCAAGAGCATGAGACTATCCCACAATACAGAAATTGCTTCCCCTTTCACAGGCTGAGTTTTCATATTCCCCCAGAGAAGTCCTTTATCCGAGATCAAACACCTTGCCTTTCACTCCTGAATTGTAAATAACTATGGAAGATGAATCATTTCACAATGTATCAATGTGCTACATTACTAAAAACTAAGACAGTTGAAAAGCATACTTAAGATCTAGATCAGAGATATAATTATTGTTTATATATTATTATTTATAAAGTCTTTAATTTTGATTCACATGTTTACTTTTAAGATCACATACTCTGAATCAATAACTATCTTTAAAGCTTTCAGAGCATCTGCTCCTTTTGCCTTCACAACATGCCCCACTACCTTATTAGTACTTGATTATATATGGATTTACACTTGTCAATCTGCTTCAAACATTTTTCCCTTTATGTTTTCTTTTTTATTTTGTTTTCTGTTTCCAGTAAAGAAAATTTCCCCCAGGTCTTCACACATACCAGGCAAGCACTCTACATCTGAGCTGTACCTCAAAACTATATATATATATATATATATATATATATATATATATATATATATATATATATATATATATTTGTTTTGGTCCAGTGACTTCTTTCATTTAGTCATATTAAGATTTGAACTAAAGGCCCCCTGTTTGCTAAACAGGCAATCTATCATTTGATCTACATCCCCAGTCCATGTTTCTTTTAGTTTTTTTGTGTGTTTGTTTGTTTGTTTGTTTGTTTTCTAAGATCTCACAGTTATGCCTGGGCTAGCCTGAACTCGGTCAACCTGATCTCTTCCTCTTGAGTTGCTAGAATTTTAGACATGAGACAGCATATCTGGCTTGGTCCAGTAACTTCTTGGAGGCAGAGTCTGTCTATTTTGTTTACTCTTCATTCTCTATGTCAAACAAGGTTACAGATAAGAGATTAAAATTTTCAGATCACCTAAATACCCCCATTAATTTACATGTATTTGTTTATATTAATGTGTTCCCCAAATTCCCATAACATAATAGTTTAAAACATTTCTACTCTTCTCAGAGAGATCACAATGTATGATATAATGGATATTTTTCAAAAGTATTAACACTTTCCCTTTAGCTTAATTCTGATACATTATTTTTTTCACTTTTAAACATTTTGAGAAAACTACC
This sequence comes from Perognathus longimembris pacificus, assembly GCF_023159225.1. Classification (NCBI taxonomy): domain Eukaryota; kingdom Metazoa; phylum Chordata; class Mammalia; order Rodentia; family Heteromyidae; genus Perognathus; species Perognathus longimembris. Next base: position 92,966,358 of record NC_063188.1, read on the forward strand.
TGGTGGGGCTGGGGATATGGCCTAGTGGCAAGAGAGCTTGCCTCGTATACATGAGGCCCTGGGTTCAATTCCCCAGCACCACATATATAGAAAACGGCCAGAAGTGGCGCTGTGGCTCAAGTGGCAGAGTGCTAGCCTTGAGCAAAAGAAGCCAGGGACAGTGCTCAGGCCCTGAGTCCAAGGCTCAGGACTGGCCAAAAAAAAAAAAAGAAAAAGAAAAAGAAAACTACCTGGTGATTACCAACTGGATTAAGTCCCTCTATTTTGTTCCCACTATGTCTTAGATGTCCACTATTTTATTATATTTAAAACTTTATTAGCCATGTTAGTGCTTTACAATCTATACTTACCTTGTAACTTTAGCTCTAGATTTCAAGTTTCATAGGTCAAACAAACAAAAGTGTTCCTGTCTTAATGAGAGAGCATCACCTATCTTGAAATCCCCTTTCTCTTTAGAATGGCTTTATAAACACAGTCGTTCCTCATTAACAGAAAGACCTGGCCTGGCCTTCTTTATTGTTTTATTACTCTCAGTTTATAAATAATGAGATCGAAATTGACCTGAGATTTTCATAAACAAGTTGTGAGCACCCAGGATTAATTTAGAGAAGAAGGCCACAAGCCAAATAAGCATTTCTTTTCATCTCATTTCACAGGCCTTCAAGAGGGAATTGAAAACTAAAGAACCTGTAATCATGAGTACTCTGGAGACTGTACGAATCTTTCTGACAGAGCAGCCTTTGGAAGGACTAGAGAAACTCTACCAGGAGCCCAGAGGTAATTGAATGTGGAACTATAATAACATATTGATAGAAGGATCAGTGGAGACAGAACAGCCCATCCATTCTGGCTGCCAAAGTCTGAAAAGCTCTCATATTTTCTAGGTTAAACACAATCAATTCAAATTAAACATAGATGTTGGGAATGAATAAGAAATCATAAACCACCAAGTGTATATCTATTTGCACATTCATATATAAACATTAAAACAGGTTAGCAAACAATTATCAGAACATTTCAAAACGAGTTGATCTGTGGGAAGGAATTCTATTGTTACAAACACTACAAGGTAATTTTCCATTTAAGAGCCCTAGTGAAGTAAATTAGAGCTTGTGGTGTACATCTTAGCATTTTTCTCCTCAATAGCTCAAATGAGTCTTGGATTATCTGATTGATAGAGGGCATAACAAGTTCACTCAGGAAGATGGGCTTTAAATATGCAGAACTGTATCAAAATTTATGCCAAAGTGTAAAAGACCCATTAATCAGTAGGTTGGCCTCTTGTTAATCTGTACATTCTTTCATCCAGTCTGACCTTTCCAACAATGTTTTAAAAAAAGAAAACAAACATGAATGTGACCTAAAACCTTGTCATATTGCCAATTTAGAGCTGCCTCCTGAGGAGAGAGCCCAGAATGTCACTCGGCTCCTACGAAAGCAAGCTGAGGAGGTCAACACTGAGTGGGAAAAATTGAACCTGCGCTCTGCTGAATGGCAGAGAAAAATAGATGAGGCCCTTGAACGACTACAGGAACTTCAAGAGGCTACAGATGAACTGGACCTCAAGCTACGCCAAGCAGAGGTGATCAAGGGATCCTGGCAGCCCGTGGGAGACCTCCTCATTGACTCTCTCCAAGATCACCTTGAAAAAGTCAAGGTACAGTCTAATGCTTTGCTCCAAACCCCTTTGGCAACCCCCAAAGTGGTTGTTATCTAAACTTCAGTGCAGTGTTTTTATCACACAAAATTGAGAATGGGGCCCAAGTCAACACATCTTTGACCAATTCCCATGAGGTGTTCCCTAAGAGAAGATAGTGGTATAACCATTTGTTTAGCTTCAGTGGTATAAAGTGAAGTATTAAAAAGTTATAGCCAGGTGCCAGTAGATCACACCTGTAATCCTAGCCAATCAGGAGGCTGAGATCTGAGCATCACAGCTCAAAGCCAGCCCAGGCTGTGATACTCTTATATCCACTTACCCATGAAATAGAAGTGGAGGTTCTGAAGGTGTAGCTCAAGTGATAGAATGGTAGCTTTGAGGGGAAATAACTCAGGGACAGTACCCCAACATTAAGTTCAAGCCCCAGAACTGGTACACACACACACACACACACACACACACACACACACACACGTTATAAGTGTAAAACTTAGTTGATTCTTCCACTAGGAAATTAATTTATTTATACTAAAGTCAGTTGATGTGTGTGTATTTGAGCATCTTTACTGTTATATTATGTGGATAATTCATATTACTGTGCAGTTAGACCATCCATCTGCCATTCCCTTGGAAAGCAGTGTAGGTAATACAATTCCTAGTTGCCTTCATTGCAAACATGAGGGAAAATCACATATATCTGGAATACAAAGTAACGTTCTCCTGTGGCACAAAGATAATTTACTAGAAAAGAATACCTTTAAGGACAACATTTTGAATTCAGCAACATGAAACATGGTTTATTTACTTATCTGATGTGAAAAAATGCAAAAAGGGTTCTAAATTCAAATGCAGACAAAATTAAAATTTTCTCTTGTGCCACTACTTTATCTGCCTGGTAAAAATCTTACTCAGCCCTCAAGGCATAACATAGATTTTAGTTATCTTTGTAGTCTTCCCTAAATGTCCACCCCCCCCCCAATACATAACGTTCACTAAGCAGAATTATTCTCAATTTCAAACTTTCACGAACCATCAAGCATGCTTTACATACTAAATTTCCCTTATAGTCTAGCCACTTAAGATGGTCTTATTCTTGGGCTGGGAATGTGGCTTCGTGGTAGAGTGCTTGTCTAGCATGCATGAAGCCCTGGGTTCAATTCCATAGTACAATATAAACAGGAAAAGCCAGAAGTGGTGTTGTGGCTCAAATGGTAGGATGATAGCCTTGAGCAAAATGAAGCTCAGGGACAGTGCCCAGGCCCTGAGTTCAAGCTGCAGGACTAGCAAAACATACATACATACATACATACATACATACATACATACATACATACGTATATACATACATACATACATACATACATACAATAATCTTATCCCAAACAAAGTAAAGTTTGTGAAAGGAATGAGGATAATGTGCATCTGTAAATTAAGAGCTCCTAGCCTAATGCCAGTATAATATAAAAACATCACATTTAGGAAGAGTTTATTAAGCACTGGTGCCTCACACCTATAACCCTAGTTACTCATAAGGTTGAGATTAGAGGATCAAAGTTAGAAGCCAGTCTGGGCAGAAGAGTCTGTGAGAATCTTAACTCCAATTAACCAACACAATTACAGACTGGAGGTGTTATGTCTCAAGTGGTGGAGCACAACCATGAGCAAAGTAGTTGATTAAGAGTATGAGGCCCAGGGCTGTGAATATGGCCTAGTGGTAAAGTGCTCGCCTCATATACATGAAGCCCTGGGTTTGATTCCTCAACACCACATATACAGAATAAGCCAGAAGTGGCACTGTAGCTCAAGTGGCAGAGTGCTAGTCTTGAGTAAAAAGAAGCCAGCAACAGTGCTCAGGCCCTGAGTTCAAGCCCCAGTACTGGCAAAACAAAAACAAAAACAAAAACAAGGGGCTGAGATTATGGCCTAGTGGCAAGAGTGCTTTCCTCCTATACATGAAGCCCTGGGTTCAATTCCTCAGCACCACATATATAGAAAAAGACCAGAAGTGGCGCTGTGGCTCAAGTGGTAGAGTGCTAGCCTTGAGCAAAAAGAAGCCAGGGACAGTGCTCAGGCCCTGAGTTCAAGCCTTGGGACTGGAAAAAATACAACAACAAACAACAACAAAAAAAAAACCCAAGTGTATGAGGCCCAGAGTTCAATCACCAATACCAGAAAAAAAAGTTTTATAAAGCACTATATAGTGTGCTAGATATATAGTTATGAAGGAAACACACTTGATCTTTCCTTTCACAACTCCTACAGCCTTACATTGAATTGAAAAGCTCTTCATTAAGGTCATATGTGAATATTAAAAATCGTGTGTGAATATTTAGAATCGTTGGTGAATATTTTTTTAAAAGGTTAAAGTTTAACTTTATTACTTCTAAATTGCCCTGCATCCCAACATTCTATGCCTCATGCAATAGCTAACATTTCTGTTATCCTGAAAATTAGTATATGTCTTAAAATATTTCAGCTCAGATGTGTTTAACATTATACTAGTTTCATCTGTATGTTTAGGGTTTGATTATTTTTGTCTGTCATGGGGCTTGAACTCAGAGCCTTGGTGTTTTCCCACAACTTTTTTGCTCAAGGCCAGTAGTCTACCACTTGAGCCACAGCTCCACTGGTTTTTAAGTGATTAATTGAAGTTGAGTCTCATGGATTTCCTGCACCAGCTGACTTTGAACTGCAGTCCTCAGATCTCAGCCTTCTTAGAGTAACTAGAATTACAGGTAGAAGCCAGCAGTACCTGACAAGGAACAGATATTTTAAGTCTTCTGTAAAACTGAAAAAAAAAGCATAAGTTTAAGGTAAACAATCTAAAAAAGTAAGCTCCTTAATAAATCAATTAAGTTCTTGAATATATAGGCTATCCAGCAGGCATAAAGGACACTTTCATATTCAATTTGTTACACTAGGAATATTTGTAAGGCACTCAGTATATAAATGGAGAATGTATACAACATGGTTACATAATTAAAAATAAAATGCAACAGTTCAAGTATCAGTTCTAATGTCCACCCAATGTACTTTCAGTATTTCTTTTAGTTTCCCTGTTCTTGATCTTGAAATGAAGTTTATTTTATATATCCCGATTGGCTAAGACCTCCATTCTGGTCCTAATAATTTCAAAAAGACATAAATCATGGTTCTTATCCTGAATATTTATGTGCCGGTGATAGAAAATACAATTGCTTCCATTTCTAAACCAGCATTGTGTAATCATTGTATGCATGCATTTTAAATTATGGATTATATGAATTCACATGTTTATTTCCCTTTCCGTAGTTCTTTTTTTCATTTTTTTGAGGTGAGCAAATGTTTATTCGGGGACAGAGGGGTCTCAGTCCTTCTTAGCAGTGGCCTTCCTGCTCAGCTATTCCTCTTGTGGAAGATGTGCATTCCCCACTCTTTTCTTGATGAACTTGAGGGGCCATTTGTCTTTCACACCTTGGGCAGCTCCATGGGGCAAAGCCACACACCTCATGGCTCATATCCCACACAAACTTAGTGTGCTTGGTAAGGCACCTGTCACTGTAGCTGTGCCTCCGCTTGCTCACATTCTTGGTCACTTTGTGTCCCTTGTTGAGGCCTATAGCCATGGGATAACAAAAAGTCATGGCTGCCATGGCTGCTGCCTCATTTTTCATTCTGTACTCAAAATGAACTCTAAAGGATTTTACTCCTTTGCATCTTATTGACAACAAATCTGAAAGTCTGAAGGTTTAGTGGTACTCGTCTACATCATTAAATTAAATTTATTAACTAAATTCATGTAAAAAATACAAATATCTTGGGACTGGGAATATGGCCTAGTGGCAAGAGTACTTGCCTCATGTACAGGAAGTCCTGGGTTCGATTCCTCAGCACCACATATATAGAAAACAGCCAGAAGTGGCACTGTGGCTCAAGTGGTACAGTGCTAGCCTTGAGCAAAAAGAAGCCAGGGACAGTGCTCAGGCCCTGAGTCCAAGGCCCAGGACTGGCAAAAACAAAATACAAATATCTTTAAAACCATTATTTTTTCTCTCTCTCTCTTTTTGGTGGGGATGATACTGGGACTTAAATTCTGCCTAGCACTTACTCAGCTGGTGCTCTCCACTGGAGTCATCCATCCACCTCTCTTTTTGCTGGTTATTTTGAAGCTGGAGTCTTGCAGACTGTTCTGCTTAGTCTAGCTTCATCCAACCATCCTATGACTCCTAGCATCCAGAGTAGCTAGGATAACAGGCATGATCCAGCTATTGGATCCAGCATGATGCTCAGCTATTTTCATTTTCTTGTACTTAGTAATTTAATCCCTTGGAGTTACATGCTGTCAACTTAAAACTAGGCAGCTAGGAAGAATATTTTATAAACCCATGTCGCATGGTCATCCCTAGTGTCTCTCTCATAACTCTTTCCATTCTGAACTTTTGTGTTACAAAAAAAAAGAGTTGTTATTCAAATGACTTCAGAGTATGTGTTTCTTTGGGACTTAGGATTATGTGATTTTATTAGCAAATTGCCTTTTGGATTTAGAAAATAGATAAAGCAACAACAACTGAATCCCTGGGCTCTAAGAAAATACATTATTGCTAGCTGATCATCTTCAGGATGGTAAATACTGTAAATCAAGAAAAAGAAACATATGTTAATATTGACTATTTAGCTCACTATTTAGCTCTCAGCTTTCCAAATATAGCTTCCACAGGAATAACCACTGGAATAAAATTTAAAATTTAAATGCCACTCTCTTTTTAAAATTCATAATTTATATTGCTTATCAAATATTTTAAGGACAGAATTATGATTCCTCAGCTTACTGAAAATAGCATCAATGCTTATTTGCCTACTCAAATATTCTGTTTTCTTTGTAATGGGAAATCATAATCACTCTGATACTCTACATAAATCTAGAAGTATATAAGTAAATCTAAAAGTCTATAAATATAGAGAATTCTTTATAAGTGACTTTAATAAAATAGAGTAGCATTTTTCATTTTACTTTGTTTTATATCTGTGTATATGCATTTGCATGTGTTGGGGTGACTGAATCCAATGATTCTCACAGCTAGGTTCCAGAATATTTTGTTAAGATATGGAGTCTCAGTATGTTGCAAAGGCTTCCTTCAAACCCCTGGGCTTAAGTGACCCTCCCATTTCCAACTTCCAGGTAGTTGAGACTACTAACAGACAGTGACTTTTGAATCTGAAAGTTGCATATGGTATTTGTTTCCTTAAGAATAATCTCAATCATGGTACGCCATTTGGCAAAGATCAAGTGGAAAACTAATCCCTGTATGAAAATGTCTATGCGTTGTTGTGTTTCTGTTCTCATCAACCATCATTTATCCATTCAGAAAGTAGTACATCATTCTTGAGCCAGGAATATTTCAATTGTTTCCTTTATTTGTTTGATGCCAAGAATTGATCCCAGCACCTCATCCAAGCAAAGCACTTTTTACCACTGAGCAACATCCCTAGATGTGAATTTAAATGTTTCTTTTTTTTAACTATACAACAGTTAAACTCTCACAGAACATGCATCTTGTGATATACAAATTTTCCCCATCTGTTTATGCATTTTATCAGACTTTAAATTATAGTTTTTTACTGTAAAAATCAAGATCCTGAGTTTTCCTATAAATCTCTTTTAATGAAATACTTTGAGTCAACCTTTTGACACTGTGAGTTCAAATTGATGATGTATATAGTAGACCATGGAGTTTGATGAAGTCTCTATACCACTGTTATTTATGTCTAGTACTCAAATCTAAAGAATTTGGAATAATTTTAGAAAATGCATCTTTTTAGGCCTACCATACTGAATCCTTGCAGCTTGATCTATTTGAGAAATTTGTCAAAGAAATGTTCTCAGAATTTGACACTGAAAAAACCATGTATGTTTCCTCTGAATAGATAATATGAACTGCAGTGTAATATACTGTATTACCACTTTACTTTCACTTTGGCAATCAAAGGAGCTTGCAACTTATGCAACTTTACTTATGCAACTATCTGTTCTAAATGCTTTTCTCATCTAAGACCTGGCTCTAAAAATCTATTCTTATTTTATTAATTGTATTACATTTGCCATTTATATGAATTAATCTTAAATCCCTTCCTTTATTATATATGTGTTTTATAAAGAACGTTTATAATCCTTATTTGCAGAATTAGACAAAACAATCACAAACAGGACAACCCTAAGAGTGATTCATGTGTGCAAGCTCTCCAAATCCAAACAAAGAAAAAGGATCTCTATAAAGAGTGGAGTACACTATCAGTATTAACAACAGGAAAGTTGACTAATAGATTGTCCATTATTATGAGCTGTGAGCAATACAATATTGTAAGGAGGCTTTTCTTGTTTTTGTTCTTGTTTTGGTATAAAAATGCTATTAAGCCTTTTGTCCAGAAGAAAAAAATATATAATCCTTCATAAATCTGGATTAAATATGGAACTAATGCCTATTAGATGGAGTACCATGGCTTTATCTACTTTTAAGAGCATCCAATGGAGTTGTTTAAGAGCATATTCTTTGTCCTTTAATATCTGGGAATATATCTATAAAAAGTCATATAGTAAGGCCTCACTATATACTTTAAAAGTATTTTCTTTATTTTTAATAGAATAGTCATTGTAGGCTTTAATAGAGCTTGGAAACTAAAGTAGAAACTATTTATCTTTAAAACCCTGACTAAATTATTTGTTCAATATGAACTTAATTGTAAGTTAGGGTTGCTAGGAGAGCTTATTACCCAGTTCTCATATATTCCCTCTCATTTCCTGCTTTGTTTATAAGCTAAAAGCAAATTACTTATGACAGCAATGTCAAACCACTTTCTTTACCTAAAGCATCTGATTTTAGATAGCTCTATGTGTGTGTGCTTTTAAAACCCCTACCTCAACTTAAGCAAGTAGAACCTTCGGTTTCCATGCTATTCCCATCCTGTCTTTGAAACTTCTGAAAAGGCTGAGTGGAGTAATTGTTTCAGACATCTGCTTAGCATACTTTGAAGTGCATATAAGTTCTTTTTCAGTTTCATTTGAACCCCAGCTGTCTTCACCAAAGTCTATAATCAATCTGAATTAAGTTGTCCTACTTCTCCTAATAAGTCTCTTATTAAGTTCTGCATCAGCCTCTTAGGGAGACTTAAAAGCTAATTCATGTAGAATTGCCATTTTCTACTAATTCATTTGTCAGCTCTCCAAATTCCAACGAAAACAATTGCAAAAACTATTAATTTGTCTCTTCATAAACAACTTACATAAGTGTAGTATACATTGGAACCAAGAAAATGATTTAAAACAGTGGGTGGGAGAAAATGAGTTGATGACATTCAACACACTTTTTTTGACTATTTTGTGATGCCTTCCACATACAAAGCATAAAGCCATTTATTTAATAAGAGAAACCTCCTTCTGCTTTTACTTTCATAAATAAGATAATCACTGAGTGAACTTTGCTTAACGATAAGAGAAGTCTTAGAACAGTTGGAAAAGGAACATGTTCCATTCCTTTTCTTATTGAACTTATTTTAATTTGACCTTCTTTGTGTTCCTTTCTTGGACTGTGATAAAAGAAGAAGCTAGAATTGGTTGCCATTGTGATTGCAATAAATCAGAGTTGTACTGCTACTCTTCTGGTCATGAGACATTTAGGAGAACATGGATTATCAAAATGTTCAGTTAATGAATTCATCTGACATTATTCTACTCCAAAAGTATTTAATTTTAGGTAATAAAATTTCCCTAGAGGATATCATCCTTCTTACTATTTGAAAGCAACCATATCAAAAACTGATCCTTTAATATGCCAATCGTGTTTACTGAGGAATTAATCCAGAAGCTTTGTTTGTACCTGATAATAATTATAAATACTATTATTCAAGAGTCTTGGGTAATAAAAGGCTATTCAAAAAAACCTAATATACTCACAGTATTAAAGGAGCTAAAACCTCATTCACTCAGTCTATTGATGCTATGGTTGAGGCCTATACCCAGAGAAGTCAGATTTCATTAGAGAGTGTGATGTTTATTTCATAAATAATGTTGAGACTTGCATTAATGACATCCTAATTTTCCTAAGAATACTGTTATTTAGCATCAAGCTACAGGAGTAAAAACTTTTATTAGTGTTTGCATGTGTGTACATATGGACTCTGTGTGTGTGTGTGTGTGTGTGTGTGTGTGTGTGTGTGTGTGTGTGTGTACTACATGAACTAGGAACAGTTCTAAACTGTAAATTACTTAACTGGAATTTTATATTTCCATAAAGTCACACAGCCCAAATATTTTTTAATTCTCCTTTGATACCAAAACAGTCCATGTTTAAAAGTTACAATTATGCTACTCTTCAATCATAACCAAAACAATAAATTACTTAAGATAAATAATCTAAGGAGTGGGTTCCTACTGTCTTCCTGTCATGGTTGCCAAATGCAACTTTCAAAATTTAATAGTTAATATTGACAGTTAGACCTTGTACAAACTTACATTAATTAAGTTAAATAATAGCACTAAATAATCACTTGGAACAGGTGCCAATGGCTCATGCCTAAAACTCTAGCTACTCAGGAGACTGAAATCTGAGGATCACAGTTCAAAGCGAGCCAAACCAGGAAAGTCTGTGAGATTTATTTCCACTTGATCACCAAAGAGATGGAAACAGAGTTATGGCTAAAGTGAGATAATACTAGACTGGAGCAAAAGAGCTCAGGAACAGTATCCAGGCTCTGAGTTCAAACTAGCACACACACACACACACACACACACACACACACACACACACACACACACACACACACACACACACACACCCCAAACACCTTAGTGAAGGTATGGCTCAAGTGTTAGAGTGCTGGCCTTGAGCAAAAATTCAGAGATAGCACCCAGGCCCTTAGTTTAAGTCCCAGGACCACAACAACAACACAAAAATCACTTGTAACTGGTTTTCTGGATGTTATTGGAACGAATGTGATATTAACATGACCCTGTTGTTTTAATGGCTGTAAGAAATGAACTATTTTCATGATACTATTTAATACTGAAATAATATTTTAATTAGAATTACACTTGCTATAGGTTTCTTTTATTAAAGACATTTTGCAAAAGTACTACTTTTCTCAGATTTTCTACTTTGGTTCACATAAAGCCCAACCTTTTCTCTACTTCAAACTACTTACCTTCTTTTTATATGACCATGACATTTATTTGATAGTTCTTGTTTTATTTTTAAAGGTCTTGTCAATTTTGTGATATTTTCCATAATCATTGTGTTTTACTATGGAAATACTTTTTTCTCCCCAAAATTTTAAATGCAGTCAGCCACAGAAAGCTTGAATGCATAATTTGAGAAGACAATATGAAGAACTGTTCAATGTGTGCAGACTACATCTCGTTCCATCTACTTCTTTTTCTTACTACACATATACAAAGAGAAGATTGTTGCCATTTCAAATTTATCTTTTATAATTTCATCTAATCATTGTGATCTAAAATTTCTATGACTTGTAGCTTGTTTGGGGTTTTTTGTTGTTGCTGCTGTTGTTTTTGCTGTTCCTAGGACTTGAACTCAGGGCATGGGCACTATTTCTGAGCCTTTGTGCTCAAGGCTCTACCATTTGAGCCACAGTGCCACTTCTGGGTTGGTTGGTTGTTTTTGTTGTTGTTTTGTTTTTATCCCTTTTTTAACATTTTTTTCAAATTTTTATTATCAAACTGATGTACAGAGAGGATACAGTTTCGTACGTTAGGCATTGGATACATTTCTTGTACTGTTTGTTACCTCATCCCTCATTCACCTCCCTCCCCCTTTCCCTTTCCCTCCATGAGTTGTTCAGTTCATTTACACCAAACAGTTTTGCAAGTATTGCTTTTGTAGTTGTTTGTCTTTTTTTTACCCTATATACCACTGTTTACCAGTATACATGGTTTCTAATATACTCAGATAAGATACAGACATAGTGTAGGTACAACCACAGGAAGGGGATACAAGAGGATCATTAACAACAGAAGCTACAGTTACACATAGCACGTTGACAGTAGTTACAGCAGTTATATAACAATCGTTTCCATAACATGGAGTTCATTTCACTCAGCATCATCTTATGTGTTCATAAGGGTATAGCTATCGGGCTCTTGTGATCCTCTGCTGTGACTAGCCTAAACCTGTGCTAATTATTCCCTATAAGGGAGAGCATAGAGTCCACGTTTCTTTGGGTCTGGCTCACTTCACTTAGTATAATTTTTTCCAAGACCTTCCATTTCCTTACAAATGGGGCAATGTCATTCTTTCTGATAGAGGCATAAAATTCCATTGTGTATATGTACCACATTTTCCTGATCCATTCGTCTACTGAGGGGCATCTGGAATGGTTCCAGATTCTTGCTATGACAAATTGTGCTGTGATGAACATTGTTGTGCCGGTGGCTTTAGTGTGATTTTGTTTATGGTTTTGGATAGATACCCAAAAGTGGGGCTGCTGGGTCATAGGGGAGTTCTATGTTTAGCCTTCTGAGGAATCTCCTTACTGCATGCTAGAGTGGCTGAACCAGTTGACATTCCCACCAACAATGAAGTAGGGTTCCTTTTTGGCCACATCTCCTCCAACAATTGATATTGTTGGTTTTCTCGATATAGGATATTCTTACTGGGGTGAGATGGAATCTCCATGTTGTTTTGATTTGCATTTCTTTTATGGACAATGATGTAGAGCACTTTTTCATATATATCTTGGCCATTCTAATTTCCTCCTCAGAGAAATCTCTTTTTAAGTCTTTAGCCCACTTGATGAGGGGGCTATTGGTTCTTTGAGGATTTGTTTTGGAGGAATGTAATTTTTTTTAGTTCTGCATATATTTTAGATATGAGCCCTTTGTCCGTTGTATGGCCAGTAAAGATCTTTTCCCAATCTGTGGGCTTTCGGTTTATCTTGCGAGCTATGTCCTTTGCACTCCAGAAGCTCTGCAGTTTGATGCAGTCCCATTTGTCCAACCTTTCTTTGATTTGTAGCCTTTCTGGGTCTTTGTTAAGGAAGTTCCGTCCTGTAACAAGGAGCCCAAGTGTTTCTCCTACTGCTTCCTTTAGTGTTTTCAGGGTATCTGTTTTGATTTCAAGGTCTTTGATCCATTTGGAATTGATTTTGGTGCAGGGTGATATATAAGGATTTAGGTTTAGTTTGTTGCATGTGTTGAGCCAGTTTTGCCAGCACCATTTGTTAAAGAGGCTATCTTTCTTCCATCCTATTTTTTTAGCTCCTTTATCAAAGATCAAGTAGGCGTAGTTCTGTGGGTTCCTTTCTGAGTCTTCAATTTTGTTCCATTGGTCTTCAGATCTGTTCCGGTGCCAAGCTGTTTTTATTACTATAGCTTTATAATACAGCTTGAAGTTGGGTATTGTAATTGCTCCAGCACTGTTCTTTCTGCTTAGGATTGTTTTTGCTATTCTGGGTCTTTTATTGTTCCATATGAAGTTCTGGATTGCTTCCTCTATTTTATTAAAGAATGGTGTTGGGATATTAATGGGTATTGCATTGAATTTGTAGATAGCCTTTGGCAATATTGCCATTTTGATTATATTAATCCTCCCAATCCAGGAGCATGGGACGTTTTCCATTTCCTTAGTTCTGCCTTAATTTCATTTTTCATGTTTTATATATATATATATATATAATCAAACTGAATTACAGAGAGGTTACAGTTTCATACATTAGGCATTGGACACATTTCTGGTATTGTTTGTTACTTTGTCCCTTGTTCACGCCCTCCCCCTCCCCCTTTCCCTCCACCCCCCCATGAGTTGTTCAGTTCATTTACACCAAAAAGTTTTGCAAGTATTGCTTTTGTAGTTGTCTTTTTTTATCCTGTGTCTCTCGATTTTGGTATTCCCTTCCAATTTCCTAGTTCAAATACCAGTATACCCGGTTTCCATTATACTCAGATAAGATACAGAGAAAGTGTAGGTACAACCACAGGAAGGTGATACAAGAAGATCATCAATAATAGAGGCTACAATTACATATGGCATGTTGAAAGTAGTTACAGCAAACATTTCCATAACATGGAGTTCATTTCACTTAGTATTATCTTATGTGTTCGTAAGGGTATAGCTATAGGGCTCCTGTGATCCTCTGCTGTGACTTGCCTAAACCTGTGCTCATTATTCCCTATGAGGGAGACCATAGAGTCCATGTTTCTTTGGGTCTGGCTCACTTCACTTAATATAACTTTTTCCAGGTCCTTCCATTTCCTTACAAATGGGGCAATGCCATTATTTCTGATAGAGGCATTCTCTGATGAGGAAATGAGAATGGCCAAGAGACATAAGAAAAAGTGCTCTACATCACTGGCCATAAAAGAAATGCAAATCAAAACAACATGGAGATTCCATCTCACCACAGTAAAAATGTCCTATATCAAGAAAACTAACAATAACAACTGTTGGAGGGGATGTGGCCAAAGGGAACCCTACTCCATTGTTGGTGGGAATGTAAACTGGTTCAGCCACTCTGGCAATCAGTATGGAGATTCCTCAGAAGGCTAAACATAGAACTCCCCTATGACCCAGCAGCCCCACTTTTGGCTATCTATCCAAAAGACCACAGACATAATCACACTAAAGCCACCAGCCCAACAATGTTCATTGCAGCACAATCTTTCTTAGCTAGAATCTGGAACCAACCCAGATGCCCCTCAGTAAAAGAATGGATCAGGAAAATGTGGTACATATACCCAATGGAATTTTTCATGTTTTTAAAGTTCTCGTCATAGAGGTCTTTAACTTCTTTGGTTAAGGTTATTCCTAGGTATTTTATGTTTTTTGAGGCTATTGCAGATGGAGTTGCTTTCCTGATTTCAGCCTCGGCGTTTGGGTCATTAGCATATAGAAATGCCATTGATTTTTGAGGGTTTATTTTATATCCTGCAACTTGGCCAAAGTTTTGGATCAGCTCCAGTAGCTTGGGAGTAGAGTGTATGGGATTCTTTAGGTATAGGATCATGTCATCTGCGAAGAGAGAAAGTTTAACTTCATCTTTTCCTATTTGGATCCCCTTTATATTTTCTTCTTGCCTAATTGCTCTGGCTAGGAAGTCTAGTACTATGTTGAAGAGAAGGGGAGAGAGTGCACAACCCTGTCTTGTTCCTGATTTTAAAGGGAAAGGCTTTAGTTTTTCAACATTTAAAATTATGCTTGCTGTTGGTTTGTCATAAACTGCCTTGATTAGATTCAGGAATGTTCCCTGGAATCCCAGTTTTTCCAGGGCTTTTAGCATATATGGGTGCTGGATTTTATCAAATGCTTTTTCCCCATCCAGTGATATAAGCATGTGGTTCTTTACCTTGCTCCAGTTGATGTGGTGGATTACATTAATTGACTTGCGTATATTGAACCAACTTTGCATCTCTGGGATGAATCCAGTTTGATCATGGTGTGTATGATTTTTTTGATGATCTGTTGAAGTCGATTGGCCAGAATTTTGTTGAAAATTTTTGCATCTATGTTCATCAGGGAAATCGAACTATAGTTCTCTTTCTGTGATGAGTCCCTGCCTGGTTTGGGGATGAGGGTTATACTGGCTTCATAGAATGTATCTGGTAGTGAACTTTCTCTTTCAATTTCATTGAAGAGTTTGAGAAATATTGGTGTGAGTTCTGTTTTGAAGGCCTTGTAGAATTCTGCTGTGAGTCCGTCTGGACCTGGGCTTTTCTTGGATGGGAGATCATTTATTGCCGTTTCTATTTCAATGCTGGATATGGGTCTGTTCAGAAGGTTTAAATCTTCATGGTTGAGTTTGGGGATATGAATTTTTTTCTAGGAAATCATCCATTTCTTCCAAGTTCTGGAATTTGTTGGCATAAAGGTTTGCAAAATAGTCCCTTTTTGTATTTTGAATTTTGGTTGTTTCTGTGGTGATGTTACCTGTTTCATCTCTGATCTTGTTTATTTGAGTGTGCTGCCTTCGTTTTTTGGTCAGATTTGCTAGGGGTCTGTCTATCTTGTTGATTTTTTCAGAGAACCAACTCTTTGTTTTGTTGATTCTTTCGATGGTTTTTTGTCTCTGATTTAATTCTCATTTGATTTTAATTATTTGCTTCCGTCTATTGACTTGGGGTTTGGCTTGTTGTTCTCTTTCAAGGAAATTAAGGTGCTTCCTTAAATTAATGAGTTGCTGTTTCTCCAGTTTGTTGGTGTATCACTTAGAGATATAAATTTTCCTCTGAGTACTGCCTTTGCTGTGTCCCAAAGGAGCTGGTACTTTGTGTCCTCATCTTGGTTGAATTCCATAAACATTTGAATTTCCATTTTAATTTCTTCAATGACCCACTGATGGTTCAGCAATGGGTTGTTTAGTCTCCATGAATTGTAGGATTTTCTGCGGTGGCTGTTTGAGTTGAGTTCTAATTTTATTCCATTGTGGTCTGAGAGAATTCAGGGAACGGTTTTGATAGTTCTGAATTTGTACAGGTTTTCTTTGTGCCCTAAGAGGTGATCTATTTTGGAGAATGTTCCATGTGCTGCTGAGAAGAATGTATATTCTGTTGTTGCTGGGTGGAATATTCTGTAGATGTCGGTTAAGTCTAGTTGGTCTATGTAATTGTTTAGTTCTGTGGTTTGTTTGTTCAGTTTTTGGCATGTTGATCTGCCCAGAGGTGACAGGGGAGTGTTAAAGTCCCCAACTATCAATGTGTTTGGGTCTATGAGTGTTTTTAGAGTCAGTAGTGTTTGTTTGATGAAGTTGGGTGCTCCTGTATTTGGTGTGTAGATATTTAGGATGGTTATATCTTCCTGTAGGAGTGATCCCTTTATTAGTGCATAGTAACCTTCTTTGTCTCTTCTTAACTTTTTTAATTTGAAGTCAATTTTGTCTGATACTAGGATTGCAACTCTGGCCTGCTTATGGGGGACATTTGCTTGATAGATTTGATTCCAGCCTTTCACTTTTAGAAGATGGTTGGTTGGTTGGTTTGTTGAGTAGTTTATTGGAGATAAGGAGTCTCATGGGGAATTTTCTGCCTAGGGTGGCTTTGAACTGCGATCCTCAGATCTCAGCCTCCTGTGTAGCTAGGATTATAGGTATGAGCCACTGGCACTCAGCTGACTGGTAGTTTTCATAATTTTTGTGTTCTTTGGGACTTATTAACTTAACTGGTGTTTTATGGAAGCACATGGTGTTTATGGAGGCATACTCTGAGAAGAAGGGTCTATGTGCCTGTGATATGTAGAGGGTCTGATGTGTGAAGAAGACTTTGTAGTAATAAGGGAGCTCATGGAAGAGAATAGCTGAGCAAGTATGTGATCTCAGATGAAGTCAAATTTTGTGCCCTAATACCCTAGGAGAGAGCCTTGTAACTAAACCACACAATAGAGCTATCTTTCTATTCCCCAGCCAGTTCTTGCTCTAACTGACATATTGGTAAATGTTTACCAACTTTTACCAGCTTTTAGCTGGTAAAAAAAAAAAAAAAAAAAAAAAAAAAAAAAAAAAAAAAAAAAACCTGTTTGGTAGCATTTTCCGGTGTAAATGTTCTTGCCATTTTGAGATTTCTAGCCACCACTATGATGTGTCTGAATGGAGAACTAGGAAGAAATGCAGAAAATTGGCTTTTGAGCTCTCCTACAGTATGTCACTGGCTGTGACCTAACTGAGGGTATAAAGTGTCACTTAAATCAAGCACAAAGTTACCTCCTGGATGGGGGAGATCCATTAGCAGGGACCACTTTCTGGAAAAAGCAGAGAGCTATGAGACATTAGTAGTCAACCATTACAACAGATGAGGATACCCAAGCTAGGTAAAGTGTTTCCTTTATCTGATTAGTACTCACTCAACAGCTCTATATCTCAGTGTGCCTTTTTCAATACAATTTTGCTCTTGCACTTGCAAAAACTCTTTAGCTGTTATGAGAATTTTACCTTTTTACGAAAAAATCTACCCTCTCCCCTACCCACCTTTAGTTACCTATCAGAATTGTGATAGAAGACAACAATTAATGGAAAGATCTAATAAAGTGATCATTATTAGCAAGACAATGGCTTTATAAACATAGTTCATAGTTACAGAACCTGTCAATCTCTAGAGATTCAAATGAGCCAAACATAGGCTTTAAGAATGTCAAGAGTTTTCCATAGCAATGGATCTCACTTTAGCATGCATCCAATTTATGTGGAAAGACTAAGGAAACCTAGGTTAAAAACATTCCTCAGAACTTCCAAACCTGGATGTCTGGAGTGGGACTTTATATCTCCTTCCTAACAAGTTCCAAGATATTAGAGGTGCTTATACTGAGACAGATTGCAAGAACCTCTCTTTTGTATCAAAGCAACTGTATTTCCACACATATACATATATATAATGTTTATGGAAAATAATTGTTCAAATAGAAATATTTATTTTCTTTTCTCTCAAATATAAGAAATAGAAATATCTGTCTCCTATGAAGAAACAGTTAATTGAAGAATTATTAATAATATGGATAATAAATGATGTCATTGGTTTTATATTTGCCAATACTAGAACATATCATTTTAAAACGGATTCAGACACATGATTCCTGTTAACTTAATTGATAGTTTGTGCAGAGAACATCAGTTCACTCAGGAACCTTGAAATTAATGACGGCTTCTTGATCTTTTAATCTATTTTGTGACAGGTACTCAGCATTCAGTTATTTCAACTGTCTTATATTGAATGTATTTTTTCTTCATTTAGTTAATAGCTTGCTGATTCTGTTTCAAAATGCACTTGTTTTTAGAAGTTTGTTGTCTGGCATTCTTCATAATTATAGACACAATAGTCGTCTTTAAAACATATCATGAGGGCTGGGGATATAGCGTAGTGGCAAGAGTGCCTGCCTCGGATACACGAGGCCCTAGGTTCGATTCCCCAGCACCACATATACAGAAAACGGCCAGAAGCAGTGCTGTGGCTCAAGTGGCAGAGTGCTAGCCTTGAGCGGGAAGAAGCCAGGGACAGTGCTCAGGCCCTGAGTCCAAGGCCCAGGACTGGCCAAAAATAAATAAATAAATAAAATAAATAAATAAAATAAAACATATCATGAGCCCAAAATTCATATTTTATCACCATGATCTTAACATAGCACAAGGAAATTAGAAAACAGAAGGAAGTTAATTTATAGATATGTTGAAGAAGTCGTTAAATATAAATAAAAGTGAATGAGAGATATTTTCAAATATATTCTTTTGTTTTTAAAAACAAATGATAAACCACTACTGTTTTATTTAATTATATTTCTACCCTTAAAACATTGTAACCCAATTTGAGGTTACACATTGTGGTAAGCCTAAAGTGTATTGGGTCCCATTGAATAATACCCATTTAATTTCTGCCATGGATGAAGTCTCATTTCTAGCCTGAGAAGTAGGCTATACTTGGCATTGCATTTCACCTGCTTTATCTACAACTTGCCAGTTAGTTATTGGCCACCACATATTTTTGGCAGGGATAGGGCCAAAGAGAATGATTGAGGTATACACAATTCTAGAATTTCCACAAGGATTATCCAATACTATTGTAACTTCTATTCATCCAACAAAGCAGAAGATTAAGAGAAATATAGAGGGGCTGGGAATATGGCCTAGTGGTAAAAGTGCTTGCCTTGTATGCATGAAGCCCTGGTTCGATTCTTCAGCACCACATATACATATGTGTGTGTGTGTGTACATACATGCATACATATATATATATATACATATACATATATATACATATACGTATATAGATATATATATATAACAAGACCCAGGACTGGCTAAATAAATAAAAGAAATATTGACTAAACAGAGAAGCATAAATTCTGTTGATCTTTTGACTAATACTGTAACTTGAAATAACTACTTTTGAAACCTCCTTTATTTTCTTGTTATAAAGGTTAAACAAAAACATTTCCAAGGTTATCTGAGTATTGACTTAGCCAGAAGTTTAGGAACAAATGTAGTATACAGGAATGATCTTAATGAAATCTGACTCACTTTGATTCAAAAATGATTAATTCCTAGTGAAAAGATTGTTCTCTTTCTTTTCAAGATTTAAAAAAAAATTGCCACAGAAAAAATACTATTCCTTTTTAGATAATAACAGATTCTTGAGGACACTAAGTCATACTACTGCTCTGAAAAAATCTATTCCTATTTAAACATAGTACAGTTATTAGTTGAATAGCAATCACTATTTTTATTTAAAGAGTAAATTTGGCCAGTAACTGATTTTTTAAAAAATGTCTGAGTACATTGATTAGACAGCTTGACACTTAGATACATTTGTGTAACTAGTAATTTATTCAGCATTTGCCAGTATTTAACTGGGCATTATCATGATAGCAGTTGTCATAACAGACTATAACAGAATATGAATTCACATTGCTTTATGATGTGATCATAAAACTCAAACTGATGTCTTGAAAGAAGAATTTATCCATTATATGGTGAGGAAAAATGCAAAACAGTAAATCCTTAACACTAGAAGCTAGGTTTTTCATGCATGTACATCCATTGATGTGAACAATAATGACCCCTGATATAATGAAATACAATAAACAATTATAAAATAAATTTACTAATCTAATTTTAAGCATTCAATCGTATTTGAATGAAGAAAATCCATTTTGTATTTATTTGATTTTTAAGTGGTTACATGTCTTGCTTTTTTGTTTCATTTGCAAACAAAATCCACTTGGACAGATTCAAAAGCTTAAATAAGTTAGGAGCTACAATAACCTGGCAGGAAAAGTGGATATTAAAGAGCATTTTGTAACTTTTCCCATCTCTTTTCCATGTATTATCTTTATCTCAGTTCTTAGAAACTTTGTATTGTTTCTGGCTCATTTCTGCTTTAGTATGTGGAAGTTGACAATATATTAAACAAAAAATGAAATTCTCAAAAAACTCATTTTGTTCCAATAGTAAGTGCTTTCCCTATGGAACTAAAATTTGCTCAATATAAAACATACTTGGAGAACATATTGCAGAGGTAACTCACAATTCTAGATACTCTATTAATCAAAAATTCAAAGATTTCTTAATTGGTTCTAATGAGAAAAAATCTCTGAATATTTATGTAAATATATGTATAATATCATACTTTGCCCTGCATTTCCCTGGTTAAAAAAAGCATGTTGCATTTCATAGCTGTAAATACATTTTGGCTTGGTATTTCTTTGTAAGCCTATATAGTAAATCATCATTTACATAAAATAATATGCATTAGTGTTAAGCATATCAGTGCCAGAGATTTCTGTGTACTGCTGTATCCCCATGGCCTGCAATACACCTAAAATATAGCAGCTTCTCAGTAATATTTCTTGGAATAAGTAAACAGGCACAAAACCATAGAGTAAAATACTATCTTTAACTTATATAAGGCCATTAAAATTATTTTGCAGATAATTTATTCCCATTTCCTAGTATCCTATTTCTAGTCACTAATAATTTCTGCTTGTGTCTATACACATTCATTGTCATTTACTTCTTTCTTCAATGACTACTTGAATTTTTCCAGAGACCGAAGCTGAACAGAGAATGATGCCTTTTCTGTGGTTCTTTTGCAGTCACCTTATTTACTGAGAGAATTCTGCCTGACCTGCCTCAGCAACCTTCTTTTTACTTTCTAGACCTCATTATACAACTTCTCATCAGATGAATGAAAGTGATTTTAATAACCCGCTCAATTGTGAGTCTTTTGAAGCTTTTGAAAACTACATTTTCCCAGGACATATTAAATGCATACTACATACATGCAAAGTACATCCTAAACATAGCATGTTTTCAAGTAATTAAGTCTAACTATAACAGAGATTCAGAGAACATACCACTCACCTTTGCAGAAAGCTTTATTGTCTATATTGGTAGGAACCAATTCACCCAAGACACATCACTATCATTTTTTAAAAAAATTCTCACAAGACATCTTTTGCCACTGTACTTCATGTTTTCCCTCATTAAACTCTACTTACTCAGCTGGGCACTGGTGGCTCACACCTGTCATCCTAACTACTCAGGAGGCTGAGATCTGAGGATTGTGGTTCAAAGCCAGGCAGGGCTGGAAAGTCTGTTATCTCCAATTAACCACCAGAAAATAGGAAGTGGCCCTGTGGTTCAAGTGGTAGAGGGCTAGCCTTGAGCCAAAGAGCTCCAGGACAGCCCTGAGGCCCAGAGTTCAAGCCTAACCCCCCCCCCCAAAAAAAAGAAAAGACTACTTACTCTTCCCCAAATATGCATAAGGCTTTCCTTTGTATCCCCTTACTATCTTTGGTCTTCTTGTGTTCATGTACCCACATCTCAAAATCTAGTTAAAAAAAATATCACTTTTCATGGTAGAGGAGTGAAGAAAGACAAGCTTCCTCTGGGATAATATGAGAAGGCAGTTCAAAGAATCAAGTACAAAAGAAATGACATTAGTTTGTTGCTCTGTCATGGTTGAATTGTTACATATTACCTTATAGATTCTCCCTGAAGGAGCCTAAATAGGACCTCATATAACTTTGTATTTCTAGTATTGCCTAACATAAGGCTTAATTTTCTGTAAGTAGAAGGAAAGAAGAAATAGACTTAACTCTTCAGTCATCTTTACAATGGCCTTGAACTTCCCTGTTATCTTCTTTCTAAACAAGCGGAAATCCTTAAAAAGTACTTGTAAATAAATTTTGTCATATTTGAATATTAACGTTCTAATATGGTTGTTCTTGGATGATATTATTTAAGTGGAAAACTCTCAAAATGAGAGAGAGGAGAAGGAGGAGGGATACAGATCATAATCTCAACTGCAGCATCTGTAACTCCTCCTGTGGGCCAAATAAAAAACAACACTACCGTTTTTCAAGGCGTTCTCATTCTCTGCCAAGGCTCATCAATTCTGGTTGGATTTCAGTATACAATTCACGTCATTGCCATACTTTCTGATATCCTAGTCTTTTGAGGCTTGTATTGAGGCATGTTATTATGCCCTTTAAGCCAGACATGGTTGTATGCCCTATAATCCCAGTACTGAGACTCTGAGGTAGGAAGATCATAAATTTCATGATAGACTGTGCTGCACAGCAACACCCTGTGCCAAAAAGAAAAATGTTCATGGAAATGAAACTGTGGTTCAAGTGGTAGAGGACTAGCCTTGAGTACAAAAGTACTGAGATATCTCGGCCTCAGAACCAACATGAAAAAGAAAGAAAGAAAAAAGAAAAAGAAAAGAAGGAAGGAAGGAAGGAATGAAGGAAGGAAGGAAGGAACGAACGAACGAAGGAACGAAGGAAGGAATGAAGGAAGGAACGAAGGAAGGAACGAAGGAGAGAGAGAGAGAGGGAAAGAGAGGGAGGGAGGGAGGGAGGAAGGGAGGGAGGGAGGAAGGGAGGGAAGGAAGGAAGGAAAGTCTGTTATTTCCAATTAACCACCAGAAAACAGGAAGTGGCACTGTGGCTCAAGTGGTAGAGGGCTAATGTTAAACTCTAAGGAGGGAGATGAAGACAACTCAAACCCCAAAGGGCAGCATCTTTTAAATTCTTCTTAGAAATGTCAAATTCTAGGCACGGTATGTAGGTGCACACTGCTATCCAAGTTACCCTGGAGGTGAAAATTGAGAGGACCACAGTTCAAATACAGCCCAGGGAAAGTTGGACGTGGTGGTTCTCCTCTGTAATGTCAGCTATGTAGGAGCCATATGCAAGAATTTCCCACAGGCCAGCCTCAGGGAAAAATCATCAGACAGTATTAGAAAAATAACTAAAGTGGGTTGGGAATGTCGCTTAGTGGTAGAGTGCTTGCCTAGTATGCATAAAGCCCTAGGTTTGATTGCTTAGCACCACATATATAAAGAAAGCTGGAAGTGGCGCTGTGGCTCAAGTGGTAGAATGCTAGCCTTGAGCAAAAGTAAGCCAGGGACAGTGCTCAGGCCCTGAGTTCAAGCCCCAGGACTGGCAAAAAAAAATAACTAAAGCGAAATGGGCCAGAAGAATAATTCAAGTGGCAAGCGCCTGCAGAAGACCCTTAGTTCAAACCCAAGAATCATTTGCAAAGACGGAGGAGAACGAGAAGGAGAAGATGAAGAAGAAAGAAGAAAGGAGGAGGAGGAGGACGGATAAGGAGGAGGAAGAGGGGGAGGAAGAAAGAGAAAGAAATGGAGAAGGGGGGGAGGAAGGGAGGAAGGGAAGAAGGGAGGGAGGAGAAAGAAGGCCAAATTCTCTGGCTGACTTTGGACCTACCTTTGTAAAAAAGGAAATAGAATTGTGGCTTAAGTGGTAGCACAAAACCTGTAAGGAAGAGTGCAAGGCCCTGAGCTACTTCAAACCCCAGTATCAACAACAACAATAACAACAAAATTGGCTGGAACTAAGCAATCTCTGTTAGCAAACCCTCCACATGATTTTGATACAGTCTGTTACTTGATAATCCTTCCTTAGATTATGTTTTGATCCATAATCGGGAAAGAAAGGACGCCCTTCCAGGCATGAAAATTTTTGCACATTCAAAAATCTCTAGGAGTGTATCTCAGTGCTAAATGTAGACCTAACATATGCCAGGCCCTGGGTTCCACCCCCAGTACCATAGAATAAAAAGCCTTTTAACATGTAAAACTTATATCCATCAAAATAACCTCATGAACTTGCAGATCACTGTCCTTATGGTTGATGTTCTTATGCTCTATGAATTATTAATTATTTTTAAGTAAGTTATTATATTTCATTTACTGCCATTTTGCTTTATGCGTTGTCACATATAATTACAATTTATCAATAAAAAATATTGGCTTTTTTCCTGTTTCCTTAGCAGTCTAAAACATGGCCTGCTTAAATGACTTGTTTATACTCATTAGAAACCCTTTTATTTTAATTGTGCATATTTTGCAATTAGCCTTGTAAAACACTCGTGAACCACCTTTTTATTAGTTTTAATTGTGTCATTACAAAGCAGTGGAAAGCTTAAAATGCCTTTGTTTGTTTATTTGGTTCATTTGTTTGCTTGCTTTTTTCTATAAAGGGAAAATAATTAGCAGTCAGAGTTAGGAATATAAGAAACAAGTTCCCAAGGAAATTAAAGTAACTAAAAATGGTTCACTTGTTCTTGAAACTTAAAAGCCTTCCTTCGTGATCAGTGCTGTCCTGTTTCTAGTTCTCAAATTGTATATGTGAAGGGAAAATGAACAGACCAAAAAGAAAATAAAAGTTGTATACTACTTATATGGTAAAGATATAATTCAGCTTTAGCCAGATGATAGTGGCTTATGCCTATCATCCGAGGTACACAGGATACCTGGATTCAGAAGTTTGCAATTCAAAGACAGCCTGGACAGAAATTTCTGGAAGATTCCATCTCCAAACTAAATAGAAACAAGTTACACTTGAAAGCATGGGTTAAGTGGGAGAGTCCCAGTAGCGGAAGCAATACAAATGATAATGCAAGGATCTGATTTTAATCCCTAGTACCAGCAAAAAATGAATAAATAGATCAATTAATTAATTAACAAAATTCAACATTTATTTTAAGAACATTGGAGTTAAAATTCATAGTACTGCCATGTCGTGAAAGATGAAGAAGTATTATCAATGCATAGGGGAAGATGTTAGTTACAAAAGAACTTATGTTTTTACTTTGGAGTATGCATTTTTTCAATAATTTAAAAAGGTAATGCAAGATAATTTTTCCTGAAACAAGTGAATTGTTTAAAGAAAAAAATCTGTGGCAGTTAATTGCTATCTTTAATGCCACCATTTTTTGTGAAGAAATCATAGCTAAAATATAATTACTAAGAACTGTTTGGGAAATAAGAATGCTAAATTTATTCACATTGTTTTCCTTAAAAATATTTCTAAGTCCCCTAAAGTCATCCTGCTTATGATACATCTAGGTCATTAGTTCTCAGTCTATTTCATTATTTATGGCCCTATTCAGTTTCTTGGTCAAAAGTGATGATGCCCAATTATGAAAGTTCACAGTTGTCCTGAAAACTGCATCTAAAGAAAGACAATGGGGAAAAAAATCACCAGAATATTTTGCCTTCAGGCTAAGACAATAAAACCTTATGCTTGAAAGTAATGCAAATACATCTTTATTTAAAATAAAAAGTGCATGTTCCAATGGTATAATTTATTGTCAGGAATGTTTCTACCAGAGGCAAAAATGATACTAAAAGCAAAGGATGGTATGTGTTCAGTCTGTATACTACCCCTACGTAATTCTTCAGAATTTAACAGCAACCAGGGACTCAGCCTTATAGAAAGCATAAGATATCCCAGGGTTTGTTTGGAGATGTATGTGACAGGGCTGTAATGTTAGAAATGAGAATGCACATAAGAAACCTATGGCCTAACTGCGTTCCTTCACTGGGCTGTAATGCCCATCCCTGAGCATGTGGAGTGTTAGCTGCTAAAGTTTGAATTGTAGGCTTTTCCAGAGACTGTCTGCCCAAAGGAACCCCTTCTCTCCAAAGACCTCTAGGGATGAAAAAGTGAGAAAGAATAATTTATGTTTTGTGCTAGTACTGGGGCTTGAACTTAGATTTCTGGGCACTGTCCCTTACCTTTTTCACTCAAGGATGGCACTCTACCATTAAGCCACACCTCCACTTCCAGATTTTTGGTAGTGAATTGGAGATGAAAGTCTCACAGACTTCTCTGGCCTGATTCTCAGATCTCAGCTTCCTGAATAGCTAGGATTACAGGCATTAGCCACCAGTACCTGGCTCAATTCCTTTGTCTTTGTGATGGGATGCCTGACATATTGTAATTTGTCCATCAAAGTTCCCTGGGACCAAATTGATGCTGGTCTCCAACAAAAAGAATATCCTTCCTTGCTTTCTCTGTCTTCCTACTTCTCCCACTCCCTTCCCCCGAAGGGCAGTTCTGACTCTGCTTCTCTAATCCTGATTTAAAGCAGAAAGCATCAGAAACAAAAGCTACACACCAGGCTAGAACTTAGCACAGTAAAAGGCCAAGAATTACAGATGGTAATGGTGATTAGCCTCCACAGATGATGCATTGTATGGAAGCTCGCTTGCACCTTGTCATAGGATGCTTTGTAATAAGTTCAACCACATTGAAGCAGTTCATTATGCCCAGATAATTTAGAGATCCCAGTAGGCCTCTGAGTATGATCCTTGACTCTCTTCTCCCCATTAGCCAACCAGAGATGCAGAAGTAGCAAAATATAGCTGAGCTATGCCTGCCTCCAACTCCTGGGTAACTACATTCTGTAAGTGCTTATTTAAAGCACTAGTAAGAACAATGGCAAAGGCACTAAAGATCTGTGTTTGCAAAACATTATTTCCATTTCCACCTCCTCTGCTTCCCATGCCTAATCCAGCATGAAGATCCTGGGAATTTCCCTCATACCTCCTCTCTTTAGACAGTTTATCTAAAGTCTTGGTTTCCAAACCTTTGTTCAGTAAGGTTCTGTTATAGAGAAAAATGCAGTTAGTCACTACTTGATTTAAGTATTATCAAGTAATATTTGCAATGTGAATTTCCCTGCACAGTGTAAATAGCCCTAAAAGACTATGTCTTTGATGAATTCTGCTAATATTGAATCCCCAGTAAGTGAGACAGGACCTCTACAAATAAGCACACTTAGGTTGCAGGAGATCATATGTTCTATGAAGAGACGACTCACGAATTTTTGGTATCACTGTTTGCATATAAGTAAACATGTATACAAATATCTGGGTGTCAATAGTGCAGGCCTATAATCCTAGCTACTCAGGAAATTGATTTGGAATATCATGGTTCAAAGTTAGCTATGGCAGAAAAAATCTGTAAGACTCCATCTATAAAATAACCAGCAATATATCCAGGTGTCAGTGCCTCGTGTCTGTTAATCATACATAGCTCTTCAGGAGTCTAAGATCAGAAGATCGTGGGTCATACCCAGACCAGGAAGAATAGTCTCCATGAGACTCTTAACTCCAATTAATTACCAGAAAACTGGAAATGGAACTGTGGCTTAAAGTAATAAGGCACGAAGCTTGAGCACAAAGAGCTCAGGGACAATGCACAGGCCCTGAGTCCATAAAGGACTAAAAACAAAAAGAACATCAAAAAGCTGAATGTGAAACAGGCTCAAGTACAGCACCAGTCAGGCAAGCAAGCCAAGTAAACATGAGGTCTAGAGTTCAAATAATTTTATTAGCAAGAAAATAAACGTATATACACGCAAATGTATGTATATATAACTTATTCAATATATGTACTTATGTATTCAAGATGTATGTGCAGATAGATGAGAGATAGGACGGACAGACAGACAGACTGATAGATATTACTTATTCAAGCATGCTATTGTCTCAGGCTTGTTTAGGGAGCTCCTCCTGCTATGGTCTCCCTTGGGTTGTTCTGGACCTCCACAATTGACACTTGTAATTTCCCTCCCTCTATAAACTTCATCTTGCTTCACTTTCTCCATAATCCAGCTGAGAGTTTAGTCTCTCTTTCAATCATATTCTGGCTAAACATGAAAGTCTCTTATTCCTAAGTGTTTATGCCACACAGGATTCTGACATAACTGCAAAGCTAGATCAACTGTGCTCACCATTCTCACAGGGAACAGTGTTAGAAAAAAAGGAATTTTGACAGATTAGTTCTGCTAAAAACTTTTGATCCCCATCCTCAAACGGGCCCTCAACACTCTGGCAAGGCTCACTACTATTTATTAGCTCTACTCCCTCCTGCCCTTTCTAGCCCAAGTAATTGTGTTTTCCCTTCATTCAGGTTTTCATTTTATGAATATTCATCACATGGCGTGCATTACCTCTGGCCCCTGCCAACTCCTTTGCTTCCTACTTCACAGAGGAACTAGAAGTCATCAAAATGGGATCCCCCCAACTCACTCTTTCTTATCTTCCAAAGTAGCTTTTCGTGTGTGATAGTAATAAGGATCTCTAAACTGTCAGGTCAAAATGATTTCTCAAAAAATGACATTTCCTTGTTAACAGACAATTCCTTTTTTTTGTCACAACGGTCTTTGATGACTATAATTCTAACTATACAATTGAACAGATCTTTACATACATATAAGCAAAGAGATGACAGGCAATTTAATTTTATAAAATGAAGAAAAACTTGACATCAGACTCAAATATCACTGTAAATCAGTACTTCTATATCTATAATCAGACAACATTTAATGAAGTGAAAATTCTGCCAGCATGAAACTAGTCATAATAAAATTAGGCTTGGTTTTGTCTTTCATGAAGAACATATTCCAGATGTCGAAGTGATTCAAAGAAAACCCACAATATAATGGTTTCCTTCAGTGTTTTCTCACATAGTGCTTCCAAACTAGAATAAAAACTAATGAAATTCTAGCTTCATTTAAATAGTGGATCACAGTTGCTCAAAGTGAACTGTACTTTCTGGTATTTTATGTACAATCTTTAATAATTTATATATAAATTGATATAGATAATACTAAAAGCTATAAAAGTACTTTTTAGAAAGCCAAATCCAGTGTTACATCCATCTAAATGATATAGTGTCCTTATTCACCTTTTCCCTGTGTTGTGTTTCAGCATTTAGGGGGACGAATTTCTTGCCATATAAATTTATAGATCATGACAGCCTATAGCAGAACCCAGGGCAAATGCCAAGATGCGCATTGAATTGACTCACCCTGATAGTTCTCTCCAGCCTTCTCCTTTTCATTTCTTTTCCCCACCATCACTTATCTCCTTTTCTCAATACTCACGTGTTTCATGTCATCATGGTGATTTTTAGCTAGCTAAATCCATTTGGTTGGATGATATTCATCAAGATACCTCTCCAATATGAACCTCTACCCCCAGATTATCATGGAATCAATTGTACTCTCTTTTTGTGGCAGTCATGAAACTTGAACTTAGGGATTGGTCGCTGACCCTGAGCATTTTTGTTCAAGGCTAGCACTCCCACTTTGAGATATAGCCCTGCTTCCAGTTTTCTTGCAGTTAATTGGAGATAAGAGTCTCAGGGACTTTCTTGCCTGAGCTGACCTATGGGACTTTTGCCTAACTCTGACCTAAGAGAAGCTAAAGCAGTGGGATCTTGAGTTCCAGGTGAACTTGGCTACATAGTGAAATCTTGTCTCTAGGGCTGGGGATATATGGCCTAGTGGCAAGAGTGCTTGCCTCATATACATGAGGCCCTGGGTTCAATTCCCCAGCACCACATATAAAGAAAATGGCCAGAAGTGGCGCTGTGGCTCAAGTGGCAGAGTGCTAGCCTTGAGCAAAAAGAAGCCAGGGACAGTGCTCAGGCCCTGAGTCCAAGCCCCAGGACTGGCCAAAAAAAGAAAAGAAATCTTGTCTCTAAATAAATACATGCATACATACATATTTTCATGTGCTTTCTAGGAACTAAATAGAGCTGTGTGAAAATTGTACAATAATTTCATTATCATAAACCTTAATAGAAAGGTATTCAGATTAAACTGAGCATTTTTTCTTAGTGATAGTACTAATAACAATAATAGTTTTAGGAAAATAACAATAGTAGTAAAATTTTATAATAGACATTCTCTTTTACTATTCAATTAGAATCTGTAGTTCAACAGTTAATAGAAAAAGCCAGTTAAGCGACAGGATCATGAGAATATGGCTTAAAATTGTATTTTAATTTAAAATAATCGCACATATCTTAATGTATGAAGACTTTTCCTTTGAGTATAGATTAGAGTTCTTCAAAAGTCAGTCTGATAATACAAACTTTGATTTTTAGTTCCTGTTTCTTTAATGTAGAAAGAGCCCCTCAGGAAACATGAGAAGCATTGTGCATAGAGGCTTCAAACTCTTTAATACTGTTTCCCTAATCTTTTACTGTTTCTCCATCTATATTTCTTTAACAATATTTATTTTCTTTTGAAGCAGGTTTCTAGAGTTTCTGACCTAATTTTCAAAGTTATAATAACCTTTATAATTTAGATGAATAGGTCTTTGATTTGGGAAATCTCGAATTAAATTATATAATTGCAATATTCACTGGTTGAAAATAGGTTTTGAAGACATACATACAACTAGCAGTTATAATATAAATTTAACTAACATATCAACTCGTGAGAGGAGAAGAGCCAAACATGCTGATGAATGCAACATTAATTTTGAGGCTACTTGTTTCACAGAAGTGGCTAATCTGGAAATTCTTAAGTATTTATCTCAGGAAGCTAAAATCTGGAAAGTCATAGTTTGAAACCAGACTGGGCAAAAAGTCTGTGAGACTCCACTTGCAAATAAGCACCAAAAAGGTGGACCTGAGTTAACCCTCAAGCTGTAGAGTGCCAACCATGAATAAACAAGCCAAGGAAGTGCAAGAACTTGAGTTCTCACCCTTATAACAGCAAGAAGTCAAAAAGAAATAAAAGAGGGGAATTGAAAATATGATGAATTTGGGTACAGAAATTTATTTTATACAACAAACCATTATTGCAGCATAGTACCTCAAATTAGAAAATCAAAATATTCTTATAAGAGAGATCTATTATGTAATGTGAAGACAGCTGAAATCTGAACATGATGTAACTAGTGTGGATGAGTTTCTCACTAGTGAAGGGAGTTGGTTATAGCTCATAGGGTCCACCTGCAGTCTTAATAGATTTCCTGTTATGCTGCCATCCTACCATTTCTACAATGGCTCCTGTTTACAATTTCCCCCTCACGCAGTATTTATTTGTGGCTACTAGAGTGCATGTTATTATCCAGAAAAGAATGGTTCTATTTTGTAATTATCACTCTTGTCCAGGTTTCCCCACTGCCATTTATGAAGTCTGTTTTCTAACCTTTCTGTTACACAAAATAAAGCGGTTAATGATCAATTCCTTTTTTATTGTCTTATAGCTTTTCCTTTCTTTTTAAAATTAATTGTCCAAGTGATATACAGAGGGGTTACAGTTTCATATATAAGGCAGTGAGTACATTTCTTATCAAACTTGTTACCTCCTCCCTCATTTTTCTCCCTCCTTTCCTCCTCCCCAACCCCC
Source organism: Perognathus longimembris pacificus (assembly GCF_023159225.1). Classification (NCBI taxonomy): domain Eukaryota; kingdom Metazoa; phylum Chordata; class Mammalia; order Rodentia; family Heteromyidae; genus Perognathus; species Perognathus longimembris. The sequence continues at coordinate 92,997,949 of NC_063188.1, forward strand.
CTCACTGTACAGTTGGTTTACAGCATATTTTCTTGTAAGTATTGCTGTTACATTGGTTTGTTCTTCCCCCATTGTCTCTCCATTTTGATGTTCCCCTTTCTTTCCCTAGCAATTGGAAAAAAATCATACTAACTGAAGTAAGCCAGCCACAAGAAACATAGACTCATGGTTTCCCTCATTGGTAATAATTAGTACATGTCTAGGATAGTCCTAGCAGATCACAATAGCTCAGTAGCTATGTCCATATGAACACGTAAGATGATGCCAAGAAAAATTAACTCCAAATTATGGAAACAAGTGGTTTATCATTGCCAGTGTTATTTTCAATGTACCATGTGAAATTATGCCTTTTTCTTTTTCTTTCTTCCCCGTTTTACCTCTGATGTCATTGTATATGTTGATCCTTTTCTTTTAAGAGATGAATTCATATTGTTGATTTTAACTACCTTTCTTCTTAGTGATAATTCTTTTAAGATTTTTGCATGCAAATGGTCAGAAGGGGATCTTTTAATTTTTTAATGTATACCATATATACTATAAAACTCACCCTTTTACTATAGACAAGTCGTTGATTAGTGTGTGAGATGTTATGTTAACTCACTTATTACTATCTAATGCGGTAATACTTCCATCAATTAAAAAAAGAAAGTCCATGGTTTTAATATATTTTTGATGAACAATCTTAAAACCCTTAAGTTCAAGAGAGTTAATGGCCTTTTATCTAAAGAAACATTTTAGTAGTGACATGTTCAAGTTGATCTGAGAGGATAATGGCATTCTTATTTTGAATGTACAAACCAGCTCCCACTTGAATTAGAAGGATATTCCACAAAAGAGTTACAGATGAAGACAGTGTGAACTTATATTTATCAAAATAGTGAATCAGACAGAGAAAGAACACCTGCCCAGATCAGGCAAGTCAAACAGCATGTAGATTAGAGGAAAGTGATGCTGTCCTTGTGCATAGACAGTATATTACACAAACTGTTCTCCTAAGTGAGAGAATCTGTCCCTTAGAAATTGCTCTTTGGGACATTTGGATGTCATGCATCATTTTAAAGATCCATAAATGCCACCTTGATAGGGTAGATATGATGCATGATAATATCCCATATCTGCATAGGGTTTTTCTGCTCCACCAATGGTCATGATACATTACATCAAACTCCTGCTTTAGTGCTTCAGAGATAGTCAAGAAGCCCCGTGGGAGCCTTCTGAAGTCATTGTTACAAGGACTAAAATACCAGGAGAGCAGAAAGTCATTCATAGGCCTTGACAAAATACCCTTCTCCCTAAATGAAACTATTACGTGGTTGGTGCAGGGATAGCCACAATGCTTTATGATCAAGTGTGTCTTTTTATTGTTTTGTTTTGTTTTTAAAAAAGGACCCATTTCTGGTTGGGAGATGAATAGAATTTAGAAGCTACCAGTACAATATTTGTTCTGCTACTCTACCAATCCTGAATTACTTTGAAGGGCTACATTAAGAATATAGTAGTTAAGAATATGCCCTGAAAGCCAGCAGACCTGTGTATGTGTCCTGGGTTACTCCATTTTTACCCATGGGATCTTGACAACATTTAATACCTGCAAGTTAATTTTCTCAAATGTCTAATGAGAATTCTTTGGATACAAGCTTAAGAAGGTTGTTGTGTAGGAATGAAATTTGTTCACGTATAGGTTGAGCTCATGACAGCATTAAGGACCTCGGAAGAACTCAATTAACATTGGCTATCATTTATTCATTAATAAATGTTCATTTTAGTATGCACTGTGGAAAATAACCTATGTAACTTGGGGGCAGGAATGGGAGGTGTAATGGGACAGCAAAGGAGTGACTTTGTCCAAAAGAAGAAATGTATCCATTGCCTGACATATGAAATGGTAACAACTCTGTAAACACCTTAATAATAACAATAGAATTATATTTAAAAATCAAAATAAATGTTCATGATTGAAATAATACCACCAAAGAGTATCTTCACCTGTTTTGCTGCATATCAAAAATATCATACACAGTTTGGTTTGTAAACAACTGCAATTTATTTCTTACAGTTCTAGAGGTTAGTAAATCTAAAACCAATAACACTTTTCTCATAGACATTTTCTCTAGTTCTTGGCCTGGTTGAAAGGGCTAGCAAGGACTGTGAGGTTTCTTTTATAAGGTCATCAATCCCCAAAATTACTTTTCAAAAGGCTCCGCATCCTAATCCTATTGCTGGAAGTATTCTAATTTGTTTTATTATTTCGTAGGATTTCAACATTTGAATTTCAGGGACACCTACCTAATCAGATCAGATCACAGAGCACATATCACTGCCAGTGTATCTCAAATAGACTAAGACACCTTATAATTCCCAAATGTCTAGATTTCTTTGCTCTAAATATTTTCATTTTCAAATTTGCTCTTAGGCACTACGGGGAGAAATTGCACCTCTTAAAGAGAATGTAAGTCACATCAATGATCTTGCTCGCCAGCTCACCACCCTGGGGATTCAGCTCTCACCATATAACCTCAGCAATCTAGAAGACCTGAACACCAGATGGAAGCTTCTGCAGGTAGGCACATTAGGAGCATGCTTAGTCCTTGTTACCTTAAAATAACATATAGATTAAGCTTCTTCATAGGAAATGATAACAGCAATTTATTATTCACCATAATGTGTTTATGAGGCTAGGATAGTCTGTACTTTTTGGTAAATCCCTATGTAAATATTTTCAAAATAACATTTATTTCAGAAATGGCTTCAAGACAGACTTCCTGTGTCTTGTAGTAAACATGGAAAATAATGGTAAAACATGATAGAACTGAATTACTAGCAGGCAACACCTTTGCACTATTATTTCTGTAATTCCTAAAGTATCTTTTCCTTTGAAATTCTAATTGAAACAAGAATCAGAATATATGCTCTAAAATTATTTAAATCGCGGACATCCTATTATAAATCCATCTATGTAAGCTTTAATTGATTTGCCTAATAAATACAAGGATTATAAGTGTATCCAAAGTCACACTTAATAGCTTTGGGAATTTGGGCTATTTGTTTAACCTTTTTTAAAGTTTTTTTTAGGGTTTTTATTTATTTATTTATTTTATTATCAAACTGAATTACAGAGAGGTTACAGTTTCATACATTAGGCATTGGATACATTTCTTGTACTGTTTGCCACCTCGTCCCTTCTCTCAGTCTTTCATCTGAAAAAAATTCCCACTTCTACACTACAGTTTATTAGTAAGATGAGTAAGTCACAATCACTGTAAGATGATTGGAACAGAACCTGGTACAATATCACTCAACAAATTAATAACTCTTGTTGTTATTGATAATTAAACTATTGGAATCTAATTTACTAGCTGGATGATCTTGAAGCTACCTTAGCCTTTCTTGTTAGTTCTTTTAGCATCAACAGTTATTATAATGTTGAATGAGCTAGTTTATGTAGAGGTCTTCATATCGTACTGGGTTCATAGTAAAACCTCAGAAATTATTATAGTGGTGAATGTATGTCTATGTATTCTTTTTAAAGGAGCACCCTTTTGCCTACAAACCATAAAGATAGCTAAACCATAAAATTAGAGAATCATTTTCTCCTTTCCAACTTTTATAGGATGCAGATAGTTTGCTTCTGAGGAGAGGAAAACCATGTTTAAAAATACTTGCTTTCAAAGTTGTAATAAGAAATAATAATAATAAACCAGATTATTTCAACAGTCCATTTAGGAGTATGATTGAAAGCCCTGTTCAAAGATTGCCAGATCTTTAATTAAAAAAAAAGAGTTCTAAATTCAAGACCTCTTGAGAACTCATATAATTTAATTCTTATTGTGATGGATAGTCTTAGAATATTTGTATGATAGATGGTTCTAAGTGGCATTGACTAAAGCAAAGCAATATAGTTAAGGATTTTATGCCTTTCTATTTCTGTTGGCTCAATAGTGGTTGAGTACTTTTAAAAATATATAAGTTCCATCCTTCATATGTTTTTCATTTTAAAAATAAATAAGGAAAATAATATGTGTCCAAAGAAAGTCGATGGTCACATTTGTTCCATTAAGCACTTTAAAACATTTTTTAAATTCCTCTTAGGAATCTGAATACCACATTTTCTTTCCAAGTGTGGTACAAGATTTGTGACAGCTACATATTAATATACAAATGAGGCCAAAAAAGTATGACTGATAAGAAACATTTGAAAAGTCAAATACTATGTGATTCATACTGATTGTGGATATAAATGTTGAAAAAATATTAACAGCTTAATTTTATCTCTTTTTATAATAAATAAGGAGTATGTTAAAAGTACAAGAAAGTACATGTAAGGAGATAGTATTATGTAGAAATAGGATTACTGTGAAAATGGGTAGGCTTAACTTCTATCTTAAACGGAGCAATTATTTGGTTAACTTGGCAAAATGAGTTTACCAAGGTAACCTCCCTCAAATTCTGTATCTGGATATCTAGTAGAGATATACACATGGCCAACTTTAGTTTAAGACAAATGAAGATGCTTTTCTAGTTATAATATAGATGTGGCTTGTTAGAATTAGTTTCTCCTTCTGTAACTCTAAATTTAAACCCTTTATACGAAGCTCACATAGACATAGCCTTCGCATATTAAACAAGTCAATTAGTTTGTGGTATATACTCTTTTGTAGCAAATTCACATGCTTCTATTTGGGGGCATCACCTTATAGATATGTTTTAAAAGTGTTTTTACCAGAAAGCTGATATATCCAGGTTTGGAATTGGAACTTACTTGTGTGAACTCAGTTCCATACTTTTTATTTGACCATAATTCTCACCATACTGCTACATAACTTTAAGCATTGCTACATTGTAAATTTGACTCCTCCTTCTAAAAGGAAAGTAAAATAAGGAAATGAGGTTTACATCAAACAACATTATCCAATTACTGGAAGACCAACTCGTTATTCTGTTGAGAATATTTTACTTTTAGAAGAATCCATGTAAGACTAAAGAATTATCTAGTTTTTATGACCAGACACTGGAGTCCACCATTATTATGACAGCATATTTGTACAAAAATGAAGAACTTAGTCATTTTCCGATGGCAATTAGCTAAAATCATGTTCAAACCCAAGTACAAGTTCATATGTGCTTCTCTCAAGACAAAGAAAAATTAAGAAATTGAGAGTTGATCTGGTAGAAAGGCATATATAAATGTAAGAAAAGAAAAACTGTCTTAAAAGTCTGAGGGCAATAGGGAGAGGCACACAAATGGAGGGAAGAAGAGTAGGTAGATGAAAAATTGACAGAGTACTCTAATAGAAGGAATAGTGTCACATGCTGTCAGTCTTTGTTGGTGTCAGAATATCCTGAGTTTGGTTCCATCATACATTCATTTTCAAAGACATTTTTAAAAGAAAGTTGTGTTGATAGTTTAGCTGTATGTAAGATCAGTAAAGGTTCTGGAAACCGATGTGACCATTAATAATATATTATGACCCAATCACAAATGACCTGTATATAGAAATACCATGAGCTCTACAGAGTGTTCCAAGTTTATTATGAATCCACAAATATTAGGACAAGAGACATTGGTTTACATGTCTGAAACTTTCTGTGGGAATGAATTCTCATTGTTTTCTCTAAGAGTACCCATTGTTCCAGATGTTACTGGATCACTTGATAGTATGTTTCTGCATAGGAAACCATTATTCTTTGTAATTACAATACGTTCTTATATAGTCTCTCATTTAATCCTCATATGATTTTTCATTTTTACAAGTAAGGAAACAGACTTAGCAACATAAAGACATAATCTCAGTCACATATGTTGGCTCAAACAAAATCGAATCAAGTCTTCTATAAATGGCCCATTTGGTTTCTTCTTAAAGTCCTGTTGAATTCAGACTTAACGATGTCCTACTTTAAATCAACAGAAGTAGGGAATATTTCATTTTTTCTTACTTGCCCTCTTTTCTTTAATGATTCTCAGGTATATTAACTTTGAAATCTTCCTTTAACAAACCAATGGGTTAATGAGCCCAGTCCAGTGTAATCTTAAAAAAGAAGCACACTTGATTTCAAATATAAAAAATTAAAGCATTATATTCTTCATTGCCTTTAGAACTCAGCAATTGTATTAAAATCAATGAATAGTGAGTTTAGTGAATTGACTCTTAAATCAGAACTAATGCTAATATTTGATCAAGAAATGGATATCAGGGCTGGGAATATGGCCTAGTGTCAAGAGTGCTTGCCTTGTATACATGAAGCCCTGGGTTCGATTTCCCAGCACCATATATATAGGAAACGGCCAGAAGTGGTGCTGTGGCTCAAGTGGCAGAGTGCTAGCCTTGAGCAAAAAGAAGCCAGGGACAGTGCTCAGGCCCTGAGTCCAAGGCCCAAAACTGGCAAAAAAAGAAATGGATATCAAAACCAAAGAAAGTTAAAAGGAGAAACCTTTTGAATTTTGAGACAATACAAACAGATTCACTGGTATGGTCATGTTCTCATTCACCAAGCAGAATCATTTTTCTACACTCATACCTTTACACCCAGATCACAGTAAAATCTGAAAATACACTTTGACATAAGGAGTCCATGTTTCTTAATGTGGACGTAAGGAACACTTGAAAAAAAACTGAATAATGTGGAGGCATTTCTAGGTATGAAATGATTTAAATATGTTAAAGAATAACATCATAAATTGTATGTTTTTAAAGGTTTCCAAAGATGCTTCCAAAGTCATGCAAACATCATTATATACCATCTGCAACCACTGCAGTAACTCTATTACAGAGCTCTAAATCGTCATATTCTGCATACTCTTTTTCTTTGCTCATTCTTTCCTTTATCTCTCAATCAGCTCTGATTGAGCATCTATGGGATATTAAGTAGACATTGTAACTCATCCTTGCAGCTCCAAGGACAAACTAACTAGAATTTTCTTTTTTGTATATTCCATGTTTTTTAAAAAAATCATTTATATATGGGAACTAGTGGCTCATGCCTTAACCCTAGCTACTCAGGAGGTTGAGATCTGAGGATCACTGTTCAAAGCTAGCCTAGGAAGGAAAGTTTGTGAGACTCTTCTCTCCACTAAATTCCCCCCAAAGCCACAAATAGAGCTCAAAGTGGTATAGCACTAGCCTTGAGCAAAAGAAGCTCAAGGACAGTGCCCAGGCCCTGAGTTCAAGCCCCAGGACAGACAGAGACAGAGAGAGAGACAGAGACAGAGAGACAGAGAGAGAGAGAGGTATTCTTTTATTGACTCCATAATGGCATGTACTCTCTTTTCTTTCTCTATGTTATAAACAAACACATAGAGAAATAGACAGATAGATAGATGATAGATTGATAGATATCAATAGATAGATCGATAGATGTACGGTGAAACTATAAACAATACCTTTACTGATCTCTGGTTTACAGATTCTTCAATAATTTCCAATCTGAAATTTAATCTATATAATCATATTACCAAGATTTGTGAGAATACTTCAGATCACAGTTTTCATGCCAATAGGAACATTTCTATGGCTTCATTTTAATAAAGAAACTATAAAGTGAGTTTTTTTAACTAAAACTTAAGAGAAGCTTATGTTTTTTACTTTAATGCAGTAGGTTTACTAAGTGGTTCTCTATAGATAGATTAGATAGATAGATGATAGATAGGTAGGTAGGTAGATAGAGAGATAGATGAGTTGTGTGTGTGTGAACACATCAAAATGAGCATAGACTCTGATCCTTTAAACTTTGAACATTTTCCTCACAACCTTTTCTTTTTTTGCTAATGATACTATACTAATTGCTTTACATTATGGAGTCTATCTAAGCAAGGAGTCTAGGTGATCTGTACCATCTGCTCTTGGAAATAACATGAAGAGAAGAATGGGGGATGCAATAAAAAATTCAATGTATGTCCTACAAGTTTAAGAAAGTGAGGGAAGATGTGGGTTGGGAGGGGTGGGTGAGAATGTTAAAAGGGGTGACATTGATCAAGATGCATTGTATTCATAAGGTGCTTTGCTAAATGGAAACTCTTTTGTACAACTACTTAAAGATAATAAAAATATAGAAAATAATATGAATGTATTATTACTTGAAGGTAAGGAGGGAACATCTTTATCCCGTACTTCACCTTTGCTAATGAATGATGGTACTAATGTCTTCCTCAAGAACTCTTTCTTTGATGTTTTCCTTTAACAAGACCTAAAACTATTCTGCTTATGACTAGACCACAGAACTTGGTCTGAGATGGTTATTCTCTATCAGTGGTTCTCAAAACTTAATGTCATGATTAGTTGGATGGATTATAAAACACAGATTTTCTTTTTAGCCCAATCCCTAGAGTTTATGATTGACATTCTACCTTCTAACAAATTCCAAATTCAGGCTGATGCTGTCAATTGGTGAGCATACTAAGTACTTGTCAAGTAGTTAAATATGGACGATTAAAAACACACATGACTTCTGTCAGACACTATGAGGAATTTAAACTTTACTTAGGATGTAGTGTCATGAAGAAAGCTCCAAGGAACAGTATGCTACTATGGAACCAATGAGATCCAAGCACTTTGTTTTTCTTAAGGCAGAAAGAGAGGGGTAAAGGGATGAAGCAAAACTTCTATTAGATCCCCACTAACACAATATACTGCTATGGATTTATATTTACTCTGTATCATAGCACATTGTCCAGTATAGTAGCGACATGTGGCTATTCAGCTCTCTACTGTAGCCTGTCCAGTTGAGAGGAGTAGTAATATACACTTCTGTTTTCAAAACATAGAATATATAATTAATAGCCTATTTAATTATGTATATAGTTAAATAAAAAACTTACAGTGATTTTTATTTGTCTTTTTAATGATTGTTCAAACTTAGGACTATTCAAAATTTTCTGTAAAAAAAATGAATGAAGCAAGTCTGTTTCTGTAACCAGAGTTACAGGCCAGACACCTGACTCCAGTGGTTCTGTATGTAAGATCTGTCCACTCAGACCAGTATGCCAAGTAAAGAGATAAATAGTGGAAAAGGAGATTTATTATACAGCTAAATATGCCACAGGAAGAGTCAAAGTAAGCACTTCAGCCTAGTTTCGAGATATAAACATGAGCTTTCAGTTTATTTTATCTTATTTTTGTGCCAATCCTGGACCTTGAACTTGGGGCCTGGACACTGTCCCTGAGCTTTTGTGCTCACTCTACCACATGAGCCAAAGCTCTGCTTTCAGCTCTTTTGGTAGTTAATTGGAAGTTAAGTATCTCACCGACTTTACTGCTCAGGCTGGCTTTGAACTGCAGTCCTCAGATATCAACCTCCTGAGTAGCTAGGATTACAGGTATAAGTCACCAGTGCCCAGTGTTCTAGTAGGCGTCCTTAAAAGTATAGAGAAGAGAAAAAGAAAGAGGAACTTTAAAAAAAATGCTTTTGCTGAAAAGCACTGACTCCTTCCTCCGCTGGGTCCACAACAATCCAAAGGCGAACTAGAAGCTGCAAAAATGTTTGCCCTCTCTGCCTCTCTTTGTATGGCTCCTTGGCTATTAGCAGTTACCTGCAGCCAGTCTCGGGAAAGGCTAATGGATAAACAATCACAGAATATGAGCTTTTCAATGTTGTAGAAGATTAAATTTTTAAAATGAAAAGAAAATTCAAGTCTAGGACATAGTTTTCAAACCCTAGCATTGCTGCATTTTCACCTACACAGGTTGTTAAAATGCCTGCTAGAGATTCAATTGGTATTGGATGAGGCTTATGAGTCTGCATTTCTATTGGGCTAGGAGTTGCTGTTATAAGGTGACCTCTGATGGGAAATTCCTTCTCATACTATGGAACATAGAGTTTTGCAGAGAAGTATAAAAATAGACTTCAACATCAAGCATTGTCTGTAGCTTGAATACCAATTTTTTTCTCATATACCACTGTTATTTTTATGTTGAAAAGCAGTTGTGGTACTACAACAAAGTTTGATCCTCCAGTAACTTTTTCTTAGTTAACAGATACCAGATAGTACTTTTATAATGTAAGTCCCCTCCCATGTTTGGCATATTAAGAAGGGTTAAAATATTAAGATTGCTAGGTGCCAGTGGCTCACATCTCTCATCCTAGAAACTCAGAAGGCAAAGAACTGGGGATCACAGTTTGAAGTAAGCTCAGGTAGGAAATTCCATGAGACTCATCTCCAGTTAACCACCAAAAAGTTGGAGGTGGAGCTGTGGCTAAATTGATGGAACATTAACCTTGACCAAAACATCTCAAGGGTAGCACCCAGGCCCTGAGTTCAGGCCCCAAGAATGCTACACACACACACACACACACACACACACACACACACACACACACACACACACACACACACACACACACGTACAGAAATACTTGTTATTAACATGGTTAAAAATATTGGAAACCCTTTACATATCCCATTTCTAACTAAGATTACAGCAACATGTAAGAAAAAATCTGATTCCAACATGTTCTAAACTATATGTTACTCTTTCAAAAAAAAATTGCAACTATAGAATCTAGCCTAATATACCTCCTGGCAGAGTTTTTTGTTTTGGGTTTTGGTTTGGTTTTGATTTGATTTGGGGTTGTTTTTTTGGGGGGGGGCTGAATGTAAAGGAAATGAACAGAACAGAGCAGAAAGAAGAATGTGTTTGTTTGTTAAAAGTTAGGTCACTAAAGGATTTGTTAATATTAGGAATAGAATGACCCATGGTAAAAGGATAATTAAGTTCTAGGAAAACAGCCTTTCAGTAAGGAGAGAACACTCATTTATGCTCAACCTCCACAGTGTTTAAAAAAAGGAATGAACAAGTCCTTTTGAAGAACAGAAAGGAGTGGGTATAAATCTAAATGCACAGTATAGTGACAGCCCCTACAATACACTGAGGTCAAAGTGCATTGTCAAGATTGCAAACATTTGGTTTCCGATATTTTTACAATTATTTGTACTTCCTTTAAGAGAAATGGTGCTGAAATTGCCCAGATAACTTTGAATGTAACATAGTCTAGATGTTCCTATATCTGTCCCCTTCATCCCCAAACAAGATCTAGTTTTCAAGGGCATTCTCTATTTTTAAAAAAGAATGCCTCCAAAAGTGTAGGACCAGGGTAGGGTGGGGGACAAGGTAGGGAATGTAACAAAAAAAAGAAATTATATGAGGTATAATCCAAGAATAAAGCCATCAGGAATGAACAAAATGTGTTTAAGAAAATCAAAGGCATATTTTTTTTCAGACGATTTGGAAAGTGAACCCAAATCATTATGAAGTATTATTAGGTTACTTGATTGCTTGATCTTTATATATGCTACGTAATTTCTAGCTTGTTTCAATCATGAATTATTTGGGCTCATTCTGAAGCTAGCTATTAAAGTAATGATATAAGTGTTTTATTATTGTTTTAACATAGAAGTCATCTGTGTTAAATGTGTTTACATAGCAAAAATGTGTCTATATGCAGGCATTTAATTTATTTTCCTGATATCTCAAATTCCTTCCTAGAAATATGCATATTGTTTTGAGTACTGAAAATTGCCTTTATGTTCTTTTCTTGTGCTTCCTTATTTCGGGTTCTCACTACTCTATTCTTCTAAGTGTCCTTTCTCTAGTCTGACCCCTTCTGCCCTGAGGTTTGACCGCACCCATCCTTTCTTCTTTGTTTGCCCTGGTTGTTTTCCTCTTGGCTTTTCCCACTGTCCCTCTGGGCTATGCTGCGTGTGAAACTCTCAGCCAGCAGTTGCTCACAGTTCCCAGGCTACGTCATTCCCAACATTCAAAGAGCTGCTGTTCTCACATTTCCACCAGCAAGGCGCCCCCTCTCCTCCTCCAGTGCACATTCCTCCAGGGAGTAGAAAGAAGTCCCTTTCAGGCCATATGAAAAGCTGCATATTAAAGCAAACTCTGTTAGGACTGCATAGAAGCTTACAAAACTCACAAATGCTATTTTTGATAAATACCACAAAGTGAATTTCAAATCGCTGTAGTTTCTTTTCAGACTTCTTTATTTTATTAATAAATTCTACAAGGGTTTTAAAATAGTTGGCATTATGATGTCAATTCTCCCATCACTTAATACATTAATTCATTGAATAACATAGGTACAATAAATTAAAAAGGAGAAATATAATAAACTAGAATGTGATTATTATGTTAGAAATACAGCCTGTATTTCTATTTGTATTACACAACTTGTGTATGACAAAGACTTACAGATGGATACAGAAATATAAATCCTTTCACAACCAAGAACTCATTGTTCATTATGAATGAGTTTTGATACATGTAAGAAGGAATATGATTTTTCAGAAAGAGAGAGAAAGTAAAAAGGGCATGGACAGCATAGTTTATTTGGTCACTGTTTTTGCACAGTGTGAATTTGAGAAGAATTTATTTTTGTGAATATAATAAACTAAGCACTTATGTAGCACTACGTGTATGCTATTCACTATCTTGAGCACTTTAATATGCACTGGTACTCTTAAGTATTACAATAATACTATCCTTATCCTTATTTTGGAGATGAGAAAAATAAGGAGCCAGAAAGGTTAGGTGAGTTGGGCACCTGGCTCAAGCCTGTAATCCTAGCTCCTTGGCAGGTTGAGAGCTTAGGATCATGGTTCAAAGCCAGCCTGGGCAGGAAAGTCCATGAGACTCTTATTTCCAATTAACCACCAGAGAACTGGGAATGGCACTGTGGCTCAAGTGGTAGAGCACTAGCCTTGAGCTGAAGCACTTAGGGACAGCACTCAGGCTCAGAGTTCAAGCCCCATGACTGACAAAAAAAGTTAGGTGACTTGTCTAAGGTAAGATAGCTTGGAAGTACATGAATTAGGTTTTGAACTCAGGTAGTCTATTTTGGAAATCTGCCAGAAAGACAAACCATGGAATTCCACCATCCTCTGATACAGTTCTGAGTGGATAGGAAAATAGTTCCTCTTCATTTATAGCCTAAACCTTCAAACAAAAAGACTATCTTGGCCTTCACATTTATTATCTATCAAGTCACCTGGATCAAGAGTAGAAGAAACAAACATTTAAAGTAGGATAATTATATGAATCTCAAACCACAATCTCAAAAGTCAGCTGGTCAATCCTGGGTCTATCTCCAAAAGAACCAGCACTTTAATCATCAAACTCTTCTTGAGGTGATACTTTAGTATACTCCTTCATTCAGTCATCTATTCAATAAATATTGTTAAGAATTTTTACTCTTTGCCAAGGCCTATATATAGGGCTATAGTGGTTTAAATAAAGCTCTCTCTGCCCTCCTGGAGGTTATAGTTTCTTGAGAAGACAGGTATTAATTTTAAATGATTAAATTATAAGTATATTGTATAATAAAAGTATATGTTATATAATAATTGCAAAATATACTGACTTAAAAAATGAAGAATGGAGTAACTGTTTAAAAACAAATGTAATCATTACCTACTTATGTAACTGTAACCCCCCTGCTAATCACCTTTACAATAAAGATAAAAATTTAAAAACAAAAGAAAGAAAATGCAGTATGATAGCAGAACATATAGTGAGGATATGAGAGAGAGAAAGAAAGAGTTACCTGTAGAAAGGAGATACTGGGGGTGAATGTGGAAGGCAGGAACTCAGGATGACTCCCTATAAGCCAAAAGGATGAAAACAAATTAACTGTGTGATTTTCTATGCATCTGTGACTTTTATTTTGCACGGACTGAAGCTTGGGACTAACAAACTACAGTAGTAAAATTCAAATGTGTAAATTTAATAAATCAGGATCATTTAAAATGATGGAGTGTATAGTTAATGAATAATTGTGTCACATCCAAGGACGATTTCCTTTCATTATCACAGTCAGGATGCTGTTTGCTGTCTTCATAGCACTTGGGAAAATCCATAGCTCTGTACTGTTGACTTCATTATTGAAAGTTTGTCTCCCCCAACTAAAAGTCAGCTCACACCTACTGACACTAAGCAGTGTTTTGATCTAGTAGGTATTCAACAAACATTTCATGACTGGATAGATGCCTGAAAATAAAAAAAATATTATAATGAACACAAAAAATAAGCAGAAAGTTTTTTTTTATTAAATAGAGGACAAATTAGGAAACAATAGTTTCTGTAGAAACTCAGACTCATGTCTGAATCTGTGGATACGTAGAGTAATCGATACTTAAATAAGTTTCTAAAAATTCAAAGAAAACATATAATTGATCAAAAACGAAATATTTTTCTTTTACTTTGCAGCAAACATGGTTCAGTTATGTCATAGACTTCATCAATAATTATTATGTGTGTTCTGAGAAACACCCATAATGTACTTTACTTTGGAGGAAGATGAAATTGACTAGCTTCTCCTGGACTTAAAAAAATAATCTTATTAAAATGTTATTAACATATATGTATTTAAAATGTAAAACTTGAAAGTTATACATATATCCACACTGAAAAAACATTGCCATTAAAAATTACATTTAAAAATATTACATTCAAAATACTGAAAATATCTATTGACCTAAGTTTTCTTCTGCCGTTGATAATACTTCCTTCCTTCTCCACTCCTGCCTACAGGCATCCACTGATCTACTTTCTATCACTACCAATGAAGTTGTGACTTCTGTTTTTATATGAATGAAGTGTACAGCCTAGACTTTGTTTTTTTCAGTCAGCATGACTACTGAGATTTATACATGGCATTTCATATACCAGTCGTTTTTCCCTTTTTATTACTGAGTGGTATTGTATACGTATATACATTTATTCTTCAATAGACCCTTGAATTGTTTTCCAGTTTGGGACTGTTATAAAGTTTCTATTAGCATTAATGTATCCATCATATGTATATGTACATATATATACTTATAAATATACATATGTTTATCACATTTTAATGGGTTTTAGTGGTACCTCATTGTCCCTAGGGACTAATAATGTAACCACTCCAAGTTTCTCATGACTATCTTTAATGTGACATATTTTTTTAACCTTTAGTGTATTTGTGCCTTTATATGTAATGTGAATTCTTTGTAGGCAACACAGGATCTTGGATCTTGATATGTTAAAATCCAGCTTGTCTATATATTTTAATTGGGAGTATTGAAATCATTTATATTTTATACATTAATAGATAAGGTCAAATGTCTGTTCATCAAGCTTTTTGCTTTACCTTTTGCCCATCTATTCTTTGTGCATCTTCTGCGGTTTAAGTTAATGACGTCTTCTCTCTGGATCGACTTCCTCTTTTCTATTAGTATATTAGCTATAGCTGGTTTTTTTGTTATTTTATTTGTTGCTATGTGGTTTTCAGTACATATTTTTAACTTACTGCAGTGTACCATCAATTACTATGAGATTGCTTTTTACTATTGTAAGGAATGGAACTTAAATTCCAGTTTATCTCTTTGCCACTATGTGGTATTCGGTGATTTTTAAAAATCTTGCTATCTGGGGCTGGGGATATAGCCTAGTGGCAAGAGTGCCTGCCTCGGATACACGAGGCCCTAGGTTCGATTCCCCAGCACCACATATACAGAAAACGGCCAGAAGCGGCGCTGTGGCTCAAGTGGCGGAGTGCTAGCCTTGAGCGGGAAGAAGCCAGGGAGAGTGCTCAGGCCCGGAGTCCAAGGCCCAGGACTGGCCAAAAAAAAAAAAAAAAAAAAAAAAAAATCTTGCTCTCAAGATTACATAAGACCAGTGCTCATTCTGAGCCTAATTCTATTCTATAACCGGTCATTGAGACAGCTCTCTCTCTGTATCCTACCTAATGACCTGTACATCATAAAGTATCCAATCTGACTGTAGGATATAGGTTTTATTCCCTCCCCAATATGGGTGTTAGACACTTCTTTTTTGCCAGTAGTTGGGCTTGAACTCAGAACCTGAGCACTGTCCCTGAGAGTTTGTTTTGGGGATTTTTTGTTTGTTTGTTTGTTTGTTTGCTCAAGACTAGCACTCTACCACTTGAGCCACACCTAGAGCTAATCTTTTCTGGTTATTTTCTTTTTCACTTTTGAGTAGTTTCTTCATATATCAGCTGAATAGTTGAAGGAGAACCTCCACAGACATCTAGGGCTTTCTCTGTACAGCGATCTGTTCTTCTGAACTATGAATTCTAGTTGCCTTAATCTTTCTAGAATCTGATTTCCATTTCTCCAATTCATATGGTCTCCCAAGATCCTGTTAGATTTTTCTTCCTTGTGGTCTGGCTTGGAAATTTTCTCATAATAATATTTTAAGGCAGTCTTAAGGATTACCTTGTAAATATATCCTATCTCTCAGGACCTGCTGACCTCCCTTGATTTATATCTATTTCCCTGAAATCCATTATTAAATATGTTTTGTCTTCGTTTTGATTATTTCAGGACAGAGGGCAAGTTGGCTCTTATGGCTGTTTCTTGTTTGGTAATAGAGTTCCTAAAATAGCATTTGAAGCATTGTTATTTTTCTTAACCTGAAGATGGTATGTTAGAGGAAAATAGGTAATTAGCTGATAATGTACAGTCCTCCAAGGCCAAAGGATCTGTCACTTAACATTGCACATACTTTGTTTTTCTTTCACAATAACAGTGATTGCTTTGCACTAATTTCATCACATATTTTGCCTGGTAGCATTTAGGATCTTGCCTTTGCAATCAACTTTGTGTAAGCCTCATGGCTTATTTTATATATATATATATATATATATATATATATATATATATATATCAACAATCTAGATAGGGCCTAAAGCCAAGGCTATAGAGAAAATTGCTTCAAGTATAAATTACCCAATAGTTCAGCTGCTAAATCTACTTTTAAAACAACTGAATCCATCAATGTGTTTCATTGCCTTAAAAATATCCCATTTTGAGTTATTAAATATTTTCATATTCTTAGCTTTGCACTTCAGCAATTGTTCTTTAAGAGGTTCTATTCAATTAATTTCCATACTATATCATTCAGTGACCAATGTATTACCATGCATAAGTTTCATTTTAGAAAAAAAATGACCTACTACCACCCATTGCTTTGCAGAATTTTAATTCTAAGGGTCCAGAAAACCAGCTCTTGACTTTATGGAGACACCACATGATATGTCATAGTTCACACAGCTTGTTCATAGTAGAACCAAGACTGAAAACATGCTCTCTATTCTTCTTACATGCCTTTTAGTTTTACTCTAAAAAGGCTATTCATCATTCTGAATGTTCTGTATTCTAAGATATTTTTAAATAGAATCACTTATCCAAGTCCCACCTATCTTATAAGGTCCATGTTAAACAATGAGAAAAGGTCTGTGAAAGGGCCTTAGAAACTATTAAATGTTATTAAAATGTTACGTTTTATTATTAGCACTGCAGTTCATCTCCATGAGACCTTTCTAAACTTTCTCACTTTTCTGAGCTCAAATATGCAGCAATTTTTCTAATACACTTGTTCTTCCTTTATAAGAATTTAATCCTTTCTGCCCTGCCAGGTTGAAAAAAATGAGATCCTTTCTCTGTATAACCAATTGATATTTTATAGTATTGTACATCTAGTGGGTTCCTACTAAATCTATGCCGAATAAAATTGAACTAGATTTCTTCCTAGTTGTATTGAAGAAATAAAAACCACTCTGAGCTTCAAAAAGAAAAAAAAGACTTTCAAATGCTATCAAATGCTTTTATGCTATCTCTTGGTAGTCTATATTTACAATGAAAATGGTTTAATTTGTCTTGTGTTCACTGATGTGTCATATCTGCCTCTCTTTGTTAAGACTGAAGAGACTTTTGAGTTGATACAATAAAGTATTTCAATAGCTACCTTTACTGGCAGAGAAAGGAAATTCTAGAACATTGTCATGAACCTCAGCTCCTCCCCCCTCCCCCGGACCCCACATAAACACACCCACACACACACACACTTATACATTTCTATCTCTGAATTCTGGCTTGTGTTTCCTTATTATCTGTTTGCTTTATTTCTGAACAGTGACCTCTATATCTATCAAAAAATATTTACTGAACTACCCTTCTTGTACTTTCTTTTTTAACATAGAAAACTCAAGTAAGGGTAGATTACTATATGAGACACTTAGGAAATATATAAATATCTTTGAATGTTTCAAAGAAGTCAGTATCCCTGTTCAGTCTGCCAGGGAGAACAGCCCCTCCCCCCTTTCCTCTTCATCTGCCTGAACCAAATAATCACCTGTCAATCACCTGGCTGTGAGTCAGCAAAGGATCCCAAACTCTGAGGTCACTTCCTAATTCGCTGAGGTCATTTCCTGAACCACCCTAGTCACATCTCCCTCAGACATTGAGAGGTTCCCCAGGCTCTGAGATCACTTCTGCATCCACTGTGATCCTACTTCCAGCCTTTCCCAACCTATCTGGCTCAACAAAAGTCTCTCCTCTGTCTCCCCACATCTCTATCTCATGTGGACCCACAGTTTGCTCTCCACCCAACACACACCCCAGAATCATGCCATGTTTTCCTTTCCGGCAAACCTTACAAGCCCCTCCCTATTCACTAATCTAGCTTTTTCATGCGATATTTAACCCTTACAGGCTATGCTGTTCTTGAAAATTCTAACATTATTCTCATTTAATTAAATCGTTGATCGTTCATCTTAATATTATTTTGGTGCTGTACATAGAATTACCCTTTAAACATTACCTTTCCCTGTTATGCATAGTGCCTGTAGTCCCTTTCTTGCTGGATGAATTCAACACTGCTCTTGCTCTCCGGTACTTCCTTACCAGCCTTTTCTGCTCTTATATTGAGTGTGAAACTTATCAGCTGGTGTCAGAATCTATGTCTGTAAAATCTGGGTAAATTGGGTGAGTTTTCCTCTGTTAGGCTTAACTCAACCGACGGTTGAACCCTTGGGTTTGGGGGAAGGCACTGTTGTTTCCCTATCCCCAGATCTGTACGTGTTCACCCTTCTCTTTTACTGGCAGAAAGCAGATTTCTGAGAATCCACCTTCCACATGACCACATGTACCCAGGGAGGCCTCATCCCAAGGCAATGAATCATGAATCCTGAGCTATTTCATTTTCATGGTGGTCTGGTGTGAGGGATTAGACATCGGCATCATATGCAATCAGTCTCAGTGGATAAGATACAAAAGGCAGTTCACTAAGAGAGCTTCTCAGAAACATTTTCCTCAACTAAGGAACTAAACAATTTTATGTTCTTCAGAGCACTATATCTACTTCTCTCCTCTAGCTGAAATGCTCTTCTTCCAAATATTTATGTCACTTACTGTCAGTGCATTCAAGTCATGATCAAACTCTAGGTTCTTAAAGAAACCCTTGGGGGAATGAGGGAGGAGGTAACAAACAGTACAAGAAATGTATCCAATGCCTAACATATGAAACTGTAACCTCTCTGTACATCAGTTTGACAATAAAAAATTTTTTTAAATCAAGAAAAAAAGAAACTCTTTTAAAAATTGACCACTGTAGTTAAACAGCAGCCTAAATTGTCTCCTTCTTCCTAGACATCTCAATCCACATTGAGATCCTCAATCCTCCTTATATTATTCTGGTAGTTCTTCTACAAATGTACCCCCTAAATACATCTACCCCCACCTTGATGAATCATGTCTCCATGGAATTACACCATGTATAGTCTTCTCCCACACTGAATCTGGGCTGTTCAGATATAATAAATTGAAGGGGAAAAAACTGATTCTGTAAGAAATCAGATGTTGTACAGGTCCATGTTTCTGCACTCATAGTAAAGCAGAGCCACATGGCAGTGGGAGCATGTAGAGGAGTCTGGCAGACAGAAAACAGAAAAAGGAATAACAGAAGAGATCAGAGAAAGATATAGCCTATCCCTCAAGGACATATCTCCTTCCACTAAGACCCTCACTTCCCACCTTCCACCATCTCCCAATAATGAAATTATATTATGAACCCATTAGAAAATTATTCATTATATCACAGCCCTCATGATTTAATTGTCTCTAAACACACAATCCTAGACATGTGTTTTAATAATTCCCTAGGCATTTCTCAATCCAATCAAGTTGACAATTAAGATTAACCATCCACCATGAGTTAAAAAAAAATAAGTATATGAGGCATCCATTATGCTTGAACTTTCAGATCATTCCAGCTTCAGCTGATCTCAAAAACATTTTAAACAGCAAGCAATAAACACCCAACTGAGCAGTTAATTCATAACTTTTCACCCAGTAAGATTTAGGGAGTTTATGTCCTTTTCTTTGTTTTTCTCCTCCCATATACTTATATTACAAAATTAAAATTTAATATGTTCTTTATTTTTTATGTCTCATCATGAGAAAGTAAGCTCCATTAGGGCAAAGGTGTTTGCTGTCTCTTTTATTTGGTAAAGTACTTTAAACACCTAAGGATAGATTGCAGCATGGAAATATTTATCAAATGAATACACGAAATTACTGGTACTGCAGTAGCAATTTTGTGCTTGTTTGGTGAGTTTATGCAAGGAAGGCAGAATGGAAAAGATGGAAAGAACCTGAGTTCTAGTGATGTCATTGTGCTTCTGAATTCCTCAATCCTAAAGCAGCCTTGTCCAAGCCATTTCAGCTAGATTTTCTATTAGCTGAAACAGAAATCTCCCACCTAGCAAAAAAAATCTTTTAGGTCATCTTTAGTTATACCAATAAGACTTAGATGGACTTATACATAATGAGATCCTAAGATGTCAAGTGTAGGACACTGTGATATCCTCAAACCCGTTCTTTTCCTAGTTCAATGAAGCTTTCCTACTTGATTTTCCTGTGGTAGGTATCTGGAGAGCTACCAACCTATGAAAAACAACTGGATTTGTAAATTGGGAAGTGATTGCACCTGGAGCTTTCTTCTCAGCTGCCTATCCCACTACTTGGCAACATTAATCTGATGTCTCAATCTTAAATTGGGACTTCTTCCACTCAGGCTGGCACCTCAACACACACATACACGCACGCGCGCGCACACACACACGCACACACACACATTCTTCATTAGCCTCCTTACTGAAATAAATTATATAAAACCTGCAAAAACAAGTAAAGAAATTAAAGCACTTTTTGGTTAATAATTTTATCTAAAAACCACTTTCGCCTAGAATCTGGTTCAGTATTTTGTTCAGTAACTACATTATACTGGAGAATTGCTATTTGGCAGTAAGGACAAAGATGTATGTGACAAATGCTTCACTGAATAATGACTGAGACAGAACTAGATATAATGTTGAACAACTGTAATCTCAATTGCTGGGGTGATGATTGTAAGTTCAAAGACAACCTCGGCAACATAATGAGACCTTGTCTGGAAATTTTTTTTCTTTTTTTTTTAAGTTTTTATTATAAAACTGATGTACAGAGAGGTTACAGTTTCACACGTTAGGCATTGAATACATTTCTTGTACTGTTTGTTACCTTGTCCCTCATTCCCCCCTCCCCCCTCCCCCTTTTCCCCCCCCCCCCCAGGTGTTCAGTTCACTTACACCAAACAGTTTTGCAAGTATTGCTTTTGTTGTTGTTTCTCGTATTTTACCCTTTGTCTCTCAATTTTGGTATTCCCTTTGAATTTCCTAATTCTAATACCAGTACACACTGTTTCCCATACACTCAGATAAGATTACAGAGATAGTGTAGATACAATCACAAGAAGGTGATACACGAACATCCTCAATAGTAGAAACTACAGATACACATGGGATGTTGAAAGTAGTTTCAACTCTGATATAACAATCATTTTCATAAATTGGAGTTCATTTCACTTAGCATCATCTTATGGGATCATAAGGGTATAGCTATTGGGCTCTTGTGATCCTCTGTTGTGACTTGCCTAAACCTGTGCTAATTAGTCCCAATAAGGGAGACCATAGAGTCCATGTTTCTTTGGGTCTGGCTCACTTCACTTAGTATAATTTTTTCCAAGTCCTTCCATTTCCTTACAAATGGGGCAATGTCATTCTTTCTGATACAGGCATAAAATTCCATTGTGTATATGTACCACATTTTCCTGATCCATTCGTCTACGGAGGGGCATCTGGGTTGGTTCCAGATTCTCGCTATGACAAATTGCGCTGCAATGAACATTGTTGTGCTGGTGGCTTTACTTTGATTTTGTTTGTAGTTTTTTGGATAAATACCCAAAAGTGGGGTTGCTGGGTCATAGGGGAGTTCTACATTTAGCCTTCTGAGGAATCTCCATACTGCTCGCCAGAGTGGCTGAACCAGTTTACATTCCTGGAAATTTTAAAAAAGAAAGAAAAGAAAAATCAAAGGTAATTTATAAAAGAAGTGCAACAATACCACAAGGACTCTACTTGGGATTTGAGGTTCCCAATCCCTACTAAATATCATCAATGTGCAAGTCAACAATTTTGCCCAGAGATGACATTTGAGCTTAGAGAAAGAAATGAAAATGTTTTCTAGGAACTGGGAAGATTTCACCTAACCTGGGGTAGTGTGAACTCTGAAATAACTGAAGTATGAATGTAAGCTGGGGAGGGTAGTAAAGTCAAAATGATATCTAACCAAATGAAATTCATGCAATTAGAAGAGAGGAGACATACTTGTTTCCCTCAACTCTTTAAACTCTTTACATGTATCATTTATATAAGAATTATGTCACGAACATGCTTTTTTTGTCATTTTAGCTTATTTCACCAAGTAAACAAGCAACAGAAATTTTTGCTATAAAATATTCATTCAACTTGAAAGCACACTGATGATTTCAGACCATTTAAAGTTAAGCATTTGTAAGTTCTCAATTATTTCTATTTGAATGAGCAGATTTATTTTCAGAGTTGGAAAGTATATGTTTAGTTTGTAACAACTAATTGCTCCTGCTTTTAAGCCAGCCTCATGAGTATCAGCAAGTTCAAGTTCAGCAGGTAGGAATCCAGACTCTGAAAATGCAGCCTGAAGAGTTAAGGAATGCGTGATTACTCTTGTAATTACTTGAGAGGGTTCTAAAATCCTGGCAGGGTTCATGGGACCACCAGATAGCATGTGTCAAAAACATACAAGAGGTTAGGAATTGAGTGCGAAGCTCAAGTGGGGAGTTATGGCAAACAGTTTCTGGACATAAAAGATCAGGAATTCCTAGTGGCAAGAGTGCTTGCCTCATATACATGAAGTCCTGGGTTCGATTCCTCAGCGCCGCATATATAGAAAACAGCCAGAAGTAGTGCTGTGGCTCAAGTGGCAGAGTGCTAGCCTTGAGCAAAAAGAAGCCAGGGACAGTGCTCAGGCCCTGAGTTGAAGGCCCAGGACTAGCAAAAAAAAAAAAAAAGATCAGGAATTCAAATTGACAGTTAAGTGCAGAAACCAAATATCTTAGAAATGTGACCTCACGTTAAGCCAAAAACTCTCCAAACTAAGATTCTATAGTACAATTTCCAGAACCACAGCTAGTATTTATTTACTTGAGAAGTCCTAGAAATGCAGCCAGTTGAAATAGGATTGCAGGTGGTATATTGGTTAGAATGCTTTTAACAGCCAGTAGCTGAATTCAGGACTGACTATAAGGGCCTAACACTTGTTTTCCCACAATTTTCTTGTTGTGAAAAATCACCAAAGGCACATGATTGTTACTTATTCTCAATCCTTGCCTGGTGAGACTTATGATGCAATAAGTTTGGAAACCTGTTTTTAACAAGTACACCACAATCACCAATGGAATCTGGAAAATTCTGAAAATGTTTTTATAACTAAATAATAGACACAATTTCATGAACAGCACAGTAGTGTCAAAACTTTTAACATGCAACAGTATACCCTGGAAAGTTTCTTATGTGATAGGTTGATGGACAGCACCCAAGGTTTCTGGTTTAGTAGGACTACAGTGTAATCTGAGATTTGAGATTCTGTATTTCTAGAAAGTTCCCTGTTGACACTGATGCTACTGGTTAGAAAATACATTTTGAAAATGCCTAGATTAACAGGAAAAGAAGTCAAAGGATCATCAGATCTAGAGTGGTTATTTCAACTACTCAACTACATCAAGACTCAAGGTTAGCTACTCTGGGAGTCTCTGATTTTCTCAAATGCTAAAATGTTTTTCTACTGCACCAAGCAACATAGCTGCAGAAAACAATAGCCAAGAAAAGAATTATGTGGAAATGCTACAAGAAGAGTGTGTGTGTGTGTGTGTGTGTGTGTGTGTGTGTGTGTGTGTGTGTTTATGTGCAGTTATGCCTGTTTGGGAAATAAACATTTATTAGAAACAACCCTGGAGATTTCCCTCTTATGTGTCAGTCAGAACCAGTTCTCAATGAATCTTTTTTTTTAACTTTTTAACAATTTTTATTTTTTGAGACAGAATCTTGCTATGTACCCTGAGCTGACCTCAGACTTGCAATCTTCCTGCCTCTTTCTTCTGAATGCTCAAAGAATCTCTTTAGTCACTGGCTAAGATGAATGAGCTCACTGTGATTGCTTTAGACCAGATTTTCATTCTTCTCTCATAACTGTGTCCTGCGATGCACAACATCGGAACATACACTGTTAGGTTGGCCAATAGCTAGGTATATCACAATTGCATTCTAAAAATAGTATTCTCTTAGTAGGTCCAGAGTTGGAAATAATATAGATACTCATGTCATTATAAGTAAATTCAGAATTGAAAATACTAACACAAATGCTAGTGTATTACTAGTGTAGTACATTATGTTGGCTTTGCCATCACCATTTGCCACAGAATCATACACTTATGAAGAATTTGGTGCAGCACACTAGGGAAAAGTGCTCTTTCAAAGCTCACAGTATGCATGTAGTCGTCCTGCTTTTATTATACCTGTATATGGAATTGCGAGCTGTCCCTTCAAGTAATGAAATTTAGACAAGTTGGAACCTGTAAAACAGCAAATCAATACTGAAGTTATAGGCAAAGCCTGTACTTGTGGAGACTAACACATAGGATAGAAAGACTCCGTGATCAAAATGTAACAAATTCCACATGACAACATAGCCAACCTAGAAAACAAACAATACACAGTGGTGTGGCTTTTTCTATGTTTACATTTTCTCTTCATTCATTCTGGAGAGAGAACTTTCTTTTTAAACAATATACAACTCGGGTTTTTCCCATATGTTCACTGATAATGGAAAGTGGAAAATTGACTTGTGTATTTGAATCTCAGGTCATCCAAATGCTTTATTACTGGTTGCAGTAAAGGTCCACGTTGAATTAACAGGAACATTTGCTATGTTATTTGAATTCTTATGATAGGCAGGGATAATAGTAACTCCTGTGAGATTATCTCCTGTTTTTTTTTTCTTTTTTTTCTTCAGGAACTAAGTTTGTTTATTTTGGTGTTGTAGCTTGAAAGATAGGCCATTTCACAGGGTGTTCTTCTTTAGCTTTTTCACTCAAAACTAGTGTTCTACCACTTGAGTCACAGCCTCACTTCTTGCTTTTTGCTGGTTGTATATAAGAATCTCATGGACTTTTCCTGGCCAGCCTGGCTTACGAACCATGACCTTTACATCTCAGCCTCCTGACTAGCTAGGATTACAGGCATGAGCCACTGGCACCTGGTGGGAACTAGCCTTTGCTAAGAAAATTGACAGCTTTGAAAGAAGAGTGAAAAAGCTAAGGTGACAAACACATATTCTTCGGTCATACTTTCTTTTTTACAAGACCTTACACTAGTTAGTTTGCATTTCAGATGGAAAAACCAGTATATGCCTAACAGAATCATTGGTTTTAAATAATGCCATGAGCTTATGTGAAGAAATAAGGAATCTAAAGTTTAAAGCTTATAGTCTATTTGGCTAAGCACTTTATTCTATTATCATTAAGCTGTAGTTAGGACATTTTATCCAAAAGAAGTCGATGCAAAGATCATGTAACCCCATTAAAATCCAGACCCATAGGGACACTTCTTTTCTCTGTGGCAAATGAGATTTGCACACAGGGCAAAATTATATGTGATACAAGTTTTCAAAGTATGGTAAAAGCATTGATAGTATCAGTAAATTTAAGTACACAGTGCATTCAATGATAGCACTTTCCCACTGTTTCCTTTGTGAAGATTTGAGCGTTTTCTGCTGGATGGATTTTCTGGAAAATAGCATCAATGTTTTAGAAACTCTGCCAGCAGAGGGGGCATTTTCTGTGTGTGCATTTAGGGCTTCCCTGCTATGCTGTGAGGCAAAGGTTTTTGATTTCTTACAGTCTCACACAGCAGTGGAACTGTTTACAGATACTTTACTGTCTTCTCAGATTGAAGCCTGCATTGGTTTGCCAGCAACTTTGGGGTGTTTTTGTTTTTGAAGACCATGCAACTAACAGATGTTTGTTGTTGGCTCCATATCTACATTCTTTGAAAGCTGGAGAATCAAATTGCTGACATTCAGACAACACTAATTCCCATATCCAGGGAGCCTAATTTGCCATCCCTGAGATACTGATTCCTGGTGTTCACGGGTTTAAAAACCATTTCAGTGACACAATACAAGAATGGGCTCGGGAGATGCAGTGCTGTCTCCACTAAAGATAATCACATTTTATAAACATCTGCGTCATTACTGGTATGATTCATCTCTAAGCTGTATACAGCTGTGTTTCCAGTTTCAATTAACAATCCCTTAATTGCATATCCATCTCATGTTACTAATTTAGTTAATTTATTCATAATTAAGAGTATTCTGTTTTCTACCAAGGTTTGTTGAGCTCAGAACATTATAAAGAGAAATATTTTAAGGCAGCATCTCTGAGGGATGTTGTTTCTTATAATCACATCACAGTAAAATGTCATTCATGTGCCCAAAGGAAGATGAATTGCTAAGAGATATTTTTCCAGTAAAATAAGAAACTATGGGAAGCTGCAGTTTGTTGTGTTTTTCAAACCAAGTTTGATGCTGTGCATTTTGTTCTTTCCTTTCTCCTTTCCTGACATCCTCTCAAAAATTATCATTTGATTTGGATTATTATTTAAGTATCACAGCAAATCCAGTCACCAGTGCAGATAAAACTGTCATTACCTTGTCAGGTAATGGTGTCTCTTAAAATCTAAGCTGTAAAATCTGTACATTTCAGAGGACATTAAGACTACGAATTCTAAAATTGCCAAAGTCTGAGCAAGTGGAATACACCCTTGTGGAAAATGAAAGGCAGATAACATGGTACCAGGAAGTTAATTCATTTCAGTTTGACCTTTTCTAGAAAAATACATACACACTTGTGACGAGGATCTTGCCTTTGTTAATATGTACCCAGGTGTCATTAAAAGTAATAATGGCAAGACAGATTAAAAACAGTTTCTCATTTGTTTAGTGTCTAGGAACTGCTGCCTATAGCCTTGACCTATCTTTGAACTTAAAAATGAATCTTATAACTGTCAAGTGCTTTGCACATGCTACAAAATAGAAATAATAAGTAATCCTTTGCCTTGCATGAATTCAACTAAAATTAAAATTTCATTATACTCACCCCCTTTTATTACCCTGGACATTTACTTGACCCCCAATAAAATGTGCATGCCATTCACTTATCCTTCCACAGATGCACTCATTCATTACATACTTTATTGACCATGTCCTAAATGTCTAGCATTGTGCTAGGCCCTGAGGGTTAGATTTAAAAAGAACAGTCAGGATTTCTACCTCTCTCTCTCTCTGAAAGCAAAATCAGGTATAGCTCTGATAGCTGTACAAAGAAGTATAAAATTGAGTTGCTTAGTGAAGCCAAGAGGCTAGGCATGATTAGCAGTACAAAATGCACTTATTTAGTATACCTAATGAGATAATATAGATGATTCTCAATTTATGAAGATTTAGGTTACAGGTCATGCTGCTGCTTCTCCTTAATTAGTTTCAATTT
Organism: Perognathus longimembris pacificus; assembly: GCF_023159225.1. Classification (NCBI taxonomy): domain Eukaryota; kingdom Metazoa; phylum Chordata; class Mammalia; order Rodentia; family Heteromyidae; genus Perognathus; species Perognathus longimembris. Next base: position 93,025,677 of record NC_063188.1, read on the forward strand.
GTGAAAAAGTTTAATTGATGATTTCACTGTGAGGAGAAAAGCCAAGATGTGAAACAAGTAATATTCATGTGTGTGTGTATGTGTGTATGCGTGTGTGTGTGTGCGCGTGCGTGTGTGTGTGTGTGTGTGTGTGTGTGTGTGTGTGTGTGTGTGTGTGTGTCTACTGGCTTGAATTCAGGGTCTGACATTCAGCTTTTTCACTCATGGCTAATGATCTAACATTTCAACCACAACTCTCCAGTTCCTGATTTTTGCTGGTTAATTGGACATAAGAGTTTCTCAGGTTTTTCTGCCCTAGCTGGTTCCAAAAATCAGTTCACAGCTCTCAGCCTCCTGTGTAGCTAGGATTATGAAATGGGTGATATTCCCTCTCTTTTTTGTTTTTGCCAGTCCTGGGTCTTGAACTCAGGGTCTTGGCACTGTCCCTGGCTTCTTTTTGCTCAAGGCTAGCACTCTACCACTTGAGCCACAGCACCACTTATGGCTTTTCCTATTTATGTGGTGCTGAGGAATCGAACCCAGGGCTTCATGCATACTAGGCAAGCACTCTACCACTAAGCCACATTTCCAGCCTGAAATGGGCAATATTCTTGACTCATGGCATTTTTGTCAAAAGCAACTGGTAGAAGGGAAAGTTTGGTAGCTCAAGTATGTATTTTATCTCATTCTTTTTTATTCTGAACTCTCTCATTTTTCTTACATATTAAAATATATTTTAGAAAGATAAAATGAAAGAGCTGGTGTGGGGAGGCTATAGCCCAGTGGGAGAGAATTGTCTATCATGTGCAAGGCCCTGAGTTCAATCCTCAGCACAGCAAAACAAAAATAAATAAAGTATTTTTAAAAGTAAGATGTAAAAACAGAAAACTAAGTGCCCTACACTGACAGTGGTGATAAATTCTTTTATTTAGCCATAAGGCTTTAAACATTTCCGAGAATCAAATCTTACCTTCATCTCCATAGTCACACACTTTTCTTTCATGCATATTTGCAAGGCTTTTTTCTATATCTTTGCTCTTTTTAATATCTTAAACTTCAATTAAACATAGAATAGAAAGTAAAATCTATTAGCAGTAGTATGTTTACTATGTTTAATACTCTTCCAGCCTGTTAAAATATCTGGTTCTAAAGGTAAATATTTCCTTGGCTCTTTTTGAATAAAAGTTTTTCAAAATTCAAAAAAAAACTTAATGATCATTATCTAAGTCAAACATATAAATTTATAGACTACATCTGAATATAATAATTGATAGAAATATGAAGTGTAAAAGTACAAATGGCAGGGTGCCAGTGGCTTATACTTCTAATCCTAGCTCGTCAGGAGGCTGAGATCTGAGAATAGCAGTTCAAAACCAGCTTGGACAGAAAAGTCTGTGAGAGTCTTATCTCCAATAAGCTACTCAGAAAAAGCTGAAAGTGGCACTGTGGCTCAAGTGGTAGAGCACTAGCCCTGAGTAAAAGAAGGCCAGGAACAGTGTGCAGGCCCTGAGTTCAAGCCCCATGACCAACAACAACAACAACAAAAAACAAATTATTTTAGCCTTTTTTGATGTTTTAATAAAATGCAGAGAAGATAAATAACTGAGAGTTTCACTTTGTCTTTCTTTTTTTAAGTAGATCTTACTATGTAGCCCAGGCAAGACTCAAGATCCTTCCACATCTGCCTCCCGAGTATAGAAATTACAAGCACAAGCCACCACACCCATTTTGATAACCACATTTAAATACAATCTCATCCTTTTTTTCAGAAATATGGACTAGAAACAACACTTCATCTCTATTTGCTTATTTCATTCCAATGATTATTTTTGCCTTTTATTACTTTCGAAGTTTTGTAGTATTTCCATGTCCTCACCCAAAGAACCTCCTGGAAAAGAAAGTCAATACCATATTGAAAAAAACTAGGTGCAGTTTATTATCTGTGTAAGGAGAACGGGAGAAAGTCAGCTTTCTGCTGCTTACCCTGAAGGATATTCTCAACTCCACAGTCCGAATAATATTTGCCTCCTACTCATCTGATTCACAATGTTATGTCATTCTGGGATTCATGCTTTAATGTTGAAAGAAGGTGCATGTTTCAAATATGAGGCATGGCATACTTTGATTCCTTAAAGTTTTGGTGGTAACTGGGTAGGAGCAGGCTGCTGATTTCAACTTGAGTTAACAGAGAAGTTGTTAATGCCCACAGCCAGACAGGACTCTTGTTATAGCTGGGACATGTGTCTTGGATGGATATGCATGTCTGCAAGGCAATGACACTGCCATCAATCTGTGATGGCAGCAGTTGAGTTGACAAGGGAGACATGTATCAGCAATTTACAAGTTGACTTCATTACATGTCAAGAACACGTTCCTCTGAGAACTAATTCATGAAAATGAGGAGCCTAGGTACTTCAGTGGCCAGGCCTTTGTTATCATGTGGCTTGGAAAGTTTCTTAATTTTCTGGTACCAGCTTTGGTTATAAATTTGATCTTGGAGTAAAATACCAGTTCTATTAATTTCTTTACCAATTCTTTAAAGCTAAGATCCTGCATTTGGTGATTCAAAGACTGGCTTTCTCTGATGTCAGATGGGAATTTTGCTTTGGGTCCACTCTTTTTTTTTTTTTTTTGAAATGTCAAGGATCAAACCCAAAGTCTCATGCATGCTAGGCAAACAATCTATGACAAGATACATCCCAGCCTGCTTTGGATCAACTTCTACTGGAAGAAATAATGACATAAATCTTATCTGAAAGTTATTATTTTCATTCACTTGAAGGTGTTAACTCTTAACAAAGAGACAGTGGACCAAAGCAATTTGTTTGGGCTGTAAATTTCTCATTTATTGATTCTGACCAAATATGTGAAGTTTAATCTATTTTACTAAAAATGACCAATTTCTCCCATGTGAATATGATTCTGTAGAAAGAACTTCCCCTCAGTGATTAATCAGAGTTTCTAAGTTTCTACATTGAGTTTACTTTTCAAACAAAATTTATCATTTTCTGATTCTTTTTACAGAGCAGAGCAGCAAAAAATATTAACCAGCAAACATCAATATAGTTTGAGCCAAACTTTTAAAAAACACTTTTAATTTTTTTAACATTTTTATTGATAATAGGCAATTTTTTAAAGATAAATAAGACTGAGTTAAGTTGGAAATGTCAGAATAAGGGAGGGAGGGAGGAAGGGAGAGAGGGAGGGAAGAAGGGAATCAACATGAGCAGATACCAACTAGAAAGATTTTAAAACCCCGAGAAGACACAAAGAAGAAAAGATGAGTCTATCATAATGTATATTGATGCCATATTACAATCTGTATTCCAAGTGCATCCTCATTGTCCTGTTACCACATAGGTACAGCTTTTCTCTGATCCCTGCCAACTAGTATGTTGGACTTCCCTATCTAAGTTCCACCTTGAGATTTACAAATAAAAAGAGAACTCAAAGATCTGCTCCTCACTGGTGCCCTTATCCATTTACCAGATTAAGAGCAGTTATTACGCAGCTCCTGTGTGTATGTATGGACAGACGGATGGATGGATGGATGGATGGATGGATGGATGGATAAATGTATATAATATTGCTTCAGACTAGCTTTCTAAAGACTGCTGTTGTGTAAGACAGGAAGAAGGTCCTTGCTTTGTAAACCAGCTCTAGAGATAGGTCCAACATCTGCATTGTTATATCAATTTCATTTCAAGTGCTAGAAAGAAGAAAATCAGTGTATTTAAAGGAAAGTATGAAAGAGGGACTTGAACTAATCTGGTAGGCCAGGGAAGTTTTCTAAGAAGTGACATTTTAGACAAACACACACAAGCACATACACATATGTATATACACGTGTGTACATACTATACACAGCCATAAATGCACATGTATGTAGAATATACTCTCTGTAACCATGATGACAGTTACTTATTTTATAGGTTATGGGCAGCATTTGAAAAATACCATTGGAACTTACTGTAACTCCAGGGAGACTGGAGATCATATGACCTTTCTATAATATCTTCCCCAACAGTAAAGAAGTCATTATTGAACACCTGATAGTTGTGACCCCCTCAGTCATGACTAAAGGCAGAGCTGAGTAAATGGTGTAAGAAATTTTTGTGTAAGTGTACAGGGAACATATTTGATATTCAAAGCATGTTGCAATACTTCTCTTGGGGTAAGCCAGCAACTGCATTTGAATGGAATCATTTGTAGATCAAGTTTACCCTTTGTAAATAAAGAAGGGAGAGGAAGTAAGAAATAGAAATGGGCACAATTTAACTAATAAAGCATAGAATGTAATCTTTGGAAGTATTTGGAAATACATTTCCTGATGCTAGGGAAGGAAGCAATGAAATTGATGACACAAGTCCCTTAATATAATTCTCTTGCTATGTTACTTTCAAATCTAATCAGCTTATAATATCATTACCTTACTTCTATGGCCAGAATGTTTGTGGCCCTTCCTCTAAATTCATACATGAATATCTAATTCCACATGTGGTGATGGTTAGCAGATAGGACTTTCTATAGGTGATTATGTTGTGAGGGACCTTATATAAGGAATCCAACAATGACTGCCTCTCACCTTCTACCCTATGAGCACACAATAAGAAGGTCCTATCCATGACTTGAGAAGTAAGGCCTTATTAAACACTCGATCAGCCAGCACCTTCATCTTGGGCTTCTCAGTCTCCAGACTGTGAGAAGTAAATTTCAACTATTCATAAGTCAAGCAGTTTGGAGGATTTTGTTACAGCATTCCAAATGCACTAAGACATGTATTATAAGAAGAACCTGGGGCTGGGAATATGGCCTAGTGGCAAGAGTGTTTGCCTCCTATACATGAAGCCCTGGTCTCCAGCACCACATATATAGAAAATGGGCAGAAGTGGCACTGTGGCTCAAGTGGCAGAGTGCTAGCCTTGACCAAAAAGCCAGGGACAGTGCTCAGGCCCTGAGTCCAAGGCCCAGGACTGGCAAAAGTAAATAAATAAATATGAGGAGGAGGAGGAGGAGGAGGAGGAGGAGGAGGAGGAGGAGGAGGAGGAGGAGGAGGAGGAGGAGGAGGAGGAGGAGGAGGAGGAGGAGGAGGAGGAGGAGGAGGAGGAGGAGGAGCAGGAGGAGGAGGAGGAGGAGGAGGAGGAGGAAGAAGAAGAAGAAGAAGAAGAAGAAGAAGAAGAAGAAGAAGAAGAAGAAGAAGAAGAAGAAGAAGAAGAAGAAGAAGAAGCTATTGGTGAGGCAAGGTTCTTTATTTCCTAGACATCTCTGCAAAAACAGAAGAAACAACATGATACCTGCTATATCCACTAATGATAGAATGTTAAATTACAGTACTATCAACAGCTATGTCAAGTATTATTTATGTATTTTTTATGGAAGATACCCTTTCAGTGTGTCCCTTAGTATTTTTTCCATTAAAAATGTCAAAGGGAACCAAACACTAAAGAGAACAGGCTTGTTGATTTCTCAAGCATTAACTTAAGACAGCCTTTAGGCCATTAGACCAAGTAACACACTTACCCCATCAATTTCTGATGCTGCTTGGAACAAATGAACATTCCTCAAATGCAAAGCTAACTGAAATAGCTGTAGAGAAGAGAAGAGCATTTCCTGGCTTCTAGTATTAACATATGTTGTAGCCCATACTGTAATAAGGATTCCTGTTTCCTCTCAGGGTGTCTTTGAGTAGATTGACAGAGTGCTGGGGCCATTCTTACAAAATGGGAGATATAAAAATCTACCTAGAGATATTTAATAGTTACTCAGAAGACCCCCTGACACCAAATAGTTATACCCTTTTCCTGAAACACTGCCTCAAATCTCTCTTGCTGTGAACTGACCTAAAGGAAATTGTTCTTAGATTCTTTTAGGAAAATAATAGATGGACAGAGATATGTTGGCAATGGGTGAAGGCTGCACATGTCATCACAACTGGAAGGCACAGCCTTAGACTCTACAATGAAGTGTTCCACGACTGTAAACATAACCAGCAAACATTCATTAGAAGACAGAAGGAGGGCTGGGGATATGGCCTAGTGGCAAGAGTGCCTGCCTCATATACATGAGGCCCTGGGTTCGATTCCCCAGCACCACATATACAGAAAATGGCCAGAAGTGGTGCTGTGGCTCAAGTGGCAGAGTGCTAGCCTTGAGCAAAAAGAAGCCAGGGACAGTGCTCAGGCCCTGAGTCCAAGCCCCAGGACTGGCCAAAAAAAAAAAAAGAAGAAGAAGACAGAAGGAAGCATACAACCTTTTTCACAACTCTGGTGAAGTTCAAGATTTTAAGCTTAAATTGATCCACTACATAGGCAGGTTTGTCTTGCCTTTAGAATTTATATGAAGTGACCAGAATTCCTACTAACCTGATGATTAGACACAGGTCCATAGTGAAACAAAGTTAAAATGGAAGGCCCAGGATCAACAGGCCTTATTGACTACAGTGTTAGAAAATATCTTTAGGATAGTTTAGTCAATGGACGTATCATGATTGTCTTAAATTTCACTAATGAGAGTCCTTAGGGAAATTCATTACAAATCCCAGCCTTCCACAGCACAAACACATTTGTGAAATTTATTATGTGCATTACAGAAACCTCCAAGGTTCTTAGAGTTAGCTAATAATGGAAGTCTTTGAGCTTTGGCCTTTTTCAGAAGAGAGCTATGCTCTCTGGCAGTGTGAACAAATTCTTGATTAAGGTAACCAGTTGCCCTAAGCCGGTAGAGTTAAAGCTCTAGCTGCATGTATAAAATATCATACCATCTATGCTGATGTATTAGAACTCATTACAGACATTGTAATACCACCATTAAGCTTTCATTCTAATTGTGCTCCTTTAAGCATGTAAAATACACCGTTAAATATGATAACCCCTGTCATTCCCTCAGTCAGGGGCGTGAAGCTTACAAAAGGGCTGATACACAGGCTGCTCCTGACATCAGTTCAGCCTGGGAGAAGTGCAAGTATCAGTATGTGTTAAGCTCCTTGGATTATAGAGTGTGGTCAGGGTTGAGATCAGGATCTGATGATAAAGGAATGGGAGGAAGATTGGTCACATACAGAACAAAACCAGGAAGGTGAAATATCTAGTATACAAAAATCTGTGAGAGAATTTTTATGAGTACAATGCTGCTGAGATCTAGGATCCCCTCCTGAGATTTTGGTTACAACAGTAACTTACACAAAGCTTCCTTCCAATTTATCAGTCTGTTGACTAAGACGAAGAGAAATTTGGAGAATGAGATCAGTCACTTTCCAAAGATTCTAACCTGCTCCCAACCACCCATTGGATTCCATAGAAATGGCAGGTGGCAGTAGTCATTCCTCCTTGTTTCTTTTTTTAATTCCAGTATGGGTACTTGAACTCAGGGCTCCAAGTTCTTCCTTGGTTTTCTTGCTCATGGGAGTTGCTCTGACTCTGGAGCCTATCTCCAGTTGACTGTGAAAGGGGTGTGGTTAATTTGAGATTGAGTCTCAAAGACTTTTCTGCTCATGCTAGCTGTAAACTGCAATCCTTCAGCCTCCTGAGTAACTGGGATTGCAGGTGTGAGCTACCAGCAGCCTTTTTGTTTAAGGAAGCATGTTGATTTTGAGCCTTCAGGAGTCTGGAGGGAAGATTGGAATCAATAGATGTGTTGAGGGGCTTCAGTAGTTGTGTTAGGTTCTCTTTTGATTGGGGCAGAGCACAGAAAGATATCAGGGATGGTGGAGATGGAGGTCATGTTTATTCAAAGCTCTCTGTTCAAAGATTCATCACAAAGTAACAGCAACAGCAATCCACAATGTAACAGCTCAGTGTTCACTGGCTCATACCAATATAGACTCATAGCAAAGCAGCACCAGCTTCCTTCTGTTCATGGTTTCACCTTGTTTCCATCATTATCACCTTTATATTTTTTCCCCAGCAGCAACACAACCCCTGCGTCTTGTCCTCCCATGGTGGGTCACTGTCCAACAATGGAAGCTCCTTTTCTTTGCACCCTATCTTCAGTGGTACCCTATTTATATTCCTTCCTAGACAAAAGTGACATGTAGCCAAAGATGGCCACAGAAGGCCATGTACCCAAACCAGTCTCAAGGCTATGTGGAGAGTTACCTAAGACAGTGCATAAGGACATAACTCAAAGTTTAATGGATACACTCTACCAGCCAAATCCCAAGCTATGGTAAGAAAAGATTGACATACACTATTTACACTACAATACGTAACCTACTGATTTCAAAGAACTAAGTACTAGCCAATGCAGAGCAATTAAAAATACCTATTGGAATTAAGTAAGATCCTACAAGAAAGGAAATAGAATAAGTCTGATGTGCATAAACTTTTTATGGTACTATTGAGGACTGACCTGAGAGGCTCACATTTGCTTGACAGGCACTATATCACTTGAGCTACACTCCAAGACCTTTTAGTTTTGTTTTATAGGCAGAGTTCCTCTTTTTGCCTAGAACACCCAGTGAAGATGGGATGACAGACTTACATACTGCACCTGGTTTGCTTCATTGAGATGAGATCTTTCTAACTTTTTGCCCAGGCTTTCCTCCAACCATGTTTTCCACCTCACAAAATAGCTTAGATTGGGGCTGGGATATGGCCTAGTGGCAAGAGTGCTTGCCTTGTATACATGAGGCCCTGGGTTCAATTCCCCAGCACCATATATGCAGAAAATGGCCAGAAGTGGCGCTGTGGCTCAAGTGGCAGAGTGCTAGCCTTGAGCAAAAAGAAGCCAGGGACAGTGCTCACTCAGGCCTGAGTCCAAGCCCCAGGACTGACCAAAAAAAAAAAAAATAGCTCAGATTATAGGCAGGGAGCCACTGTACCTGGATTATAGGCCATTTTCCATCAGTGTGTTTTCTTCTTGCTTTGTCAAATAAGTTTGGAAGTTCAGATTAAACCCTTCATTTTGCCACTGAAGAATAATTTGCATGAGTCCTTGTCTTCTTCCACCTATATGTTTAACTCCAGTACTAGAAATCTGAACTCTGAATTGCTTTCTCTTAGAGAGTCTTTTGGAAGCACTATTACAGAATTTTTTATTGTTTAGAAAATGGTAGCCCAGAACTGTTATGACTGGAGTACACTTTGCTCCTGAAATTAATTACATCTTCAAAAAAAATTCCTATCCTTTGCAAGTGGAAATATCTTTGAAATGATATTTGTCTGTGGTGTTAACACAGTATCTTAGATACAAAGAGAGAAAATTGTTTTCCAAAGAATGTTAAGACTGTCTGTGAACGTGCATGTGGCCGTGAATACGCATACTTAGACATCTGTTGGTTTCCCCCCAAAGACTTATAGTAATCCCATTAAAATACCAGCTTCCTTAGTAGTCACTGAAAATTTAATTATTTTTATATTTTCTTTTATAATATTTGGATGCATTTAGGTGAACTTGCAGCATTTTAATTATATCTGTATCAGATGAGCAGAAAATATGTAAAAGGGTTTGGGGAGAGATTTAATTTTAGATAGCACCATAATTAACAGCATTTGTAAAAACTATTGGAATTTTAATTAAATGTCTCTACATTAATTTAGTCATTTAATTGAAAATGTATTGGTGTAGTCCTTACAATTTATCACTCCTACTCTTTGAGGGAAAAGGATTTTAAATAACAAAGCATCAGCGTAACTGCTTTTTTATTATTTAGCAGCGTGTCCACCACTTACCACATTGTTTAATTTTTTTCCTATATGTGTCAAGGTTTTGTAACATTAATTGGGCTTGTCACTGTTATGTAAAGAGCTACAAATCTGGGAAAAATCATATTTTGAAACATTGAGCGAATGTTTTGTTCTTTATTTTAGACTTTAATAAGTCACTAGAGCTATGTTATAAAGTTTTCACCTTAATATTGTAAAGAAAAACTTTTTTCTGCTTTGCCAACTTCCTTTGGCCAGTAATGAGACTTGAACTCAAGGTCTTATGCTCACTCACTTTTCTTGCTCACCCCTGGTTCTTTCATCACTTAAGCCATGCTTCCAGCCCTACTCTTTGCTAGTTAATGATAGACAGGGTCTTGTCGACTTTTCTACATGACTAACTTCTAATCTCAACTTCTGATTTTAGCCTCCTGAGGGTCTAGGTTTTATTAGCTGGAGCCGTCAGTGCTTGTCTTCACTTCCTATTTTTAAAAGTGATGCTACAAAGCCAGGGGCTGCAGGCACATGCCTGTAATCCTAGCTACTCAGTAGGCCAGATTGGAGGATAACAGTTCAAAGCCAATCCAGACAGGAAAGTCTGTGAGGCGCTTATCTCCAGCCCAAAGGAAAAAAAAAAAAAAAACAGGAGTGGTGCTTTGGCTCAAGTGGTAGAGTGCTAACCTTGAGCTGAAGAGCTCAGGTATAGCACTTAGGACCAAAGTTCAAGCCCCATGACTAAAAAGAGAAATGATATAGCAATATATCTGCATTTCAGCGTTATATTTAATGTGGATGCTCACAGGATCTTCTTAAATTATAGGAAGGATAATACTAAAAGAAGCACACTAGGTAGATTTGGAGATCTTTCTGTAATCATGTCCAAGAAGGAGCATTATTAAAAACCAAGTTGGGACGTTTCTCTTGATGGTAGCCATATACTGAACTCCTAGCTCCTGCATTGCACAACTCTTCATAACATCTGCATCCATGTTGCTCCCTAAAATTTGTACAGTACACAACCCACAAAGTAGTGGAAAATTGCCTGCATTTTGACTCAAATTTTTTTGAATCAGGGTTCTAAGAACATAGACTTCGCATTTCTTCCTTTTTCCAATGACAAAAAGGTAAGCATGCCAGTTAACACACTAAAATACCAAAAGCAATATTCAAGGTAAAAGTATCACAGACTGTGTTTGAAGAACATTTGCAGAGAACATTTCACAAGGAAAAGCAGCTGTCCTGCCTCAAGACTTTCTAATGCTGTGTACAAATGTAAGCTAAGGAGTAGCTGACTTTGTGGAACTCATTAAAAGCAATTTGATGTTTAAGGTAACCATAAGCTCAGTATTAGTCTCCACTAAGGTGGAAATACAGTATTAGATTGCATTGAATTGCATGGAATTAACAAATATTCCTCTGTTTTACTAGCTAAATCACATCTGAACTATCATATAGACATGACTGTGACATAATAACAGGACACTGAAAGATCAGAATAATCCGCACTAGAAAACCAATGTTGTGAAAGCTATAGTGATGGTTAAATGGGGAATATCTGAAGGGGAACATGATGATAGGAAGACAACTTCAAATACGAAACAGCTATATCATGAATTTGAGAAAGACTACACACTTAAAACCGTGGAAAGGAAAAATGGGTGTTACAGGAAGTTTGCACTGAGTAAGAAAAGCATACATTTTCCAGTTGTCATTAAGTGACATTGGCTTCTTCACAAATTTTCATGATTTTTAAAAATCTGGTTGATCGGGGCTGGGGATATAGCCTAGCGGCAAGAGTGCCTGCCTCATATACATGAGGCCCTGGGTTCGATTCCCCAGCACCACATATACAGAAAATGGCCAGAAGTGGCGCTGTGGCTCAAGTGGCAGAGTGCTAGCCTTGAGCAAAAAGAAGCCAGGGACAGTGCTCAGGCCCTGAGTCCAAGCCCCAGGACTGGCAAAAAAAAAAAAAAAAAATCTGGTTGATCATCTAATAAGGTTTACTTGTCACTTATTTACAATTCAGAGACAGACAGTTACGGTATCTTTAATAATGCAGTACTAAAATGTATCTGCTGTAGCACCAGCCATCACAAGTGAGTTCCGGTCTCTAGCAAGATGGAGGAAGGGAGAATGTACAAAACAGAGGTGCCATCAGTGTATTCAGAAGAACTCTCATATATGATATCCAGTAATAGTTCCTCCACCAGAATACAGCATATGATTAGACATGCCTCATATGAGGCTAAAATAATAAACTGTGTACCAAAAATGATCAGCAATACTTACAAACTACGTGGTGTAAACCAACTGTACAACTCATGGGGGGGATAGGGAGGGGGGAAGCCAGGGAGAAAATGAGTGAGGAAGTAACAAGTTGGATAAGAAATGTAGCAACTGCCTTAAGTATGAAACTGTAACCCCTCTGTAGATCACTTTGACAATAAAGAAATAAATTTTTAAAAGATAAAATAATAATAATAAAGAAACAACCCTGAAAAAATGATCATAGGTTTATTGCTGTGGATGAAAGGAGAATATAGGAATGTAATAAACAATCTTTACTACAAGGATGTTATACAGAGAATTACTCTGAACCTGGGAACTGTGACAAGATATCTATTCTGTGTTTTTTTTTTCAGGTTGAAATGGACTGTAAATATTTTAGTTGTTTTTCTTATTTATTGTCAAAGTGATGTACAGAGAGGTTACAGTTCATACGTTAGGCCTTGGGTACATTTCTTATACTGTTTGTTACCACCTCCCTCATTCCCCCCTTCCCCTTTCCCTCTCCCCCCATGAGTTGTTCTGTTGGTTTATACCAAACGGTTTTGCAAGTATTGCTTTTGGAATTGTGTGTCTTTTTATCCTTTGTCTCTCAATTTTGTTATTCCCTTTCACTTCCCTAGTTCTAATACCAGTATATACAGTATCCAGTGTACTCAGATGAGGTACAGTGATAGTGCAGGTCCAACCACAGGAAGGGGATACAAGAGGATCATCAGCAATAGAAGCTACGGTTTCACATGGCATATTGAAAGTGATTACAACAGTGATATATCACTCATTTCCATAACATGGAGTTCATTTCACTTAGCATCATCTTATGCGTTCATGGGGGCATAGCTATTAGGCTCTTGAGATCCTCTGCTGTGATTAGCCTAAATGGAATTTTATGCCTCTATCAGAAAGAATGACATTTCCTCATTCGTAAGGAAATGGAAGGACTTCGAAAAAATTATACTAAGTGAAGTGAGCCAGACCCAAAGAAACATGGACTCTATGGTCTCCCTCATAGGGCATATAGCAAAGATACCTATTCTTAAAACTCTATGATCCTACCATTTATATACAATACTGGAGCTCCTCTATCTACAAATAGAATTGGTTCTCAATGAGTTTTTGAATGTTCATTTCCTTCTAAGTTCAAATGATGTATACAAGTGGCCAATCTACACCCTTCTGTAACAAGTCATTTCTCTTTGGTTGCTATAGCAATTGGCATGTCTTTTCTTAAAACAATATTCTTGCTTTTCTGTACTTTTGAACATAATGTTACTAATAACATTTATAAAGCATTACAAAAATGCAAATGAAACACCTTACAGATTAAGAAAACCTAATGAGGGCCCAAGCTCCAGTAAATACTAATGTACTCTGTTGAAGATATGTTTCATTATCATGCTTGTGCTATGCTGGGGGTTCTATTGCTGCCTACGGGAGATAGTAGGTAGAGAAATTGCTGTACTACAAGGGGGTGAACAGGTACTGTAACAAATAATGAATTCACATAAGTTAGTAGAACATTTATCAACCCTGGTAAGGTTGTATTTCTTATTTGGATTTTAAAATACCTCCACCTTACATAGTAAAATTTCTAGGATTGTTAACTGATTAATGTTGGTGCATAAACTCTAAGATTATAAACTCACAAACGATGGTGGAGAACAAAATGAGAAGAGGGCCATGTTGTCTCCTCCTCCCTCTCCTTTATTCTGACTCTGAGAGATAGAAGCAGAACATAAAAGAGATGACAGGAGGCTAAGAAACACAACTGAGAATTCCTGGGAACCCTTCCCCAACATGTAAAAATATGACTGTAGAAAGGAAATTATACTGCAAAAATTAAACTTCTGCATTGTGAACTGGAGAACATTTTTACATCTAGCTATATTGCTTCTCCCTGTGGAGCTGTTCTAAGCACAAAGTTCTCATTACATAATGAACAACTCCTTAAATACTGTGCAACTGTTTCTCGCCAGAAGCACAATGCAGCAGGCTCTGCTTCTCCGCAACCATTTATATCATACCTACTCCAGCCAGGTTCTGTAGTAAAAGGGGGGATGTGTGCACATTTAGGGACTAGAGGAAAGTATAAGGTTGATATTCACAATTAAAGCACCATGTAAACCAGATCATAAGGTGAATAATTTTTCTAGACAAGATCTTGCTCTGTAGCCCAGGCTGGCTTAGAACTCACTGTATGACCCAGGTTGGCCTCAAACTTTGTGACTCTCCTACCTCAACTTCCTGACTACTGGCATTAGAGCCATGTGCCACCACACTCAGCAGCTGAATACTTTGTTCTGATCATGTTTTTTACATGAAGAATCAAAGATAGACACCATTTTTAAATGGTGTAAGAGCTGTAAATCACCCTGTGCCATGAAACACCTAAATTGAGTGAAAGTTCTGCAAGTTTCATCTTACAACTTATCCTCAGGGACTTTGCACCAACCCTAAATTTCATTTACTTGGTGAGGAGAATCTGTTTATGTGTGGGCTATGTTGAAGATTACTGGTTTCATCATGTTTGTATTGGTGCCCGAGGATACAGGAAAGTATTTCAGTAGTTGTTACCAATATTTTATATCTGTATTGCATGTTAGAGTGGACTGAACAGTTTTCAATGACATCTTAGCAAATTACCAAAGTAGTATATGAGGCTACTAAATCATGTCACCTTTTCCCATTTTCCCACTGGAGAGTAGGGAAATGTATTGAAGTCCCCAATGTAATGAAGAATTACCCCACTCCACAGTTCATAAGGGGGTATTGAGAAGTATAAGCCTGCTGAGGAGAACATCCAGGGAATAAGAGAGTTCTCTTAAGCGAAAGTGCTAGGATGCTAGGTACAGTTATTAGCTGTACAAAGCAATGATTAAAACATCCAAAGAAGTAAACTAAAAGTAAAAAATGGCTTAGATGCCTTTCCCTGGATGAGAAAGGATAACATGAAAATACTAAATTAAAAGCACAAAAACAATTTGTGTCTCCAAGCTTTGGGAAGCATTTTGCAGTGGAGATAGAGACTTAATAAAGAAAGCAGACAGGCACTGGTGGCTCACATCTTTAACCCTAGCTACTCAGGAGGCTGATACCTAAGGATCATGGTTCAAAACCAGTCTGGGAAGAAAAGTCTATGAGACTCTTTTCTCCACTCAACTACTTAGGAAAAAAAGTCAAATATGGTGCTATGGCTCAAGTGGTAGAGTGCTAGCCTTTAGCACAGAGAGGCTTAAGGATGGCGCCCAGGCCCTGAGTTCAAGCCTCAGTCCTGACAATAAATAATAGGTAAATAAACAAACTATCAAATACAATAAATAAATAAATAAAGCAGCTCTTCAACAATGTGTTTTTTTTAAATACCCTGGCTGTATGCCATGAAAGAAATGCCATGTTCAGTACTCTTGTGGGCCACATGTTTTTTCTGTTATGACTTATAAATATATGCTACTCCTAGTGAGAGTGCAGAAGTACAGGGTTGGATTTATGTCCTACTTCCCTTTTCAAAGAAACTATGGCAAAGCTGATATCCTGGGGATGTAGCTTTCATATACAAGGGACGGCAAGTTGGGCTATTATTGTTAAAGAGAAAGATGTTGGACCACTTTGGAGATTTTTTTGTTTGTTTTATTATATCTAGTGTTATCCTGTTTTAAAATTTAACAACTTTTTTATCGTGTCTGTGCGCTGGTTAAATGTTTTGTACATTAGCAATAAAGTCAAAAGAAAAAAATGGGAGTCATGGAACTAATGGCAAATCCATTCTTCAGTTCAATAAAATTATACTATAAAAGACTTGAACTGCACATTGAGTTAATAAAAAAAAGTAAGATGAAGAATCACAAGTAAGATTTAGTTGAAACTTTAAAATATTTCTTTTCCTATACTATTAGAGGTGACTTAATTTCATTAGCAGTAGAATTTAAGAACTCTGAGTATTGTTTTTATGCGTGTTGATATTTATGGAATTCTATGATGACAGGACTGTATTCTCTTGGTGTATCTGCTGTGTATCAATGGCAAATTATGAAACTTCTAGGGATGAATGTCTTGGACGAAAGTAACTTCTTTTTATGTTTTTGAACATAACTTTATTGTTATGTAATTGTTGTACAGAGGGGTTGTCATTTCATATGTCAGGTAATGAGTTTAATTCTATTTGGACAATGTCACCCATTCCTTCTCTTTCCCCCAGTTTTCTCCTTCCAGCCCTGCCCACAATTCTATAGTTAATTTTTCACATAGTATCTACTAAATACCATGAGTGCATTTATTCACCCTTCTTGCGAAATGTAAACTATGTTCTTTCTAGATTAACCTTTTTTTAAAATGTATTTTTTTGTCTTTTTTCGATACTGGGGATTGAACCCAGGACGTTGCACTTGCTAGGCAAGTGCTTTGCCACTGAGCTACATCCCAGCCCTAGACCTTTCCAAACAAACTCCCATTTTTTCCTTCACAAGCCACACTCCAACTAAACTATCCCATTCATCTCTGTTTTATTCTGTTTGTAGAAAGACATTTTAGGAACCCAGGTTCTGCCCTTGGACACATCTAGCTCTGATCCATCCCCCTCTCAATAGATATATGACCTTGAGTCCTTTTCCTCTCTTGGTTTCTTCATCATAAAAAATGAAATTAATATAAAACCAGTTTCTTGAGGCATTTAGAAAATTAAAATTGTGTATCGTGAGCCACAGAAACAATAAATTCTGTCTATTAGTATCATTGCTAACATTTTTTACTCCATCTAAAACACAAATTCAATAAACTGAACGCCATGTCCATATTGTATCATTGACCCTTCCTTACCTAATTCCTCCAGGTGAAATTAGTTTATTCTTATATGAACTCTTCCTGCATGACTGTTTGTGTTTTAATTGCCCTAGAGTACATGTCTTAAAATTCAGATCTTTCTAACACAGTCCACTTTTACTTAGATGTTCCATAAATTTGTATTAAATGAATGGGAATGATCTATGCTTTTTAGTTAGTCACTAATTTGAAACTAATGTTTCAAGCCTCAAGAGCTCATGTTAATGTTGGCTTGGCAGGATTGTACACATTTGTGTTGGAAAGTTGAATTTCAGGTACTTTTTTTTAGCTTAGTAATTTATGATAACTTTTAGCTATTAAATCTTCCCTAGATATAAAAGTTCTATATCTGTCATCATTCCCCTCTTGTGTTTTTATTTTAATACTGTTCAAAGCATGCCATCTATTATTGGAATTTTTCATTCTCAATAGTACTTTTGAGAACTTGTATAGAATGATTGCAGAGCCCTTAGGAAATGGTTATGGATTGCTTTTACCATTGTGGTCTCTTAACTTTTCAAAAAGTGTTTTGAAAGGGCACTTAAATCCATGGGTGGAAACCTATTCACATCCATTATTGCTGATTATTTACTTTTCTAAATTTTAGAACATTTGGGACAATGTTTTCCATGTTAATTTTTCCCCTTTATGAATATTTTATACTTCGTCCTTAATAATCAAAGTCTCTTATTTCTTATCAATTATATATGATTGTCAGTAGTTTGCCAAAATTCATATACAGATCATTCATTACAAGGTGAGATTTTAAAACTAGTTATATTGCTTTTTCATAATTTTAGAATTTAAAATTCTATTTTAGAGCCAGAGAAGTACTCCAAATTATGCAATGGAAATTCTCATATGGATTTATCACTCATTGCCTCAGGCCTTGATTGTCGGTTAATATGTGATGACACAAAGACATTTTCATTCTAAATCTTTTCATGCTAATCTAGGTGATCACTGCCTATGCCTGATTGTTCTGTGTCCATTTCCTACTAATGTTCAGATACAGCATTTCCAATATCACTGCTGATCATACATATTAATTTTCTCTTATGATATGAGTATAATCATTACGTATTTCTTAAACACAAACAAAGTGTTAATTTAAATCAATAACTCTTCCATCTGTGATCATTATATCCCAGAACTCTCGGGGCTCCTTAGTATGATGGTTATTCTTTTTTGAAGAATAGGTCCAACTCTCTCCAATAGCATGCACTTCTATCTAATGGACGTTGTTCCTCATCCTCCGTTTCCTTTACAATAGTTTCCTTTTTTAATAGAAGAGTGTATTTCATTGGTAATTTGCCAAGAATCCAAATCTGTTTCATAATAATGTTCTGTTCGCACTCTCTGCGCTGAGGAATACCTATTCCATGCATCAATTGCATAAATGGCAATTTGAACACATTTTGCCACAGCTGGATATTTTTCATTGATTCTTTTCATCTCAAGATCATTCAGCAGGATTCTCCCTTCTGTTTCTTTTTACATTTATTGCTCCTTTCCTCCTATATACATGAGGCCTCTTGCATTTTCCATCTTGAAATGTAAATTGCTGACTGCAGTTATTCTCAGACTTCAGCCCATGGTAAAAATGAAATCACAATTTTTAAATTTTACTACTTTTTTAAACCTTGGTTTCTAACTTGTCCATCCAAATTCATTTTACAATTTGTAGACGTTCAGTCTCCTGGTGACTGATTTGTCCAATCTCTTCAAGACATCTGTGCAGTGTTACGGATTAGATCGATTGCATTTGGTCCATGTTTAAATTTGCAGAATGCAACCCACAGAATATATATTGACTAATCAAGAAATGCATCCATGTGGTGGATGATTGTAGAGGGAAGTTATATATTGATATTCAGCCGGCCCTGCACAAATGAAATGTAGAAAACAGCAGCTTTCCATGTCAGAGT
This sequence comes from Perognathus longimembris pacificus, assembly GCF_023159225.1. NCBI lineage: Eukaryota > Metazoa > Chordata > Mammalia > Rodentia > Heteromyidae > Perognathus > Perognathus longimembris. Next base: position 93,044,326 of record NC_063188.1, read on the forward strand.
TGCAAATGAAGGCTTTGGCTAGAAAATACAGTCTGGAATGTATAGAAGATACATTCATTCATATATAAGAAGTGAAAATTTGACTTATCATATATAGCTGCCTTAATTTTTCTATAACATTTCAGGCACTATATTTAGGCATGCAATTCTGAGATTTTTTTTTAATAAAAATAGAATCACCTGAATTTACTTTACTTTTACTCTACTTGAATTATCTTTACCCTGGATTTACTTTAAAATGAAAGGGGAATAGAGAAGAAACTATCTATACATGTCAAGACAGAAATGGAGGAAAAAGGAAGAAAGAAATGAACAAGGAATGAGGGAGAGAAGGTGAGAATTTCAGTAATACATTATTCATCAACCCAAACTGGCATATAAAATCATATTTCAATCAGTCTACAATTTTCATTGTGTGATCTCTGAAGAATAAGTCTCTCTCTCTATCTATCTCCCCCCCTCCCTTTCTCCCTCTCCCTCTCTCTCCCTCTCTCTTTCTCTCTCTCTCTTTCTCTCTCAACTGTTTGGTATAAATATGAATAAGTGCCCATGTCTAATCAATTCCCTGCAAACAGCTTGGTATATATTTTCATTTTCATAAGATCACTGAAGAATCACAGTAAAAGCTATTTTAGGCAATGAACATAGACAGTGATTCCAAAATAGAATTTGAGAAATGGAAGAATAGGTGGAATCACACAAGATGATCTCATTCACAGTGTCTTATGCCCTACAAAAAGATTTCTCTTTAATTGGCATTATTTCAGTGGCTTCCTTTTTTTTCTCAGAAGTATATTTGATTTGTATCTTTCTACCATTCTGATTTTTTTTCAATGCTCAGTATTGGGAAGCATTGATATTCAGTAAATGAATGATTTTTCAAAAGCTCTTTGATATTCAACTTGGAATGTCTGTTTCCTGAGTGAAAGTTATATAGGTAGTTTTTATTCATGTATATAAAACTAGGATGATGTTTTGATTATTGATATTATTTCTGAATCATAGATTCAATGTCATTAATGATCTAGCTATGCTGTTTTGTTTAAAATCTTTAATGTGAATCACGTAATTGGGAACAGATCAATATACTTTGTGTTGTCATCCAAAATGATTTTCTTCTGTTCATATCAAGTTCAGTTTTGGCATCATATAAATATAGCATGTTAAAATAGCAGTATTCTTATTCTCTGACACTTTATCAGAGAAGCAAGATTATAAAACTGATATGTTCCTCTTATAATTCTAGTTTCATTTACTCTCAAACATTCACTTTTTTTTTTTTTTAATTTTTTTTTTTGGCCAGTCCTGGGGCTTGGACTCAGGGCCTGAGCACTGTCCCTGGCTTCTTCTTGCTCAAGGCTAGCACTCTGCCACTTGAGCCACAGCGCCACTTCTGGCCATTTTCTATATATGTGGTGCTGGGGAATTGAACCTAGGGCCTCATGTATACGAGGCAAGCACTCTAGCCACTAGGCCATATCCCCAGCCCCAAACATTCACTTTTTTGCTTAATATAAAAGCTTCAAATTTATTTTCTAACAATTCTAAGAGCAATCTTTCTCTATCTTTTCCACACAATATTAGCATTTGCTTTCCTTTCCAATTTTACTAGATGGTTTGGATGGCTATTGATACCCCCCTTTGCTTGCCAACAGGAAACTAAATCCAAGAGAATTACTTCCCTGTGTTCAAACCAGTTACTCATGTAGCCAGAGCTATATGGAATCTTGCTATGGCCCAAGCTATATCATTATTTTTGAGGTATTCCCCCAAACCCAACCTACACTTGACTTCTTTATTTTTGTCCTCTGAGATATAAAAGAATATTCATCCACTAAGCCTGCCTGCCTGAAAGCCAATGAATTGGCGGGTCCAGTTGCTTATGAAGCTACAAAGTCTTTCACCTAATGCTAGCCTATGGCCATACTCTCTCTGTATACCAACCGTCTCATGCTAGTCCCTCTATCTTCAATGTATGCTTCTCAGAACAGGCTGCAGACTCACAGAGCTCTGCCACTTGCTAACTTTGTAGCACTCAGTGTGCTAAGGAAACTCTGTAAGCCTGTTTTCCATCTATAGCACTGTGGTATAAAATGAGTCCAGAGGCTGCTTATTAGGATTACATGAGATGATGCATGAAAAGTGTTAGCACAGTGCCCGACATTTAATAAGACATCAATAAATATTAGTTTTGGGAAAGTAATATGATGCTGTAGTAAGAGAGCAGGACAGGAACAAGCAAATGACAGGTCTCAGAGCAAACTCACCATGGGACCTGCATTTGGGGATTTACTTTTATTTTTCTGGTTTTGACAAAGTGTCTGTGTTGTTCAGGCTGGCCTTAAACTCATGATACTCCTATCTTTACCTCCCAAGTGCTAAGACTACAGACATGAACTACCCTACCTAGTGTGTTTTTTGTCCTTATTTTTGTTTTTTGCTTTGTAACAAGGGATCTAAATGTACTTTTTACTTATTTTTTGAAAATGCACAAAAACACAGAAAATTATGATGAGGACCCATGTGTTTCATAAAACCTAAAATAATTGCTTTACAGCACTCTACCAAAAAAAAGTTTTCTAATTTCTATGCAGTCTTTAGAAACTTTTTTTTATCAAGGTCACAACCTCTTCAAGTCTTGGTTTCTCCAACTAGGAAAAGTTCCCATCTTGCAAAGTTATTTTTTCCCCACTACTGGGGCTTGATCTCAGGGCCTAGGCACTATCCCTTACCTTTTTAGCTCATGGCTAGGATTCTACCACTTGAGGCACACCTCCAGCTTTCTGGTGGTTAATTAGAGATAAGAGTCTCAAGTATCTTCCTGCTTGGGCTGGATTTGAACTACAACTCTCAGATCTCAGCCTCCTAAGTAGCTAGGATTACAGATTTGAGCCACCAATGTCTGGTTTACAGAGTTATTCTGAGAATTAATGTCAAGTGCTTAGCACACTTTCTGATTACTATTGGATAAATGTTTGCTAACACTGAAATAGGTACTCACGGTTGCTAGATAAATAGTATGTAAATGCAGAGGCTTGCATGTACTAGTAAATTGCTCTACTACTGAGAAAGACCCTCAGCCTTAAGTTTTAATATTGACTTTTCTCCTGAACTTTTTTTGGGCAAAGTTTCTATTCCATATCCTATTAAATATTCCAGCAAGGGGGCTGGGAATGTGGCTTAGTGGTAGAGTGCTTGCCTAGCATGCATGAAGCCCTGGGTTGAATTCCTCAGAAACACATAAACAGAAAAGGCTGGAAGTGGCACCATGGCTCAAGTGGTAGAGTGCTAGCCTTGAGCAAAAGAAGCTCAATGACAGTGCCCAGGCCCTGAGTTCAAGCCCCAGGATGGGCAAAAAAAATATTTCAGCCAGGTGTAGTGGTATAGGTTTGTAATACCAGGACTGAGGGGGCTGAGGTAGGAGGATGGAAAATTTGAGGCCAGCCTACAAAACAAGACCTTGTCTCAAAAGAAAACATTACATGTTGCCATCGAATAAATATTTCCAACAACAACCAAAATCATTGTTCTTTTTAAAGCAACAGAAATACCTTAGAAGCAACTAATATAAACTCATAGATATGAAAACAAAGGTCAGAAAAATTCTATAGAACATACAATCAGACCCAAGTAATGTAATCTGCATTATGCTTTTCCTTATAGTGTAATAATTAGAAGGGATTAAGAATCATTTTTCTTTCTCCTAATATGTGAGTCTGCCTTAAAAAATTCTTGACCATTGATTACTCAAATCCAGTTTGAATGGCTCTATCTGTCTCTAAGTCTTCATAATAAATAGTATTTGACTTTCTTTTTGGGGGAATGGGGAAATAATACCCATCTAACCCTCTTTCCTACACCCTTCATGTCCCATCTTGACTGTTGTTTGGCCCCTGACCCTAATATCACTTGTTTCTGCTGCTTCATGTCTTAGTACACACTCTTTCTATGGTTAGAAAGTCCACTACATTTTGAAATCCTTATTGTGCATTGAATTATGAAGTACAACATCGCAATGATTTAAACTTTCAGGCTCTGATTTCAGTTTCCAGTACCATCATTTTCCTTCCTTGTAACCTCAGGCAAGGTATGTACTATGCCTCAGTTTCCTCATCAGTAAAATGGTGATAATAATGCAGGTTGTAGTAAGGATAAAATGAGATGAAACATTTAATTCTTCCTAGCACAATATATGCTTTGTGTGTTGTATTATAGTATTAGCTGTATTTTAGTATTTTATATTTTTTCCTGTTTCAGCTATCATCAGTATCAGCTATTATTCATTACTCTTAGTATATTCATAATTCAAGTTATACTTCCTCTTCCCTAGACAGAGCCAATTGATGCTTTTTATATCTTTATCAATTTCTTTGTGCATACATTTTTTTGTAAAACTGATTTTTTTGGGTAAAACTTGCTATCTACATTCATAAAATAAATCCGAGGTTCCCTGAATCTATACATGTCCCTGACTTTCACATTTTCTTTGGGAATCACTTATTAATTGTCCTTGCCATAACTTTAAGTCAGCCTCAGTCTTTTGCATCATATTTTCTGTGTCATGATCCTGAACATGCCATTGTGTTCTCTCTCCCTCTCCATCTCAGGCTGTTGCAAATAGCTATGCCCTCTTCCTAAGTCCGAACCACATTTGCATTTTGCTTAACCAACATTTCTCAATTTTACAGCATTTTTGAAGGAGACAATAGAATCTAGGAAAGATGCAACCGTTAAAGAGATAAACTGGTCAGTTCTTTGAAAGCACTGCCCATAAAGTCCACAAAAAAGCAAGGCATCCATGTTAGAAGGCAATTCAATCACCATAAACAATCATTCAAGCCTGGTCTCATTCTCCTCTGGATTGGGAATGGAAAGCTTATTCCTTTGACAGTTGTATTATCACTGGGTATGCCCATTGTACAGGGAAAAGATACATGTCCTCCATCAAAAATTTTGAGACGTCATTTGAGGCTCTCAGTGAGACTAATTTAAATTGAGCCCATATCCTCCTGAAAACTCATCTTTCTGACATCAGCCAGGAAATAAAATGCTAATACTCAGTGATGTCCTAATTCTAGTTAACTACCCTTAGCTCTGAGAAAATAAAAGTAGCCCCATCAGGGCTAAAACCCTAACATTTTGCAACTGTTCATTTTCATAGGACAAACCTTAAGTCTAGTTTCCTCTCTCAATGCAATTTGATTAAATTTTCTGTTTTAAGATAACCAAAGTAAATTTATTTGAAATTGAATGGGAAGCTGTGACAGGAAAGTAGTTAGACTTTTCATTTGGAAAAGGGGCACAAAGAGGAGTCCCAAGTGATTCTCTCTTGATGAGCAGTTTCTCCTAGTGACCATACCCCTTGTCTGTAATATCAGTCAACCTAAATGTCTCAAAGTACCTAATACCATTAATTTTATTTTTTAATGTAGCCTGGGCAAGGCTTTGTACCAAAGATCCTTCTACTACGTATTTCTAAGTGCTTGGGCAATTCCATCCTAAAAAAAGGTTATTATTTTATTGAATATTCCAGACTTTATATTTTCTAAGGTTTGGCACCTTGGTTGTTTCATCAAGAAATACTGCAGTCCATGGACCATTTTCTTTAGAAATGTTATACATATGCTCATGAGTGATTTAATCAGTTAGCAAAAAGAGGAAAAGCATTTTTATCATTAACCTTTTTCTGAGGAGAATTTTTAAGTGTTGCCTGCAGTCCAGGATAGACGTGAAAAGAAAGAGCACTGAAAACAATAGTATTTTATTTTGATAATGCATTATAGAAAGACAAGAAAATTCTGGGATTTCCATTGCCTAAGTACAATTGAATTATGAGTAAGAATCATTTATATTCTTCTCCAAACAAGTGCACATATATTTATTGGAGCCAAGAATACCTTAGCAGAGTATGCCTGTTTCCTGGAGCCAACATCTTTCATTTCTACATTAGGATCAACTACAATATTTACTTCGGTGTAAGACCAGTCACCAGCAATAGCAAAATATATGATCACATACTAGGAAATAGGTCTAAATTTGCCTGATTATTTCTTCTTTCCTTCCCATCCCCATCCCCTTAAAATTGTTCACTATATTGAATGGATGATATTTTTTGTTTTTCCAAATCTCCATTATATTAGTGTTTTTTCTATATTAATTAGGATCACAAAAAAACAATTTATGATGGTTTAAATAAAGCTTTATTTGCCTCCAATATTACAATGCTTGGAAGTAAGATGATATAGGTTCAACAATGTCATGATTGGCACTGCCACAGTTTTCATTGACTTTTCCTCAAGCTTCTCATCTCATAGTCATGACATGGCTGCCAAACTAGTGGTCACTATTCACACAGAATTTTTGGAAGACAGGACAAAAGAGCGTGTGGAATGCACCTATGATTCCAAGAGGAATATTTCTAGTTCAAGGCCAATATGTACTACCCAGCAAAATCTTGTCTAAAAAAATTATAGCTCATGGCTATAATCTTAAAAAGACAGGAGGCTGACATGAGAAGGATTGCAGTTTGAGTTTAGCCCAGGGAAAAAGTTGGTGAGACCCCATTTCAACTAATAAAAAGTAGGTATAGTGGTGAGCTACTACTTCCCATGTAGCTTCTCAGCTACATAGCAAGCATAAATAGAATAATATACAGACCAGCAAGAGCAAAACATGAAACTCAACCTGAAAAATAACTGAGGCCAAAAGGGCTGAGGATGTCATTCAAGTGACAGAGCATCAACCTAGCAAGTGCAAAGCCTTGAGGTCAAATTCCAATATAGCCAAAAATAGATGGTGGGAAAAAAGTCTGTTTTTGTTCCCTCATTGTCAATGTGAATTACAGAGGGGTTATAGTTTCATATGTTAGGAAGTGAGTACACTTCTTATTCAACTTGTTACTTCCTCCCTCACTTTCCCCGCCTCCCCCTCCCCATTTCCCTCTCCCCACCATGAGAGGTTGGTTTTCCCATGCTACTGTATTAGGAGGACTAACGTTGTGAATATAGCAATATTGCCAAAGGCTATCTACAAATTCAATGCAATACCCATCAATATCCCAACACAATTCTTTAATGAAATAGTGGAAACAATCCAGAAATTCATATGGAACAATAAAAGAACCTTAATAGCAAAAACAACCCTAAGTAGTAATAACAGCACTGGAGGAATTTCAATACCAAACTTCAAGCTGTATTACAAAGCTATAGTAATAAAAACAGCTTGGTATTGGCACAAGAACAGGCCTAAGGATCAATGGGACAGAACTGAAGACATAGAAAGGAACCCGCAGAACTATGGTTACTTAATCTTTGATAAAGGAGCTAAAAAAAAAAAAACAGGATAGAAGAAAGACCACCTCTTCAACAAATGGTGTTTGCAAAACTGGCTCAACACCTGTAACAAACTAAAACTATATCCTTATATATCACCCTACACAAAAATGAATTGCAAATAGATCAAAGACCTCAAAGTGAAATCAGATATCCTGAAAACACTACAAGAAGGAATAGGAGAAAAACTTGTTGACGTAGGATGAAACTTCCTTAATGACAGCCCAGAAATGCAACAAATCAAAGAAAGATTAGCCAAATGGGACTGCATCAAACTGCAGAGCTTCTACAGGGCAAAGGACATAGCCCCCAAGATAAACAGAAAGCCCACAGATTGGGAGATCTTTACCAGCCATACAACGGACAAAAGCCTCATATCTAAAAATATACGTAGAACTCAAAAAAAAAAATCCCTTCAAAACAAATGCTCAAAAAACCTATGGCCTCCTCAACAAATGGGCTAAAGACCTAAAAGCAGTCTTTTTTTTTAAATCATGAAACCAGAGATCTTCAGAATGCTTCCATCTAAGTTTCACTGAACATAAATGTATCTTATAACCACCAAGTGAAAGATAAGTAGAGAGAAAAGACTGTAGGTATTGAAGTAGACAACCAACAGTGGATGCCAGCCTTCAGTTGCAAACAGCAACAACCAACTCTAAGTCAAGTCAGAGTTCTTAAAAAAGGGGTGGAGGTAGGAATTATTTATTTAGAAGACATTCATAGAAATGATAGATGTGGTCTGGGAATGTGGCTTAGTGGTGGAGTACTTGCCTAGCATGCATGAAGCCTTGGATTCGATTCCTCAATAGCACATAAACAGAAAAGGCTGGAAGTGATGCTTTAACTCAAGTGGTACAGTACTAGCATTGAGCAAAAAGCAGCTCAGGGACAGTACCCAGACCTTGAGTTCAAGCTCCAGGACTGGCAAAAAAAATGCAATGAAAGATGTGTTTTAAAACCTAGATCTGGAATCAGAGATCTCAGAAGCAGGAACACATTGATTTTTCTCAGTGTTCTATTTGGAAACACTCAGCGTTTTCCTCTGAAACTAACCAGAGTGGCAGAGTAAAAGGAATCTTGATTGACAGCTCTACTAGACATGGAAGGAATATGGATAAACCAATTCTCAAGGGAAAGGAAGCTCAGTACTTAGCAGAACAATCAAAGGACCCCCTCTCACAAAAAGTAAACGATTTCTTGTGATCTCTCATATTTTTTTGTCCTGGTGATGGTGAAATCCAGAACCTTACATGTGCCTGGCAAGACCTTTCCCAAGCCTTAAATTATCATTTACATTTAATGCCAAAATTAAAAGTCTACCTCCTAATCACTATAATACATATCAAGTCATCATAAAGTTGTATTTAAAGTATAGGGAAATAAATATGAATTAAATTTAAGGAGAAAAACTACACTATTTTAAGAAATGTCTCTTATTTACTCCCAGGTTTCAAAAATATATTTAAGGTAGTATTTTAGAAGCCTGACCTGATAGTTTGATAAATGAATTTCAAATGCTATCAGTGACATGAGTGGATGGATGATAGGGATAGTACTGACTTGGATCATATTTTGACAAGGACTTCCTCCAAGGAAGTTGCAAACCTGAGGGCAGATGATCTGGGCTCTGTATACTTTTTTTTATCAGAAGTATAGTCACCTAACAGTTTTTGGTTTGGGGGGTTTTTTGTTGTTGTTGTTGTTGTTTTTGGCCAGTCCTGGGCCTTGGACTCAGGGCCTGAGCACCGTCCCTGGCTTCTTCCCGCTCAAGGCTAGCACTCTGCCACCTGAGCCACAGCGCCCCTTCTGGCCATTTTCCATATATGTGGTGCTGGGGAATCGAACCCAGAGCTTCATGTGTAGGAGGCAAGCGCTCTTGCCACTAGGCCATATTCCCAGCCCACATAACAGTTTTTGTGTCACCATCTTCCTATCTCAGTCATTCTTCAAATAATTTCCCATTTCTCAAATTGTGTACTGATGTGATCATCTAATTTTTACATGGATATCACATGTTATAAAATGACTATTGTAATAGTATTAGTATCAAGTATTAGCATATATTAGCAAATCTATAGAGGTTTAAAAGTTCAAGTATTGATTCTGCCTTAACTAGAGATTTAGCTTCAGTTTCCTTTGACACTAAATGATGATTATATCACCTACTTCTAAACCTTATTGAAAAGAATAATGTGGTTAACAATAACAGAGAAAAACATATATAAACTGAAGACTCCTTAGACTCTAACACAAGCATCTTGAGATAACAGAATTTTAAGGACTATATTTAAATATATTACATGCATGGTTAAATTCATTGTTCTCCAAGCATGTAGATCATGATACCACAGTGATTTTAAATGAAGTCCAGGGGTTTTCAGGAAGGCACTTGAATTTCCATATTAAAATTCAAAAGCAATGATATATAGGACTAATTATGGGATATGGCTGAATGAGATATCATTGTCTTAGCCTCAACCTTTGGTTCACAGATTTCTTCCTCTCATATAGACATTCCTAACACCTTAATGATTGCTTAACATTTTTCATACACCCTTCCCACATTCCATTAACGAGTAGTTCACTGCACATTTTTCTTTGCTTTATTCATTTCTCTACCCTGTATGACATTCTTTCTCTGTTCCCGTGAAAGCTTTTGTGATGCCTCAGAGGAAACAAAGTCTGAATGTTGGAAATAATGAAAACATCACTAAGTCATAACACCTAGATTTCCAGAGCCTAACAGAGGATTAGTGCTTTATTACATCTAGCCATCTTACAGTTTAGACTTCAAGTCTCAGTAGTGGATTGGTTTTCTTATCTTTTTTTCCTCCAGTGTGCACATATGGGTATGCATATGCACACACACACACACACACACACACACACACACACACACACTTCACATCTCAATAATGTAAGAAGTAATCCATAAAATTTCCCTGGCACCAAGGTCAGGGGTGTCTGTCACCTTGGAGAACTGCACTGGCTATATTGTTGCCATGGCAGAAATGTTTATATCAGTGTGAAGGCTTTAACTTGTAGTAGAAGAATAAATAATGAAAAGCTGAGCAATCAGTGTTCACTTTTTCACATAATAAAAATTCAGAAGAAAAATATTCCCAGATTTGGCTCTGTAACTCAACAGTATTGTTACAAATCCAGTGTCTTTCCATCTTGCCATGTTACTATTTTTAGCCTTTAGCTTCAATCTTTAGGACCACCGTTCCAGGGTCATAGAATGTCTGCCACATTGCAGGAATTGCATCAAGATAGTAAGGGAAGAGTGATAGTGTTCAACCACATTTCAGAAGCCCCAGCTGCTCTAACATCTCCTGCCAGAAAAGGTCACATGACTACACCTACCTGCAAAGGAAACCAATAAACTGTATCTGCCCTTTATTGGATTTTTCCCATTGAAAATAGGTTCTATCAGTAGAGGGAAAAAAGGAAGTAGAATATCTAAGGATGATACACTAACACGTCCACTACTCTATTTCCCTTCTTCCTATTAAAATTGTACTTTCATTCAGTGAGGATCCATCTTTATAAATATTCATAGTTCCAGCACTTCACATATTGCCTCCCCCAAAATAGGAGATCAGTATTACTATGTATCTACAAATAGTGACAAACATCCTGAAGATGAAGAGGCAACCCCACTGAGAAAATAATAGTGAGAACTTTGTGGCTTAGGCAGGCCTTTCTACAAAAGAATAACTTGGGCTGGGGATATGGCCTAGTGGCAAGAGTGCCTGCTTCATATACATGAGGCCCTGGGTTCGATTCCCCAGCACCACATATACAGAAAATGGCCAGAAGTGGTGCTGTGACTCAAGTGGCAGAGTGCTAGCCTTGAGCAAAAAGAAGCCAGGGACAGTGCTCAGGCCTTGAGTCCAAGCCCCAGGACTGGCCAAAAAAAAAAAAAAAAAAAAAAAAAAAACTAAAAAAGAATAACTTAAGCTGAATTCTAAAGACTAGCTTAGTCATATGAAGAGTGAGATGAATGGAATAATGTTAGCAAAGCTCTGAACTAAGAGGATGAAGTATGGCTGGAGGTTACTGACTGAGGGCTGAATGGTACAGGACAAATCTGAGGAGTTTACTTTATTGGCAAGTTTATGAGCTGATAGACCTATGAAAGTATATATAAACTGTTCGGCCTTTGAAAGTATGTGTGAGTTGAGAGGTCTGTCAAAGTATACCTGCACTGATGAGCCTGTGAAATGGCGTATGATGTGATGGCCCTGCAGTATGAAACAAGTTGAAGATGACAAGAGTGGAAAGGAAACAAGCATACAAGGTATAAGGCACTGAGAGTTATGTTGAAAGAAAATGGTGACAGGGATTAAGATGGTGGCAGTAGAAATAGAAACGAATAGATGTGAGATGTATTTCAGAAGTAAAATCGATATTACTTGATGATGGATTTGATGTCAGGCATGAAGGATTAAGGATGGCTCTCGGGTTTTTTGTGTGAAGAACTTTTTGTTCTATTTACTGAGGTGATAAAGACTGAAGATGAAACAGGTTTCAGGGAAATAAAACATTTAGTTTTAGATTTCTTCAGTTGAAATTGCCTAGGATATGTCCAAGTAAAGAAGTCAAATCCAGTTTTAGCTCAGAAGAGAGGTGTGAGCTAGATGTGTAAACGAGGGAGATTTAGAGTGCTGAGAATGGAGATCATCAGTGTATAACGAGAAAAGGGAATGGTTTTCTTACACTGTGACCAGAAAATATCTGACACAAACAACTTAAAGAGAGGAAATGTTCCTAAGGGTATAGCTATTGGGCCTTGTGATGCTCTGCTATGGCTTGCCTAAACCTGTACTAATTATTCCCAATAAGGGAGGCCATAGAGTCCATGTTTCTTTGGGTCTGGCTCACTTCACTTAGTATAACTTTTTCCAAGTCCTTCCATTTCCTTACAAATGGAACAATGTCATTCTTTCTGATAGAGGCATAAAATTCCATTGTGTAAATGTACCACATTTTCCTGATCCATTCATCTATGGAGGGGCATCTGGGTTGGTTCCAGCTTCTCGCTATGACAAATTGTGCTGCGATGAACATTGTTGTGCTGGTGGCATTACTGTGATTTTGTTTGTGGGCTTTTGGATAGATACCCAACAGTGGGGCTGCTGGGTCATAGGGGAGTTCTATATTGAGCCTTCTGAGGAATCTCCATACTGCTTGCCAGAGTGGCTGAACCAGTTTACATTCCCACCAACAATGAAGTAGGGTTCCCTTTTGGCCACATCCCCTCCAACAATTGTTATTATTAGTTTTCTTGATATATGACATTCTTGCTGGGGTGAGATGGAATCTCAATGTTGTTTTGATTTGCATTTCCTTTATGGCCAGTGATGTAGAGCATTTTTCATATGTCTATTGGCCATTCTCATTTCCTCATCAGAGAAGTTAAGTGAAATGAACTCCATGTTATGGAAACAAGTGATATATCACAGTTGTAACTACTTTCAACGTCATATGTGTATGTGTAGTTTCTATTATTGATGATGTTCTTGTATCACCTTCCTATGGTTGTACCTACACTATCTCTGTAATCTTATCTGAGTATATTGGAAACCATGTTTACTGGTATTGGAAGTAGGAAATTCAAAGGGAATACCAAATTTGAGAGACACAGGGTAAAAAAAGAGAAATAACTACAAAAGCAATACTTGCAAAACTGTTTGGTGTAAGTGAACTGAACACCTGGGGGTGAGGGAAAGGGGGGGAGGGAGGGGGCATGAGGGACAAGGCAACAAACAGTACAAGAAATGTATCCAATGCCCAACATATGATACTGTAACCTCTCTGTACATCAGTTTGATAATAAAAATTTGAGAAAAAAAAAAGAGAGGGAATGTTTATTTTTAACTCACGGTTACAGAGGCTTAGTCCATGGTTGCTGGACCCATATGTTTGGGCAGAACATCATAGTGGTGGGAATATATGGAGGAAAATGTTCTTCACCTCAGAAGACAGGATGTGTTAAGTGAGATGAAGAAGACCTAGGGATTAGATAAAGCCCAAAGGACATACCTCCAGTGACTTATTTCATCCAGCTACGCCCCACCTCCTAAATTTTCCCAGAACAACCCAAAATAATGCCACTAGCTAGGAATCAAACCTCTCACACATAAGCCTGAATACTACATTTCATATTCAAATGATACTCAGGAAGCTGAGGTTTGAGGGTCTTGATTTGAAGCCAGCCCTAACAGAAAAGGTTGTGAGACTCTTATTTCCAATTCACCAGCAAAATTCCACACTGGAGACATTGCTCAAATGGTAGGACATCAGCCATGAGCAAAAAAAAGTCAAGCAAGCACATGAGAGCCTGAGTTCAAGCCTCAGTACCAGCACCACTCCACAAAATAGAAAGAGAAGGAATTCGCCCCTGTTTATAGTCTCCTTGTCTTTGAAAACTTGATAAAAATGGGGCTATGGATATTAGACTATCCTCGATATCGATAGAGTAGTGGTCATGTTTGACATTCTATAAATATAAGGTTTGAACTTCCTGAGATTTCATCCCTGGATTTTAAGCATCAAGCCTTTAAATGTACTTTATGTCAATCAAGAACTCTACATTGCCTGCACTGTTGCCCTCAGGGAGCTCCAAAGGCTGCTGCTAGTCCTGGTCATTGTGCTGGGACCCATTACCTGCTGGTCTGGACACTATTCATAAAAGAGCAAAATTCTCAGGCTGGTGGTGTTATATCGGGTGAGATCTCAACCATAAGTGGGTCTAACCAAAGAAATGTCTTGCAGAAGTAGCTCAGAAACGCTTGACTATATGGCTCTATAAGGAAGCCTACTTAAAAAATACTACAGAGCTACAGAAAGCTGAAAGCTGTTAGGACAAGCCCAACTACTTTATAGACTGGAATCGAAGACAGATCAATTCTGTGATTGGATGGACCAAGCAAGAGTATAAGAAAACACATATTCATTTATTTTATTTATTTATTCCTCATATAGCTAGTTATTCTAAGTATCAACATCCATTATGTGCCAGTCACTGTATTAAACTCTGGAAATATAGAAATGGATAAAGTCCTTGTTCCCAGGAGCTTAGAGATTATTGGGGGTACACATCCCTCTTGTATAAAGATACTAAGTATTAAAGGTACTGTGATTATAGTACAAAGAAGAACCCGGACGGCCAAAAGAAAACATTTCTAAAAAGAAAAAAAAAACTCAAAACATCATCAGTTTTTCAGCCTCTCACAGACATAGGAAAAAATCAGCTCTTAATGTGAAAAGCAACGATAAATACTTCCATTAGTCAACCCAAATTAAATCCATAAATAAGTCTATGTTTATGAACAGGGATAGTTGCAGAACCCTGTGGATTTATAACATGCAAACATTTCCTGAAATAAAAAAAAAAATTCCTTTCCAGAACCATCTTCCCTTTCTAATATGACAAGTCAGACATCCTAACTAGGCTGTGAAGGTGCTCTCCATAGCACTGACATTATTGATTTGGTTGTTAACAGTGCCGGCCTAAATGACTGATGACGACTCTCTGGACGTCCCTCCCTACTGCTGTTGAAATGGCTCTGGGCTTTATCCAAGCAGTGCTGCTAAATGAATAGTAGATGTACAAACAGAGGAGAAATTGGTCCTGAGGTGAATTCACTCTCTAGAGGAAGATTTGTTTGTGCTTCCAACAACCCGTACATTAAACCATATGAGTCTTCTTGTTGGAATTTTGAGGAGAAATGGGGCAGTTTGGGAAATGCCTAATGCTTTATCAGCTACTTTTTATTCTCATTGAGACCTGAGGAATATCAAGGGACTTTGGAAGTGTGCCTTTCTCTGAGCCAACTTCTTAAGAATTATTTGAAAGTCTCCATGCTTCTATCTATCAGCTTCTTCTAATACAGATATTCTATACACACCACTGAAAGCATGCTCTCTTGTCCTCATAGGTAAATCACAAAAATGGGCCTACAGTCATTGAGTCAAGGGGTCTCAACTTGGAGTTACATTGCATCTGGGCACTGTTTTGTTGTTTGTTTCTTTAGTAAGGATACTATCTCTGAGCAAATGGTAAATGTGCCCATTGGTGGGGCAAGGGAGGGGGGACAGCATGAGAACAGAGCTTTTCACATTCTGCACTATAAAGAGCAGCAGGTCATGGTTTGCATTATACTGGGTAGGAAACAATAGGTGTTCTCTCAGGGATGCCTTAGCTTGATCATTCTGTTACAGTGTATGCCACATATGCTGACTTAAACAGCACAATTAGATGAATGGAGATGAGCATATTCCAAGTATGGTATATATAAAATTATGTAAATAGAACCATGAAACCCAATGAAATTGTTTGACAAGTGGGGAGGAGGGAGAAGGGAGTTATAGACTAGGTGTGGAACATGAGGTGATCTGTAGGCCTTGTATGCATGTACAGAAATATTATAATGAAACCTTCCTTGTACAACTACTAGGTGCTAATTTTAAAATCTTTAAACCAAAAAGAAATGTAATTCTGTCTTGTTTTATAGTTATAATTTCCTTGCTAAAAAAAAAAAACCACCACCTGCCTGAGGGAAAGGAGCCTACATTTCAGAGTTTTCATGAATTGATCACATAATAATGTGTACTTCACCATGAATTTATATTCCATAAGTCCTTGTTCCCTTCTCTGACTATCCAAGTATAAAATCCAAGCCAGAAATGATATGGTTGAACCTAAAATAGTTAGAGCAGTTAGGAGAGGGGGAAGAAGAGGAAAAAGAGGAGCTGTAGCAACAGAAATAATATTAACTGTTACTAAGCAATATGCACACTTTGTGCTTACTCATCAATCTAAGTGTGACAACAACTCTGTAAGGAGGTACAATTGTCATGTCCAGTTTATAAGTACGACTTAAGGTAGAGAAAAAATAAGTTGTTTGCCTCAAACTGAAAACTTAATAAGCAGCCAAGATTCCAACTCAGTCTGACATCTGAGCCTATGATTGGAACCATCACATTCAACTGTTTCTCAATCATTAACTTGTTAAGGCTACTATTAATCACATCTTAACAGATCTGAATAATAAAACCCAGATGTAGTCTCATTTCCCTCCCAGCTCAGAAGTTGCTCTACATCTCTGGTAGAAAAATCTTTGGCCTGGCCTTAAAATTGAGTGATGACCATCTCTCCTTTGCAAGGCAGCCCAACACCCTAATAATTAGGCTGTTATCTTTTGCATTGAGCTAAAAATCGATCTTTCCATAACCTCTGCCTTTTTGTCTATATGAATGCTTCGGAGATATACACAAGAAGTATAAACCCTCCTGGGGGGAAAAATGGTCCTTCAGATACTTGGAGAATCCAGTCCCCATCCCCCTCATTATTCTCACTAGCAAGGGAACAGAACAACCAAGGCTTCAAAATCAAATTGAAAGCAAAACTTTGGAGTCATACTTAAAGTATTTTTGCTTAGAATATAAAATTATTTTATATAACAAGGAGAGCAAGTCCAAACCCCCTCATAGGTAATGCTTGTGAGTAGAACAATTTGTTTTCTCCCGTGCATTGGTACCAGAGGTGGTAAATGCTGACCTGTCAGATTCAATGCATTTTGCTGGCTTAGTACTCCAAGGGCTTTCCAGGGGATCAAGCTCTCTGCCATAATCATTAAAACCTGCAGAACCCTGCATGACTCTGGGGAGAAGCCCAGCACTTTTGGCTCTCATCCACCCTCACCAGGAAAGCCACCTAAAACTAGGACAGAAGAGACAACCACTGGCTTCAGATCAGTCTTTACACCTTCCTTGACACCATCCCTTTCATTCAAATTATTTTGATTGCATTAGAAAGACCAAGCCATGCTCACTCTGACATTTGCTCTCCACTCTTTTCTCAGTAGGCATTTCTAAGATATTGACCCCTGTCCATACCCTGGCCCCATGTATACTTGTAGCCTGCTGATCAGTTTGAACTTTGAATAACAAAATTCTCATGGGGAACTTTAAAGTCCTCTGTTTGAGCTTGATGTCCCTTCTCTTGTGTTTTCTGACCTTGATTCTGCTCTTTGTACAAGTAGTAATCACACACACACACACACACACACACACACACACACATACACACAGAGCAAGAGAGCAAGAAGAGAGGTGGAGAGGGGAGAGACCAATGGAGACTCAGAGAGAAAGACAGAAATATTGTGTGTGTGTGTGTGTGTGTGTGCGTGTGTGCACATGCACATGCACATGCGTGCACACAGGAGCCAAAGCATACCAGCCCAGCATCAAAATCCATCAGGGTATCTAACCACATCATTACATCTGTCAAGTTCACCGGACTCCTGATCTCAATCCCCTCCTTTCAACAACTCAACATTGACATGGTATAATTTCTTTTAAATCATGATGCAATTTGATGTGCTTTTCAAAAGGTGATCGTGGATGATTTTAAAGTGTTTGTTTTGTTCGGAAATGAAAGATGACAGTGCTGTGAGCTTCAGTGGAGTTCTTCAGAGCTTCTTCCAGGGTGATTTCAGCATTAGAGCATTGAGAGTATAAAGAAATGTGAGATCTTAGCCATTGGCAGAAATGACCAGATGATGGAGACATGATAGCCAAGGTGCCAGTGGGGATAAAGATCTTCAATCACATCTGCAACTATAGGTTCCAGGGCTAAGAAGATGAGAGGCTAATGGAAAAGCCAGAAAAGTTATTCATTCATGGGAGGATATATCAGTTCAATAAAAACAATTGTATGATAGCCACCATTTCTGATTGTTTTCAAATTATGATCAAAATATGACATCAAATATTCCACCTTAAACATCTTAAATGTACAGTTATGTTAAGTATATCCATTTGGTTATGCAATGCAACTCAAGAATTTTTCACCTTGCCCAAACTAAAACTCTACACCATTAAACAACTCTCCATTTCTTTGCCTATCCCCACTCTAACAGCCACTATTCTCCTTCCTGTCTCTTTGAATTTAACTGCTCTAAGTGCCTCATATGGGTGGAATCATATCATATTTGTCTTTCTATGACTGGCTTATTTCACTTAGCAAAAATGTTCCCAAACGTCATACATTAGCGGTCCTTTCTAGAACATAATTACTGCCAAACACAGATCTCATTTCCTTCTCACCGTAAGCCTGACTGGCAATGCTGTGCCTGCATTCCATTTCCAAGACTAGGACGAACATGCTCTGGACTCTGAAGCAGAAGCAGAAGCACTTGGAGTGTAGCATGCAGAAAGATCAGCAGGTGGAAAGAGCATGACTGGGCTAAGGGAAACCTGATCCACAGTGCAGTTGGGATCAAGGCTGCAGCAAGTAAACTCTGAAGTCAGTTGACCTTTCAGAGTTGTCCTTAGTAAATGAAATGGATAGAGAATTCCTTGGATACATAATCCAGCCATTGGTCATAGGCCTCCCCCCAGGAATGGGATGGCACTTTGTATGAGGCAAGCTCCAATGAGGAATATAGCTGGGAGTGAGCACCCAACAACACAACAGATGATTCTGAAGAAGGGCTTCAGGGTGGATCACCACAGTTATCTACTAAAGATGCTGCAAGAATAAATATATTTCTGAAGGTTACATGACATAAGGGCATAGCAGTATTGAATTGACTTCAGAGTTCATATTCCTTTTGCTACACTGGGCTTTCTTTCAAAAAAAGAAAAAGGTGTGAGATGCAAACTGAAATAAAGCCTGGACTATATCTTTGGTTAAAATGAGATTAAAGTCCATAAACAATATCCTTATCTTATTTTTATATTCCCTGTGCAAATTCTGCAGGCACAAATCTTTTATTTTCTCGTAGTCTTTGTCATAAGGAGTGAGACCATTGAAGGAATGCTCCATGTTTGAGATCTCTCCTTCCCTCAGATTCACCCATTACTGCCAGCTAAATCTTCTAAGCACTACTTTCCTCAGGTTAATTTAGGAAAGCTCCAAGTGTGAGCTAGGAATGCCTTCAGGACTAGGTGGCCAAAGATTAAATATAATCTTTGCCTCTAAACTCTTTACAACCTGTGGTGTCACATCCTTGTCACTCCTTAGACTATCATCGTGCTCATAGCCAATACCGTTGGCCACCCATATCCCTAAATTCTACATGCAAACTCAACTAACTGCAAGTTGAATATTTAAAAAAATAGTGTCTTGCTGGGCATAGTAGTACAGGATGTTAATCCCAGCACTCAAAAGGCTGAGACAGGAGGATTATGAGTTTGAGACCTGCCTTGGCTACATGGTAAATTCTGGGCCAGCCTATAGCAATTTCAAAAAGAAATTGTTTCTATACTAAATATGTATACTTTTCACTTATTTTTCCTCTATAAACAACACATGATATTTATATTGCAATAGGTATGGGAATGCTTCAGAACATACCAGATGATGTGTGTAGTTGCTATGCAAATACTACATCATTTTATACACAGGACTTGAGCAGCCACAGTTTGGCCCCCTTGAGAGTCCTGACTCCAATCACTCATGGATACTAAGGGATAACTGTTTGTGTCAAGTGAGACTATTGCCAGGCACTGAGATAAGAATTTGATATATACATATATATTGCCTTATTCCTAGCAAATTTTCTCTGGTACCTCTATCAAGGAGTCTTAGTTTCAGATGCAGAAACAGGCTTAGAGAATTTAGGTTCCTAGCTCAGTGGCTTTCAATTTGGAAACAACAGAGGCAAGCCAGGTAGTTCAATTCCAGAGCCTTAGTACTTGACCATCACCCTTAAATACCTTGACTTGTCACAGTTGGTCCCAAGTACCTGCTTTATCCACATCCTTGTCATATCCTTCTCTGTCCATCCAGTGGAACAAGTTTAACACCTGTGGCTTCAGGAAGGATTCTCTCATTCCAGATGTGGTTAGAGAGTTTTCCCTGCTCTTTGACCTTTGACCAACTCCTCAAGAAACCTGTCTCTTACCAGATACTACTCAATTTTATATATCCAGGTCTTCTTTCTCCAATTTCTCCTTAATAATGAGTTTTATGTTTTTATAAATAAAAATAACTCTTGATTTATTTTTCTAGTTCACCCAAGAAAGTAGATGCCATTCCAGCTTTCTGCGTTTCAGCAGGAAGAAGGCTAATGGTATATTGTTTCAAAAGCAAATCTAAGCTTCTTTAATTTTGTAATTTCAATGATGTTATAGACATGGGAACTATACAGATATAATCCTTTTAATATCCACTTTTTCATTCAATATAATCCCCTAGAGATTCATCTAAATCAACCTTAAAGTTGGATTTCTTTTTATTGCTGAGTAACATTCTATTGTTTGGTTATTCTTTTCTTTGTTTAATAATTCATCCCATGGAAGGCACATGAGATTTTTTTTTCTACTTTCAGACTATTGAGAATAAAGCTATCAGCATTCGTGTACAGGTTTCTCATTTTTCATTTCTCTGGGATCATTGCTGGAGTACAGTTGTCTCATAGTATTATAGTTGAATGTTTCCATTAAAATAGCTAAACTAGTTTAAAGAATCCTATTTTATGTCCAACTAGGAATGTGTGAATGATCCACTTTCTTACATCATCAGCAATATTTGCTCTGATCATTACTTTTGTCTTTAAAGCTGTTCTTATATGTTTGAGACTGTCTCGTCCTTTCAATTTGTATTTCTCTAGTGTCTAAGAATACTGAATAACTTTTCATGTACTTATTTGCCAGGTATCTATCCTCTTTGATAAAATATGAATGATTGCAAGATGCCAAGCGTTTGTATTCTCACTACCTGAGATGATTAGAATTACCAAATGAAATTATCATTTTAAATCTCTTTGTGTAATACTTACACATCATAAGCACTTAATAAACGTTAGTGTTCATTTGAGTATTATTGTTGATTGCCAAAAATCACCAATCCCACATTATCAAATAGTCAGATCAGTATGTAGTCTAGCAGGAGGAACAGGGAACCATTCTCATTGCATGGATGCCAATGTTGCATGAGTAGTCATTCAAACAGGATCTAATTTTAGTTTTCTGGGAGACAGGAAATACTAGGTTGAATCTAGAAATGTTGAATCCTTCCTTGAACATGTATTCCAAAATTATGTCACATCATCTGTAAAATGAAAACAAAATTATATTATTGTTCACAAAAGGCCCTGGAAAATCATACATATTATGCTATATAAAAGAAAAAAGTTTATTTTTCCAAAAGGCATAATTGGAAATAAGAAAGCAAGGTCAGTCACAATGTTCTCAGCTATAAATGAGGAAAGGAACACAATCTCCTCCCCCTGTTATTTTATAGCCTCCAGGTTAAACTCATACTTATCCAATGAGCCTCCAAATGGAATACCATTCTGCACCAACTATACTGATGATAGTGATTTGGAGAGTAAATGCTAAGATTCCATCCTTCTAAAGTGCTTTTAGAATTGGATTCTAGTAAGTTTCATTTTGCTATTGGCCAATCACAAAAGAGACTACAATAGAGAAAAGTGAAGACAACATGTTGGAGAGCAGCTGCTGCATAGAAAAGGAAAAGAGACCCTCTAATTTAGAGATATGGATGGAGAGACGATGCAGTTACGCTGTAGCATACGGGAAACATTAAATAAAGCAATAAGGAAAGAAAATGGCTTAGAGTGAATGAAAAGAAATCAGAATGATAGAAATAGACTAAAATGTGAGACAAAAGGCACAAAAATGCGGAATAGTGGGATACAGTGGTTACTACATAGATTAAAAGCAAAAGGTCAAAAGTAGAAAGGTTCTGAGATAAATGATAAATAGCTAATATGCCTCTATCATCTTTACCAAGTCCATATTGGAGACACCTAAAATTGAGACATTTGCAGATCATTTCTGTCAACTCCAAATTTCTCTTTCTTTTTCTTTTTCATTTTTATAATAAATTTTCTAAGGAGCAAGTCAGTATTAAGAATCAGATAATAAGCTAAATATGGTAGCATGTACCTATAATCCCAGTTTTTAGGGGATAGGCTGAGGCAGAAGGATTGCTTGAACAGAGGAGATAAAAGCCAGCCTGAACAACATAATGGGACCCCAAGTTAAAAAGAAAGAAAGAAAAGAATAATAAATCAATAAGGATTCACCTAATCCTCTTCTAGTAAATTCTACAGTGGTTCAAAGCTACCACTTGGGCCTCAGAGACACTCTTCTTTCTTCATCTTATATTGTTTTGCTCTTGTGCCTGCAGTTTGTGTCATCAGTGGTGTATTTCCTGAGAAATCCAAGACCTATGCCAGTTATTGAAGTAATATTATTAGCATCTAAAGAAACATAGGGAGCCTATGACTTGGTCCCTTTGAAATTCAAGATCATATTCAAAATGCCTTTGGTTATAGCCATTTCCAATAATAAAAAGGAGATTCCTTCATAAAGTGTTTCCAGTAATCTTTCTATGCTCAAAACCCAGCTTGAATTTCTCTACTTCTGTAACAAAGTGCCTTCTAGTAACTAGCAACTGCAACAGAACTTGAAAATATGAATTTGGTGTGTGGACGTTAGATAATAGCAACTCCCTGTACACTGGGCAACAATTATGTTAGCATGGCTTTTTGTTGTGAATTCTCTCAATCTGAGAGAAAAGGAATTTTAATTCCTAGTTTTACACTGGTTTAGAAACAAACAAGAAAAGTGACCTCATTGCATCCATATGTGTCACTTGTCTCTCTCACAAAGAAGAGGAAATGACCAAGACAGTAAGTTCCCCAGAAAGGAAGTGGTGAATATTTTGGTACCATGGCTGACAGTCCCTGGTACAAGCCTGATATTAGAAAATCTTTGGCAACTTCTCTTAAAACAGAGTACAAGGAGTAACTGCTCAAGCCCTAATTTTAAGCAGGGAACCTCTAATGTTAATATTTAAGAGGGTTTTGTTTTTCCAGAAGCACAGGGAATATCCATTAAAGTCTGTCAACAACCAGCACCCTTTCAAATGGCAAAATCCCAGGTGGGTAGCAGCTTACCTAAATGTCCAAGTACCATCTCCTAACATAGAACCTCCTTTGAGGATCTAGCTCCAACTAATGATTCCCAGAAGCTCTAGTCAATGTTCCTTTTGACAAACGGATCTTTTTAAGCACTTTCAGAGAACAAATGTGACTTTTAGTTTTCAAAGAAATCTTTCTATTAAAAATGAGTGCTGAAATAGGCTAACTTTACAGTCTTACATGCACACATGTTATTGAAATTGTCTCAAGCCTGAGGGACTGGTTGGAATCAAATACTGTACTCATGTAAATGTTCCCTTTGCCTACTGTTGGTAACAGGGAATGAGAAATAGGAGGTGAAGTGTGTTGTACAGGAATCTATCCAAGTCTTCATAAAGCCTCATAACAGGAAATAGAAACTAATGAATATTGACAGCACTGCAGCAGCCAATATCAAGTATCCTTTCTCTATTATTCTCTATGATGAGTTTGGAAAAAACCTAGAGAGAACTAACGCTGCAGTTAGTAAAAATTGTTATTGTATAATAGAAATAATTCTGCCCTCTCCTGTCTCCTTATGAAATGTCTTCAGATTTTAAAGAAGTATTAGACTGTGTGTGTGTGTGTGTGTGTGTGTGTGTGTGTGTGTGTGTGTGTGTGTGTGGTTATTACTGTAAGTTCATTTTCAGCAACTTTTAAGCCAATAGTAATTTTCTTAAATGTTTCTATGGTTTCCCTTTTATTATAAAGAATACTAGGTTTAACTCTTGATTGTAAATGACAGAAAACTCATTTCAGATTCCTTAAGAAAAAGTAAGCTCAGACAGCTTTAATGCTGTTGACTCCTGTCCTCTTAGTATCCCCACCAAGCCCAGCAGAAGAGAGAAATTCTGAACTAAGCATTCAGAACTAGCTGAGAGTTTAACCCAAATAGCCCAAGACCACATCATGTGCCTGTCTAGGCTGAGAATGGAATTATCTGATTGATTGATTGATTTTACAGACCTGGTCATCCAAGCATCAGATCCCAAGACCGATTTATTAAATAATACCACCTGTGAGGAAAAGAAGATGAAACAGGATTAGGAAGGGAGATCCATTAAATCACAACACTGATATTAAGAGAGTTTGTGCTAGTCCATGGAGGAGGCCTAGCACAAACACTGCCAATTAGAAAATTCCTGAATTGAGAAGAGCTGAAGATAGTCTGTATATACTTGGGAACCTTTAACTTTCCTTCTCCTCTAGTCTGTCACAGAATGGAGCTCCAATCTTCTTTTAAACATCAACAACATCCGCATATACAAAATAGGTGGATCTTTATATATTCACCAGTAGTTCTTTTTTTTTTTTTTTTTTTTTTGGCCAGTCCTGGGCCTTGGACTCAGGGCCTGAGCACTGTCCCTGGCTTCTTCCCGCTCAAGGCTAGCACTCTGCCACTTGAGCCACAGCGCCGCTTCTGGCCGTTTTCTGTATATGTGCTTGCTGGGGAATCGAACCTAGGGCCTCGTGTATCCGAGGCAGGCACTCTTGCCACTAGGCTATATCCCCAGCCCTCACCAGTAGTTCTTAACTGAGGAGAACTGTGTCCTACAAAGGATGTGGTGATACCTAGAGACATTTCAGGTGGTCACAACATGGGATGATATGCTCCTAGTACTTAGTAAATAGAAGTCAGGCATGGTGTTAGACATCCTGTAATGCAGAGACTACTGCTTGTGTGCTTATTATGTGCACCCTCCCCCCAGACAACATACACATAAATTATTTGCTGAGCCAAGATGTTAGTAATACTCAAGTTGAATAACTCTACAGATATCTACTGAATGTACACATATATGCTGATACACACTATGATAATCTTTTGTCCTTGATAAATTCTTGATAATTAACTTTTGTGTTTATTTGCAACCATTAATACTAGTTATTGAAATTCCATCCAATTCACTTAACTTTTGGGCATAAAGGTTAGATTGAATTAATGGAGTATCTTATTCCTGAATACTCATGAAAATTTGTTTTTAAAAAAATATTAATTTGGCTGAACTTTGGTGGCTCAGGCCTGTATTCCTAGCTACTCAGCAGGCTGAGATCTGAGGATCTCCATTCAAAGCCAGTCCAGGCAGGAAAATCCATGAGACTCTTATCTCCAATTAAACAACAGAAAACTGAAAGTGGCTCAAGTGGTAGAGTGCTAGCTTTGAGCCAAAGAGCTCTGGGACAGCTCCCAAGCCCAGAGTTAGCCCCACGGCTGACAAAAACAAACAAAAAATAATATTAATTTGAAATTCCCTTAAGTTCTCTTCATGTTTAATGTTCTTGAGGATTTTACTCTGAGAAGTAGATAAGAATCGTCTGTGTTTATTATAACCTTATGAGAGCGTTACTTCAAAAGTATCAGTTTGTTTTGATGTTTAAATATCCTTGGGCTGTAGGTTTGTTTACTTAAGTTTACTCTGTTGTATTTTTCTACATTGTGTATTACAGAGCTGAATGTCAGTAGCAGGTAAGATTAGAATATTAAACAGTTTAGAGTTAAGTCAGTGAATATTTACTACAGTGTATCTTCCTTCATATGCAAGAGTATATTTTTCTTTCTGGAATTTGTACTGAAAAATAACACAACAGAAGCAAACTTATATGTTTTGAACCATCTAATAGATGATTTCGCCTTTAGGGAATTTAGTTCCAGAACTGTGGCTAGAAAAATAAAAAGACTGGTTAATGCCTGAAGGGATAAAAAAAGATCAGCTAACCAAAAGAAAAAAAGTTTTCTTCAAGATATGAAATGTGTGTTCAATCCTAGATCAAGGACTATATGTTCAAAGTTCTGTGTATGAGGTTTAACATTACTTTGGAAAACTCTAGAAAAAAAGTTTCATATTAGTACACTGAAATCATTTTTAGGTAGTAGCAGTAGTGGTACTGTCAGTTTCTTCATAAAAATACTTCATTGTTTTTATCTAATCACAAAGCATGCAATGTATTTATATCTAACATCTGTAGTCATAAAAATCATGCGAAAATCAATTATGAAAAAAAACTATACCAATCACTGACTGAAAGCTCTTTGCAAACAATTATACGATAGTTAAAAGTGGAGAATAATAAATTGTTACTCACTAAAAGAAATCAGAAATATGAATGATACTGTTTGAAGTATTACAGGAATCTTTAATTTATTAAGATTATATCACGTCTGCCATACAAAGCATCTATTCAAGATAAAATACTCCTCAAAGGACAAGAGATGTTAATGATCTGTTCTAAAACCATGATACTTTATTACAAGCTGGATACTCCCAGCTTGCCCCAGTTCCCACTACTTCCCCTCTTGAGAAAAACATATTACTCTCATTGATCAGGAGCACACAGATGAATATTGAGAGACTCTCATTAGCTCCTGGGGTATTGACCTTTTGAAACTTACAAGGTTCTTGAAAAGAGGACTTCTCTTGATTCATGATTGCCATCCTCCACAAGAGCACACAGGAGACTATATATAGAAGAAACTAAAAAATGCCAAGTGAACGATTGATTCTTGACCCCACCTCTCATACTCTAAGCCATACTTGTTTGAGTCTTGCTAAATGATAGAAAATGCCTGGTTATCCCCACCTGAGCAGATGAAAAAAGGTAAGTTATGATATGGAACTTCTGGGAATTCTCCTGCCAAATTCACCCCAATCCTATTTTTCTCCAGCACTTACTTTTCAAAATAAATAATATGCTGTTAAATGAGTTCCAGGTTTTAACTCATTTTGTAGCAAAATATACTCTCTCTGCCCAGGCTAAAGTAGAGATCCTGCTAACCACCAGAATGATTGAGATTAGAGGCTTTTACAAATCACTGGTATTCTTCTTACAATTTGACCATTACTTATTTTATTTTATTAATAGATTTCTTTATTTATTTACATTAGTGGTGATCAAACCTAGAACACCCTCTAAGCTAGAAAAGTACTCTACCGATGAGCTACATTCCCATTCCTAGCCTACTGCTTTCTTATGTCAACCGATGCTCCCCTACCTTCCCAAACCAGCAGTTTCTTTTCACCTGTAATGAAAGTCTGAGGCTTCCTTGACTCTTCTTTTTGACTCTATAACTATCCTCTTACACCCTATTATACTGTCTCTCCCTTTTCTTTCCTTTTTCTTTCTTTTTTTTGGGGGGTGGGGGGGGGAAGGGAGCCAGTCCTGGGGCTTGAACTCAGGGCCTAAGCACTCTTCTGAGTTTCTTTTGCTCAAGGCTAGCACTCAAACAGTTGAGCCACGGCACTACTGCTGGCTTTTCTGTATATGTTGTGCTGAGGAATTGAACCCAGGGCTTCATGTATGCCAGGCAAGCATTCTACCACTAAGCCACATTCCCAGCCCTCTCAGTTTTCTTTCTGGCAACTTACCCTTTCATCACCTGCTCCATATATCCATTCATTGTACAACACCATTTGCAAAGCACCGTTCTCACCGTATGATTTTCTTCTTTGACTAGATTGATACAGAATCTGAAAATGAGGGTACAATGGGTGGCAGAACAGCTAGAGGGACATGATGAAGAAGAGAATCTTTTAAAATATGTTATTCTTAAAATTTATTAGCATGCCAATGCATTAAGAGGAAAATAATCACTTATTTTGTCCTTTGTGGAATTTGAACTCAGAGCCTGGGCACTGTCCCTGAGCTCTTCAGCTCAAGGCTAGTGCTTTACCACTTGTGCCACAGGGCCACATCCAGTTTTCTGGTGGTTAATTGGAGATAAGGGTCTCACAGGGAGTTTCATGCCCAGGCTGGCTTTGAACCATGATCCTCAGATCACAGCCTCCTGAGTAGCTCGGATTATAGGTGTGAGCCAAGGGCACAAGCTTGAAATAATTAAATTTTAAAGTAATTGTTTTTAAATGTTTGAGTGTATTTTCACAAACAACAGGAAGAATTCTACATTTTTTATTGTTGTTATACTTGTTGATGATTTGTTTTGTGCCAGTCCTTAGGCCAGTACTCAGGGCCTTGGCATTGTCTATGAGCTTTTTCTTCAAGGCTAGAGCTCTACCATTTGAGTCAGAGCTCCACTTCTAGCCTTTGTGGTAGTTAACTGACTTTCCCACCCAAGCTGAACTTGAGCAGTGATTCTCACATCTCAGCCTCCCGAAGAGCTAAGATTTCAGCTGTTAGCGACCAGCACTGAGCTGAAAGTCAAGTACTGCTCTGTTTTGACTCCAAGCTAGATTTCCAGCCCTATTGTACTCAGCTTTTTAAGTGTTTAAATTCTACATCCACGTCTGAATTAGCACCAAAACCTACACATTCTGCTCTTGCTACTTAGAATGTCTCTTCTATTTTTACCTATCAAAAGCTTACCCAGGTTTGAAAGCTAAGTTTCAAAGCAACTTCTTTCATTAATTTGATCTAGATACTCTGTATCCCCCGCCCCCACCCTACAATGGTTCTTTTAACACTTTTCTGTTATCAGAGAAGAAAGGAATGCCCACTAGGTGCTAAGAAATACTTTTTCCTATCATGTACTTGACTACATCCCATTCTCTGTACATCCATTTCCACATCTGTAGAATAGTCATTATAACAGCACTTTCCTCATGAAAATGTTCACTCATTAAAATACTGACTAGGCTACCTATTATGAGATAGGCACTGACCTGGGGATTAAAGTAGTATACCCTTATTGAGTTTACTTTCACATGTGACAGGCTTAAATGAAATATAACTATATTAACACAGCATTTGGGATGTTGTGAATGGTTCTATACATATCTGTTATCAGTACTGTTGTTGATGTTCCTGTTGTCTTTCAGTATTTCTATTAACAGGTAATCTAAGGTTCATCAACTCCTATAAGATACTGATGGTCAGGGGCTGGGGATATGGCCTAGTGGCAAGAGTGTTTGCCTCATATATATGAAGCCCTGGGTTCAATTCCCAAGCACCACATATATAGAAAAAGGCCAGAAGTGGCACTGTGGCTCAAGTGGTAGAGTGCTAACCTTGAGCAAAAAGAATCCAGGGACAGTGCTCAGGCCCTGAGTCCAAGACCCAGGACTGGCAAAAAAAAAAAAAAAAGATACTGATGGTCAAATGATTAACAAGGAATTTGACTTTTGTCTGCCTGACTCATAAAAGTAGTGACTTTCCACTATGTCTCATTCATGGCTACAAACCTAAGCCATACATGAGAACCATTCATGGTATTTAAAGATAAAATGGATTCTCCAGCTTCAGTCCCCAAAGAACAGAATTGGAAATTGTACAAATAAGAATCTGTATCATTTAAAACCTTCCTAGGTAGTTGAGTTGTACCGTCAAAATGACTACATTGCATTAAAATCTTTCCTGGGCTACTTTGTTATGCTTATTTGTAAATATCTAACCCATGAATTCACTAATTATAGGCTCTTTGCTTTTGTATTTCCTCCTTCCTCTCCTACCAGTGTTTTATAAGCACTCAATAAATATTTGAGTAATTAATTGCTTAATTATTTAATTAAAGTTGCTCCTAAAATGCAAATACTCACAGTTGTAGTACTAGAAGCCTGTTATGAGCTATCATTGATCTTCCTGGAGATATTTATTAATCAACTAAGAACTAGTAGTTGAGAAGGACAAGCTAAATAAACATCTGGGAATAGACCCAAGAAGGTTCCCAAACCAATGTTAGCTACATAATCTCACAGTTTATGATCTCTTCTCTTCCATACCCTTCTTTTCCCTTCCCTTCCCCCCTCTCACCTCCCCTCTCTTCTCCTTCCCCTTTCCCTTTCCCTTTTCATTGACAACTTCAGATAAAATGCAAAACCTGTATTGCCAAAAATCAAGAGCTCTCTGCCCTCTTAATTTTGTTTCTTTTAACTTGGCATGTATCTCTCTTCTGGAAACTGGGGTGGAGTGATCCCTTCTTTAAAGAAAAAAATCTGTATTCTTGTCATACCATGAGCATGAAGTTCTCTACAATACATTAAGATTATAAAGCAAGATCCCCAAATGCAGTGGCTGATTATTCACAGAAGACATATTAAGTCAAGAAGCTTATTTTTTCTCTCTTTGCTAAGGCACAAAGCCTGGGGCTATATGCATTTTTATTACACTTTACTGTCTTGGTTTCACTTGAGGATTAAAAAGAGAGTCAAGGTACAGTGCACGTATTCTGATGGATTTTAGGATTTCTTGCTTTAGTGAAAGGAAGAATCTCATAAAGTACCTGAGATTATTGCTCTGGGAAGTATACCTACTTCTGTGATGACCTAGAAATTCAATCTTTTGTTTCTCCTATAAAAGATCACATTGTATTGTGGAATTTTTTTCCCTGTAGTTTTCTGCACTATGTAAAGCCACATTTAAAAAAATAGCTTTCGTTTAGATTTGAAGTGAAAATATCTAAAATAGTTTAGGGAAGTCTTATTCAGGGAGCTTACCAACAGCATTGGAGGTAGAAAGCGGTGGCAAAAAGGAAAAGAAAAGCAGTGGGAAAGAGGGAAGGAGGGCTACCTCAGTTAGAAAAGTATAAAGGAGGTAGTGAGAGAAAACCTATGTAGTCTGGGTGTGAATCCAATTTTTAATCCAGTTCTGACAGATCTCCACCCAGAACCAATAAAAATGCATTGTTCTATCTTCTATACTTTATTATGAAGAGCTTATTAATGAAAGACTTATTTATTTAGTATCCTCTGATACACAAAAACAGAGAGAAAGACTGAATGTTAGGGGATTTGGAAGTACAGTAGATGAGATCTTCCGGTTTACTGATTTGTAAAGAATGGCCTGATACTGGTTTGGCAGCTCTGCATCAGTGAAAGAAAAGAAAGGCGCTTTTCAGTGGCCAGAGAGGAGCTGGGAACTGAAAATGGGCTCCTGGCAGACAAGGTTCTTTGATAGGCAGACAAATTGACTGTGAAGGGAGTCAATGTCAGAAAGCTTTGGAAATACTGTGAGCATGGGGTGGGATTTAAGGAGGTTGATTTCCTTGGTTAAGGATTATAGCTTGCAGAGTTGAGCAAATTCCCCCTTCCAGCCTTCATTAAAAAGATGATTAGTAGAACAAACTGAAATTCTACAAGTGTATTATTACGCAAAACGTAAGGGCTTTGCCATTAAGACTAAAATACTCTGGTACTTTATCTTTTTCTTCATTCATCTTCAGGGTTTCAACCTGCTTCAATCAGGATTTTATGAAATTATTTATTCCTCTATATTCTGTCTTTTTGTTTCTCTAAATGATGCCAGTTCTTTTATCTCATTGATATTTTTTAATTGCTACTTCTGGTCCTCGGGAATACTCCAGCATTCTAATACCAGGAGGCATAATTATGTAATTAGCATGTGAACATTATGCTACTTTTGACCTTGAATAACTCTAGGAAGGAATGCTCCAATGGCCTCAGAAATTTTCTGTTAGCATGATGCCTTCCAAATGTAGAATAAATAAAGCTGAAGAATAAATAGCCAAAATGTAAATGATTTAATGGAATGGTGTTGCAAGGTGAGAGCCACTTGACTTTTAGCTCCTGTTGCAAATCATGAGATGTATTAGAGAAGCTTCGCAAGGAGAATCTATTTTTTAAGCTAAAACCTGCATCAAGTTATATCATGTGAACAGGATAATTCCAATTTTATCTTTTAGAGACAAAACATTTCTCTTAAAATATGTTTAAAAAGCAAGTAGAACCAACCTTTCCTATGATCTTCTCCCTATCTGTCACAATTTTCATAACTATTTGTAGCTGTAACTAAAACTACAGATTTTGACAAATGAAGCAAGATAGGAGGTTGATTGCTGCTTTTCTAAATTAAAATTAATGATACCCTTAAGGTACTTGGGTCTATGAAGTCAACATAATGTTGATAAAACCTGACTCCATTATCACAGAATGAGGCAATTGCTGAGCACTAAAAGCAACAAACAAATCTTCAAAGTGCATTTTAGAAATTGGTGAGGTGGAAGTTTTAAGCCTCAACAATGGACAAAGGACTTGTTGTTTTTCTTCTCTTGTGTTTCAGGTAATGCAAGAATTCTTCAAAATTAGAGCACAAGGGCCAGGTCTAACAGTGCTTGCATCTAATTTAGCTTCTTAGAAGTTGAGGAGGGTAGGGATTAGAGGACTGTGGTCTGAGGCTGTTCCTGAGCACAAAGCACAAGACCCTGTCTGAAAAATACTAAAACAAATAAGATTGTATCTGGATGTGGTGGCTCACATCCGTAACTCTACACAGAAAGCTGAGAGAGAGAAAGGATCACAGTTCAAATTCAACCCCAGGCAAAAACAATTGTGATAACCGCCCCCCCATCTCAATCAATAAAAAGCTGGGCATGGTGGGATACAACTATTATCTCAGTTACATGGAAAGCATAAACAGAACAATTTCAGTGTAGGCTAGTGTGAGGAAGAAGCAAGACCTTATTCAAAAAATAACAAAAGCCAAAAGTTTAGTCCTGTCTCAGCAGCAGAGTACCTGCTTGGCAAGCACAAGTCCCCGAGTGCAAATCCCAATACCTGAAATCAAGAGGGACTGGGATGGGACTTAAATGATAGGGTGCTTATTAGAGAACATGAGTTCAAACTCTAGTACCACATGCTAATACATGTGCATTGCACAGGTATTAGACAGACAGACAGACAGACACACACACACACACAAACTAATGCTGGGCATAGAGGTTGGCACTAGGCTAGGACTCTTCATGCCTCACCCATCTCAGGAATGTGCAGCCATTTCATATAAAACACCATGAAGTCTGTGTGCTCTTCTGGTAGGTTGTATAGAAAAGGAGTCAATGTTGGGGTTGTAACATACTATAGAACAGAATGCAAGCAAGGAGCAGGAAGAAGAGGAAGAAGAAATGGAATAGAAGGAAGAAGATGAATCATTAAAGACTAAGAGAGGAATCAATAGTGACATATAAACTGGAAGTGGAGAAACAATGAAAGGAATATTTTTTGCCACTGGGGCTTGAACTCAGAGCCTGAGCACTGTCCTTGGCTTCTTTTTGCTCAAGGCTAGCAGTATACCATTTGAGCCACAGAGCCACTTCTGGCTTTTTCTGTATATGTGGTCCTGAGAACATTGAACCCAGAGCTTCACGTATGCTAGACAAGCACTCGACCTTTAGGCCACATTCCCAGCCCAGGAATATTTTTAATGGACCATCACAGATGCCTATAGTCCCAACTACAGAAGTCCCAGCAAAAAGGTCCTAGTTAGTTAAGTCATTGCAGCTAAGGAAGGAGGATTGGTTGAGCCCAGGAGTTCAAGACCAGCTTGGGCTGTCTACACAGCAAAAATACATCTCAGAAAAAAAAGATAGATTAATGATGATCTCAGATAGCACACAGTAGTATCCATGCCAACACTAACTAATATTCATACTCCTACTCAGAGTGGGCACTGTGTTAACACTTGCTGCTTTCCTGAGGTCAAATACAAGGAGATGTTTAACTCCTAAGTCTCTTAAATAGCAAAATTTAATTAACTAATTAAAGCAAAAGAGAATAAAGTGGATCTTGTCTTTAACAAACCTAAATTGCTTGTCCACAGAGCTATACTCATTACTAACCCTCATCTCAAACATTGTACCAGACCTTTGTTTTCCTCAGTTATAACTCAATTAGAAGAGTGGATTTTAACTGAAAAAAGATTGCAGTTAGTCAAAAGGCTTTTCACTCAAACTCTACTAAATCTCAGCCCAGTTTCCCAAATAATGTTTAGTCATATACTTATGAATGTCAATATAAGGATTTAGAAATGAAAATGAGTACTAAAGGCATGTACTCAGAATACTGTAGAGACTGCAAAACTGCAGGACAAAAACTTCTGAGTAGACTATATTAAGATGCTTGTGTACATGTTTGTAGTTTGTTCATTAGCCTCACAGTATAAGAAGTTTTATTGATTGGGTTTGGGTACATTAGTATAGATGTGAAGTGTAGGTCTTACAAGCCCATAGATATTTATCAAGGGTTTACACAAACTGAGAGCCAGAAAAATCAAAATGTATGTGCCTAGGTACATCTTTTCTGTACACTGGAGAAAACACAATTTCTGTATCTGGTATCAATAACAAATACCTGGACATTGAGAAGAAACCACAGAGTCTACCAATGCATTTCCTCATCAACATGTGATCTGTGCCCCTCCAAAACCTCCAGAGAGAAAAAACAAGATGCCTATCTAGTCAAAAGATTTTAAAAAAGAAGAAGCTCTTGAGAATTTAAAATGATGTTAAGTCATCAACATTTACATTTTGATAAATTTATTTAAAATAATTTCTAAAAGCCACATGAATTGTTCCTTATTTTACTCTTATTTTTAATCTCTTAGTTTACTTATAGCAATTCTGAAGAAGGGAAATTTTGAAATAAAGATATCAGTCAAACTCACAGAGCTATGGACTAAGCCTTGGGAAGGAGTCACAGCTGGGAGTTAAGAATGTGTTAGTATTAATTTAGCTGGATGACTTGGTACTCATTCATTAACCCTCAAATTACACTTGCAAGTCTGCCACATTTGTGGTTTGCACAGTGCCAAAGAAATGATAGGAACTCAAAAAGTCATTCACTTATCCGATGTTACTGAGCATCTCCTGGGTACTCGAAACTGTTAAATTGTGAACACGACAGACAAGGTCTATTGCATTCCATTACTTATCCCTGAAATTAATATAGAGATGTATTCTAGGGTTGTGGCTGTAGCTCACTGGCAATGCACTTACCAAATTTATGCAAGGCCTTACTTTCAATCCTCAGTAACACAACAAGGGGGAAAAAGCAAAACACATTTTTTTATTGGAGCAAGAGAGGAAGCTGTCTTCTAGACATTATTGCTTTATTAATTAATTTAATATTATAGCCAAAATGAATCTAAATTGGTTCTTTCCTACTTTTTACTTTGATGATTAAAATTGGAAGGAAGGGCGAGAAAGACAGGATGTTGAAGGGGAGGAAGAAGAGGGGAAGGAGGGGAAAGAGTGGAAAGAAAAAAAAAGGGAAGGACTGTAAAACCTTGTGTCAGGAATCTGGGAAAGGAGAATATTTAAAATGTAGCTGTTATGGCAAATCCATGAATAAACTATACACTAATTCACTCAACTAATATTGAGTACCCACTACATGTCAAATACTGGGCGAAGTCAGTGAGGCTAAGATTGGGGGGAAAAATTGGTCCCTGTCCTCATAGATCATACTTTTAGACCTTTTTTTCTACTCCTGAAGAACTGCTGTAAACTAGATGATGAGTACTGATGGAGCAGATGGCAGTTTTCTTCCCATCTGGGATAGTTCTAAAGAATAGACCCTTGTGTATCAATAGATAAGGTTTCTTCCAGCTCTAAGCTTTCATGATCTATGATCTAATTGTACAAATAGGATGTATGCTTCCAAAAAGATTTTATACTTCTATTACTTTTTATAAAAAGGAAAACAGAATATTGCCTATTAATGCAGAAAAAATGGGTTCTTTCTATTTAAATAATTCCATTTAAACTCCTTAAGCTCTTTATTCTCAACTCATTTACAAATGCTCACTCTTATGCCCTTTAGTCTCACTTCCTTTTCATTCCTTTAATGATTGAGGCAAATTGTTTGAGATATCTCTAATTGGCTATCCATGATATCTCCAGTTAAAAGTTTCACTGCTAGTGAAATTCATCATATTCAAATGAATTCATATATGCATAATGCCATTCCTCCCCTTTCCAATTGCTGTATTTCAAATCCTACATGTTTGAAATCTAGTGTATTTACTACTTCAAAAACTAAGCTCATGATCTGGAAATACATCAGTGTTAGAGAGCACTTGCCTAGCATACTTGAAGCCCTGGACTCCATCCCCATAGCTAAACAAACAAAATTATACTGCAATACGAAATCCAGTACTACTTCCTTCAAAATACTTTCCAATATGTACCTTCTTTTACATTCCAGGTAATATCATTACTCCAATGCTTCATATTATCCCAAATATGGTCAATTGTAACAGCCTCTTGTCACAGCCTCAGGGTTTCATTTGAAGCTGTTTTAGGCCATACAGACTAACCTTTCTGAAACTCAACTTGCCTCTAAAATAGTGAGTCACCTCATAGAAATATTCAGATGATACCCTTGCCCTAAAATGTAAATCCTGATCTTCCTGGTCTAGAGTGACTTGTTTTGCACCATTTGCTTCCAAGGGGTCTTGTTGATTGTAGTGTGTGTGTGTGTGTGTGTGTGTGTGTGTGTGTGTGTGTGTGTGTGTATTAGAGCTGAACTCTGGGTCCTGAACTCTCTTCACCTGTTTTGCTAATGGCTGGTACTCTACCACTTGAAACACATATCCAGTTCTGGCTTTTTGATTGGAGATAGAGTCCCTCAAATTTGTTCAAGCTGGCTTTGAACTACAATCCTCAGATCTCAGCCTCCTGAGGATCTAGGATTGCAGGCCATTAGTGCCCAGCCTAATTGTATGCCTTTATCTTTCTCAACACTCCTGTACTACTTACTGCCTTGGGCCTTTCCTGGGCTTATCCCTATTTCTCACTGCCTACCCTTTATGCTTCCAAAGAATAGAGACTATACTATAGCATTTGTTACTTATGTGTTCATATGAACACATAATTAACAGAGTGAAAAATTAATTGCCATCAAATGGAAGGTACTGCCTTAAGCTTTCTGTACAGCTTTCAGCCTTGAGCTTTCAGTTCCCCTGCCTCAGCTGGGATTATAAATGTATAGCATCAAGCCTGGACAAACAAGTTTCTTTTAAAAGCCCTCATGACTATTTCTATATCAATGAAGTGGAGTAATAATAATATTATTAAGTATTATCACAGAGTTATTATGAAGATTACATTTTAATTCATACTGTCTTACACACAGTATTTAATATTGCCAATGTTATATTGTCTACAGAGTACTGCATACTAAAACTTATTCATCTCCTTTTATTAACCATAATAGCAACAATAATAATATCTATTAACCTTTATTGAACAATTATACTTTCAGAAACTAAACATTTTTGGTAATTATTTTTGCCAGTCTTGGGACTTGAACTCAGGACCTGAGCACTGTCCTTGGCTTCTTTTTGCTCAAGCCACAGCACCACTTCTGACTCTTTCTATTTATGTGGTGCTAAGGAATCCAACCCAGGGCTTCATGCATGCTAAGCAAGCACTCTACCACTAAGCCACATTCCCAGCCCCAACATTTTAAATTATATATAATATAATCTTATTTGATCCCCACAAAATTATCAAGTAGATCGTATCATTGCCAAGATTTTATTAATAAAGAAAATTAAGAGTAGAATAATTTACAGAGAGATATTATACTAGTTCTCCAGAGAAATAGGATCCCAATATAGGAAAAATTAGATAGATAGATAGATAGATAGATAGATAGATAGATAGATAGATAGATAGATAGATAGATAGATAGATATTTGAAGGTATTAGATTATTACTTTCTAAAGGCTAAGAAATGCCTTAATCTGTTGACCCAAGCTTGAGATCCAGGAAAGCTGTTTGGTGCATTCCAATTCAAGGGCAAAGGGCATGGAGTTGGGGTAAATCCCAGTGCAAACTTAGGAAAAGACTAGTGACAGCTCAAGTAAGCAAGAGAACTAAAATAGAAGGCACCTTTTTCGTTTCTTTAGGCCTTCAACTGATGGGATATGCTGCTTTTGTTTGAGAGGGAAATACACAGAATCCATAGACTCTAATACAAATGTCAGTCAGATCCAAAAGTAATGTTGACACAAAGAACCAGCAAACCTAGGCAATCAGTGTCAAAAAATATTCTGGCACACTTGCACTTGAGGAGGGTAATGAATGATCCTTGTGTACCAAGGTGTTTACAATCTATTTTATGAGATAACTCATGTTCATATCTACAATGGATGATAAAAGAGAATTTTTTTCAGGTACTGTGAGAACACTAAGGACTTATTGTAACCTGAGGGATTGGAAAGTAAGCACATGAATTCTAACGGCCTTATGTAGGGAGAAAAATGAGGAAAGAGCATTGGAGAGAGAAGCAACCACAAGAAGAAATCCCTTGGGCACCATGTTGGTCAGAATATCACAGAACAGTGGATAATTTGATGGACTCTGCAGGTAGTTTGGCTGGAAGTACAGAGGCATAAGGTTTGTTCCTCTGCTTCTGTGATTATAACAGTGAGGCAAATCCTGTATTATTTTTGGAACCCTTTTTGGTTACCCAAATATTCTGCCTAAGCAAAGGTGGAAGAGGCTAAGGCAAAAGTGAAAAATAATTGTGCTAAGTCTATATTAGGCATGTTATTGATATTGGAACATCAAGTTGGTGTTAGGCTAGACTATCTGAAGTACTTTTCTGATGAGAGGAAGATATGCTTTACTTGTTAATAAGCATTTTCTATACCACAGGAACCTAAGTTCTGGTGCCCATGGATAAACTAAACAAAACTTTCCCATAGCCTGTTGACAACCAAACAAAAATTCAGTTATAGAGCTAGGAAGCCTAGGGCTACCATTAATACTGGCTTAGTGAAATGCCAGATGACAAAGTATACCATTTTACCTCCATGAACTTCTTTCCTTTATTCCCACCAAGAATGGAATTCACTGAGCTTTTAGGACACTGGAAAAATATATATTAGAAAATCCTAATATAAAAAATTTAGAAGACAATATTTTTTCTCTGCTACCAGAGGCATATTTCTCAGTAATTTCCAAATCCACTGAAAAGTAGAATCTGAATTTTTTCATCACACTGAGCACTCTATTTGATCCCAAAGTCAATCTTTGCTTCTATTACTTTAATACTTAACTCTTGACCAACTGTTCTTTATTACTAATAATTGTAACTCAATATTCATTAATAATTGATTAATATTAACTCCAAAACATTGGCCAAAACCAATATTCCGACTAAAAGACAAAAAATATATAATTTGTGGTATCCTTTAACCAATTAGGATAGAATCAAGTGTCAAGCCCCTTGTTTTTGGTAAAAGAATTAAAAGTTTATACCAGATTCTGGTGGCTCATACCTATAATCCCAGCTACTCGGGAGGTTGAGCTCTAAGAGCCAGTCAAAGCAAACAAATATGAAAGACTTTTATCTCCAATTAACCAACAAAAAGTCAGAAGTGGAAGACTGACTTAAGAGTTTCAAAAACTTAAAAAAAAAAACTAAATGGGAGTAAAAGACCCTGAGTTCAAGCCCCAAGACTGACACAAAAATAAAAAATGGAGTCTGTACTTTTTGATACTACTGAGTGAGACAGTAGCTTATTTGTAGCTGTTAATGATTAGTGTGTAAAGAATATAATTTTTGTCATTGACAAGACAGATCAAATCCCTGGTGTTTGACCTTGGTTTGATTTTTTAAAACTAGGTCTTGAGACAGTTTACACTTAGGATATATTAAAACCAGGATAATGAATTACAGTTTTAGTGCCCCCAGTCTTGGAGAACTAAACCATCTTAACAAAAAGGAAACATTGTTTTAAGTGTTTCTCTTTATTTTGAATGAGTAAACATTTCTCTCCTTTTCCTCCCAGGTGGCTGTAGAGGACCGTGTCAGGCAGCTACATGAGGCCCACAGGGACTTTGGCCCAGCATCCCAGCACTTCCTTTCTAGTAAGTTGTTCTCAACTTTTATGTTTTAACCTCTTTGGTGCATATTAATAGCTAAGAATTAAGAACTGAATTCCAGCCTTCTCTGCTACTTATAGTAAAAAGTATAAAGTATAACAGTGTGAATGAATTCAAAAGAATAGGGTAGTCAGTCCACTCATTGGTCTGGTCTTCAATGCATACTTCTTTCCTGCAATGAATTCTAACATGATAACTTCATTACTGTTTGTCATTATTTCTGCAAATATCAGTTCTTTTAGAAAACCTCATATGATCAAATCATGATATAATCATATAATGTATGTTCTTGTGCATTTACTATGCTTATGATCATATATTGAATTCTTTCTTACCCTAAGTGGGAATTTCAAATTCTTTGTTGCCTCTGCTCATTATATTTATTTGCCAGTTTTATTATTTTTATTTTTAATTGATTTATTTATTGTCAAAGTGTTATACAGAGGGGTTACAGATTCATAAATAAGGCAGTGAGTACATTTCTTATCAAACTTGTTAACTCCTCCCTCATTTTTCTCCCATTTGCCAGTTTTAATATGTTATTCATAGTATTTTCTGATTTTCAGGTCCTTTAGGTCCTTTAGTAAATATTTTATAATTAATCTAAAGAATATTATCTTTAACTAAATGAATGTTTAAGTACTGAAACATTCTATTAATACAACAATGTATATTAATTTGGTGGCCACTGGATGGTTGTTAATTTATCCAACTCTTTCTCTGATTATACAAGTACATATGTTGAGTTTTGTGATATTTAAAAGTTGTACATCTCCTCTGCGGAGTTAACATCTATCAGCACTGTGATGCATTAACTTCTGTTCAGATGGGAGGATGTAGGAGGGTTCAACCATCATTTCAAGGCAATCATTTCTGCCCAGCAGTTACAAATATTAGCTGATTTGAGACACACATTTACACACCTAGTAAGAGAGCTAAGTTTTAAAGTAAAAGATTAAAAAAATATTCTTGTGTTTTTAACCACTACCCTGTACTTTTACTCAATTAGTACATTTTGTAGAGAAGTGATTCTATATGGTTGATCCCTTTACAATCTTCTGCTACATTCATTTATTGTTGATTTCTTGTCCTTTTCATTCCATTCTCTGTAAGTTAATAAAAAGATCCATGTTCACAAACCTTGTGCAGTATTTGACTAGTTACTTTCCATGGGTTTCCAATTGGTCATTGTCTTTTAGAATAAAAATCCCTTAAAGATATTTATCCTAACTTTTTGTTAATAATGGATTAAATGAGAAGTTATATTTTATTGAATTTCTAACCTTACTACATGCATGTAGACTACTTATTAGACACTATCCCACATGCTTAAAAATTGCCAAGGAAAAAGAGATATATTTCCATAAATAAG
The DNA here is from genome assembly GCF_023159225.1 of Perognathus longimembris pacificus. Taxonomy (NCBI): domain Eukaryota; kingdom Metazoa; phylum Chordata; class Mammalia; order Rodentia; family Heteromyidae; genus Perognathus; species Perognathus longimembris. The sequence continues at coordinate 93,085,558 of NC_063188.1, forward strand.
AAAGTAGCTTTTATAAATAGGACTATAAAAAAGTATAAAGATTACAGATTTTGTCTCTATATTTTCCCAGATCTCTGGTCTGCTTAACTTGCCTTGGTGACAGCCATTTTATTTAATTGAGATTAAATACGATAGCATATTCTGAAATGACTCATAAACCATAAATAACAATATTACTATTATGAATATTAATTACTCCTCAGGTACCCTGTATATTCATTCACATTTTCTTTTCTCTGTCTTGTGCTCCCTCCTCCAAATTCCCTTGTCTTCCCTATTAAAACCCTATTCCCGGAAAATGATATGTTATACTCATTTAACCCAGGTGACAGGTAAAGTTTAATGTGTACTTCTCCTGGGTTATTTGCATTTTAATAGGGTAAAAATCCATAAGCCTGAGGAATGGCTCTCTAGTGGTATAACATCAGCCAGAAGTTCCGAGCTTCTCCTTATACCTCTCAAAGCATATCATATCAGGGACCAGTTCCAGGAAGGTCAGTTCTGGAGACATGGACACGCATAAAGAAATTGATATAGTTGCCTGAATAAAGCCAGTCTAGAATCCACCAATCTCTTGGATACCCAAATGAAATATCAATATATGCCTCAAAGCTTTGTTCATGCATTTAAAAAACATTCCGACTTGTTTTAAATTATATTGAAGATATAGGACAGTGAGGCTAAGCATAGACTGTGTCTTCATGCTATCCTATTTTAAATTATAAAGGTAATGTATGCTCATCCAGGGACATTTAGAAAGCAGAGTCCAAAATTGAGAAGAAAAGTTATCTACAATCCTACTACTAAGAGATAACCACTATAAAAATTTGGCTTATATATTTTCTGTCTTTGTGTATAAGTATGTATGTATATGTGTGTTTGAATGTGTTTGTGAGAGAGAGACAGACACACAGAGAGAGAGGGAGAGAGAGAGAGAGAGAGAGAGGAGAGGAGAGAGAGAGTCCTCCAGGTTCTCTTATTTTCTTTTAAACCAAAAAATATAAAACATGTTACAATTTTATAAGCTGTGTTTTCTCATTCCAACTATATTAAAAACACTGTTTCTTTATATATTCTTCTGAGTAATATTTTAAATGTCTGGCCAGAATTCTCTTTTGTATCTGTAACAGATTACCATGGTAATGCTGAATTGCTTGATATAGAGATTATTTCAGGCCAGGTGGTAGTGGCTCACACCTATGACCCTTGCTACTCAGGAGGCTAAAATACAGAGGATTACAGTTCAATGACAGCCAGCCAGAAAAACTATGTCTCCAACTCCAATTACCCAGCCAAATCCTGGATGGAATTGTGGCTCCAGTCATAGAGAACCAGCAAGCTGAGTGAGTAGGAGACCCTGAATTCAAGTCCTAGTGCAACCAGAAAGAGGGAAAATGTTCATTATTATATCCAACACTATGCCTAGCATACTTATAAACCTATATAAACATCTCAGATATGATAAAGGATGTTTACATTTGCACGGCTTTGCAGGAGCATTAACAAATGGATCTCTAGAAAGTTGCACCTGAAGTTATGTGGGCCATCAAAACCATGTTTGAAGCAGAGTAGCTTAGAAGTCACTTATTTGTTATTAATGACAGTCTATAAAATAAAAACAGCTTCTTTCATCCCACAAATGAAAATACATTATAGCAGGGGCCAGTGGCTTATGTCTGTAATCCTACTATTCAAGAGGTTGAGATCTGAATATTGTGGTTCAAGGCCAACCCAGGTAGAAAGGTCTCCATGAGACTCTTATTTTCAATTAACCACACAAAAACCAGAAGTGGTGCTGTGGCTCAAATTGGTAGAGCACTACTAGCCTTGAGCAAAAGAGCGGAAGGGCGGCACCCGAGCTCTGAATTCAAGCCCACAAGTGACAAAAAACAATTTCCAATTCTACTGAGGTGATATGAGAGGACTTTGAACTCACATGTAATTAACAATTTGCTTTCAGATTTCTTAGACTAATAATGGTGATTTCTGAAGGTTAAGAAGTATAAGAAGATTCTGTATCGCCACATATTAGTCATGTCTCTCTCCCTGTCCCTCCTTGTTTCACCCTGTTTTCACACACACACACACACACACACACACACACACACACACACACACACACGGAGTCATATGCACACAAAAACCACTTTAGAAACTGTACTAGCAGTTGTCCAGTTTTCATCAGAAGGGAGAGATAGATTCTGTTCCGTTTTTGTTCTTAGTGTCCTAATTTCTACTTGTTAAAAAAGTCATTTCTTTTATCTTAAATCTGAAAGAAAATGAGGAGAAGCAAAGTATAAAATATTACTTTTACCCATTGGTAGACACTATTTTCTCTTTAATTCTACTTTTAATATTCTAACATTCCTCTTTCTATGTCAGTGATCAAGTAAATAATCTGAGCTGGGCACTGGTGGCTCACACCTATAATTCTAGCTACTAAGGAGGCTGAGAAATGAGGGTCATAGTTCAAATCAAGCCCAAGAAGACAAATCTATAAGACTCTTATCTCCAGTTAATCAGCAAAATGCTATAAATATAAGCAGAACTCAAGTAGTAGAACATCAACTGTGAGAGAAAAAGTTGAATGATAGCTCAAGGCCCTAAATTCAAGTTCCAGTACAGACTCACACACAAAAAGAAGGTGCTATAGTATTTACAAATTTGTTATTTTCAGAATTTTTATTCTGATAATTTTGTTAATTCTCTGGGCTTATATTCTAAATTCACATTTCTCACCAAAAAGAATAACTATGTGTTTGAATAAAGGCAAAAATTCTTCTATTAACAGTAAGAAGAATCTGTGGTTGGCTTAATCTATGGTTGTCTTTTACAAAGTCTACAATTCCCTCAAATAGTATTTTACAAGCTGTATTTCTCAGAATGTTAATGTTCTATGGTTTTAATAAATATCACTTGAAACAATATTTCTGGAATCAATACAACTGACAAAACAAAGGATAGGATTCTCTTTCATTGGAAATCTCGATCCTTTATTATAAACTGAGACACTAAGGGGAGGATAGTCCATAGCTCTTCACAGTAAGTGGCTGTGGAACCATTTTGCAGACACACCAATTAATTTCTCTCCAAAGGTATCATAGAACTGGGTGAATCTTTCCCCCGAAAGTGGTATTTACCAAATATATAATGACAAGAATTTTCAATAGAAAATAATAAGAACATGACTCAATTAAAAAGCAAGTGAGTGTTTATAAGTGAAAAGAGTCAATTTTATGTCTTTCCTGAAGTTCCCAACCCCCATCCCAAGAATTGCCTTACTCTGTGAATCCTGAAATCTGCCACCAATTCTTATTGGAATGAAAAGCAACCCACTAGAAAATATCATAGTATATTACACATACAAAAAGTTAACTATTGGGCTGGGAATCTGGCCTAGTGGTAGAGTGCTTGGCTAGCATGCATGAAACCCTGGGTTCAATTCCTCAGTACCACATATGCAGAAGTGGCGCTGTGGTTTAAGTGGTAGAGTGCTAGTCTTGAGCAAAAAGAAGCCAGGGACAGTGCTCAGGTCCTGAGTCCAAGGCCCAGGACTGGCAAAAAAAAGTTAAGTATTATTTTGATACTTTGGTTATTCAGTGAGGGTTATGTAGGTGTGCTTGATCCCAATGTAAAAATGTTTTGTTCCTGTGACTTAGACTCAAAAGACTGTGAGACACACTCCATCCTGCCATTAGAGGATAGATTATCTGAAACATGAATTGGCTAATAACGAAAGTTTGAACTTTGACTTTTAAATAAATCATCACGATAAATATCAGAATCTTGCAGGTATAATGGGAAACCACTTTCAGCCTAAAGCTATCAAGGAAAATACTTTGGGCCAGTTTCTTCCACAGTTACATGTTGTCCTGAATATTAGGAATTTGGGCAAATGTAATGTTCCCTGTCTGGGATTTTAGTCAGGTTTTTATGAATATGAAGCTACATTGATAATAGCTATACTCTTCTCTCAAGAGTTTTTGCTATAGCTCTTGATCTTCGCCTCAGTTTTTGGCTCTTACTAGGATCATGAACTCATCAGCTTGTGCTTATGAAACTAGTGCTTTACCACTTGAGACATGCACCCAGACATTTTTGCTTTAGTGGTGTTCAGGGATTTGCATTTTTGCCAGACTAAAGCCAGACTATGAACCTTCTTCCTCCTGGATAGTTAGAATTACAAGTGTGAAATTCCATGCTTGCTTTGTTGGTTGAGAGAGTTGCCTGAGCTAACCTTGTACCATTTCCTGGGATTATAGACATGAACCACTGCAACCAGCTCCTTTAGCTTAAATTTATACTCTCCAATACGATTTCATGTTTATTTGTTTTACAGTATGTTTGATAATGAAATTTTGCATCACTAGCCCTACTTATTCCTTTTATTTGAACACATAAGGAATGTTCTCATTTTACACTATAGGAATTTGTGGGCTGGGGATGGTTGAGCGTACCTGGAGAGAACCAATTCAATTGTTAAAAATACAAGGAATTGTGAGCTGGCTATTAAACCTACTGTTAGTAGCTTACAATGAGCTACAGTTGGGATATCTACCCCACAGAAATTATATCCACACTGCAAATCAAACTCATTTTCACTAGCAATATACAAGAGAGCCACTCATTTTTCTGTTATTCTGAGATGCAAATCATCTTGTTAAGGAGGAAGGAAGTGATCCACATATTTATCTTCCATAATTAATCCTTCATCCCAATTTATCCAAGACATTCCTTATTTAAGCACTGAAAGTCTTATTTTCCATAATATGTCCTCAGTCCCATTACTAGGATGGCTAGACACCATAGATATAGATTTAAGTATATTTCTCTCGAAATAGAACCTTTGATGGAGCTTCACACAGAAGCAATTTATTGACAGCACACTCACTCTCTGAAAGGGAGTTGGGAAATCTGCCCACAGAAGAGGAAATGCTAGTCAGGTAGTCAAGATGAAATTAACTTCAGCCTAATGCTACAGAGGACTCTGGATTACATATTACACCAAAGAGTTGGCCCCACTTTAAGGTGATGGAAATAAGCTTGTTTTCCTTTGTATTAGCCAGTCACTGACTACGGGTTTCAGGGAAATAAGACATAGCAGGATAGTTCCTGTTTGGCTCGAAAACATTCTCTAGTGAAAGGAACAAAGAGCCCTTAGTAGCAGTAAATACTCACAACACCTTGGTATTGTTTGGAGGACACCAGTATTCACCTCACCCATACTTCATGTATGGTAATCTATACATACTCTGGCTTTGGAGCTAAATGGTAATGTTTAGCTTGATCCCTATCATTCTTTTTTCTTGTTGCTAAATGAAAATGAAGCCAGTGGCATGATAGACATGAAGCAACTGCCTATGTCATTCTTATTTCAGCATCTTCATTGTGACAGATTCCCCTTGGTTTCATAGGTCCTGCGGCAGGGCAACCAACACTGGAGTTCCAAATCAGTTTCATGACATGGGCACTATTTTAGTGGAATGGTGGCTTTCAAAGGATATCTTTTTACACTCCCTGGAAAATGAAGGCATTTGTGAATTTGGCCTAGGGTAGCATTTTGTCATCTGTCCCAGAATACAAAGCTTTGCACCACAGAAATGGTGGAATCACATCCCTGTGGGCAAAAATCATTACTTTCATTTTTCCATTTGGATGTTTTCCATTTTCAGAACAAAAACAGTTTGGGATTACAAAATACTTTTTGGTGAGAACTTTAAGGTAAGGACAAAAGGCATTTTGTTCCTTTGTCGACTTACATAAACTGCACCTTGTTTAATAATTATTTTCCTGGATCATTAAATAGACTTTAGATATCGGCAATGGAAATCATCGTGATTTCAGTCCACTGCAGGTATTGCTCTACTTAGTGCTGTGTGTCCTGAAGACTGTAAGGAACAGGGATAGGTTTCACTGATTAGGTATTTTTAGGATGCATAAGAACATGAAGAAGGACAAGGGCAGCAGCCATCATGGAACATATAAACACTTCCCTGACTCTGTGTGTTGGCTGCTAAAGACTTCAAACTATCACAGTGTTGTAGCCTCCCTCTTCTCTCTACTGAATACCTTTATTTCTGGTTTCTATTCCCTGTGGCTTCTGTTTTCTTCTTTCCTTCTCTAATATTTTTATCACCTCCCCACTTCTCAGTGATTTACATTTATGCCATATATTACAATCAAACTCATTAAGAATATCTGACTGTGTATTATTTCTTGCACATCTAAAAGTAAGATACAGGCCAGCTTGCAAACCAGGCTTGCTTTCTTTTTGATGTAATGGGCCCATGACAATCACTGAGAAGTTTGGTTTATTCTTGCTTCCATGAAGATTTTGGTGATTTGGTTCAACAAAAGCAGTGATGATCATTACTCAATGTGTCTGACCTCATAATCTCCATTACTAGGTGAAGACTTTAGGGACAACATAAAATTACATCAGCCTCCTGCCTCACACCTTAAGTTTAGCAGCATACATACCAATGACTGGCAAGATTTAGAATATAGGAAGTCAATTAAAATCAATTTTCTCTTATAATTTTAATAACACTTCATTCAGTATGGAAGTGAAAGAGATAAATGTAGGGAGACCAGAGTCCATGTACTAGAATGAGTGAGGACAAAAGCCCCAGGGAAGGAACATGTTTAGAGGTGCTGAGAAATAGCAAGGAAGGTCATATGACTAAATCCCAGGAAGCAAGGTGATAAATGATAGGAAGTCAATAGGGACTGAGGACCAGATCAGATAGTACCTTAACTATAGGCAAAAGTCTTTGGAATTTGTTCTTGTTGGTTCTTTTGATGATATGAAGGATTGAACTGAGCACCTTGCTCTTGCTGTACAGTTGCTCAACTACTTGAGTCATGCTTATAGGCTTTATGCGTTTGGTTTGTTTTTTTTTTTTTCAAATAGAGTCTTGCTTTTCACACAGACCAGCTTGGACCACAATCCTCTTATTTGTGCTTTTGCTTTGTGTGAAATGATAGGCAAACCCCACTATGTGGGCCTACATGCCCAGATTTTTATTGGTTGAAATGGGATCTGAGCTGCCTTGAATAGGATCACTTTTTCCCCCAGGCTAGCCTCAATCCATAATCCTTCTGATTTCAGCCTCAAATATAGCTATTACTACAGACATAAGCTGCTGCACCTGGTTGGAATTTGTTTTTAGTGAGAAAAGAACACTTAGAATTCTGAGTTCATAAGTGAGATGTACCTTTAGCGTTTTTATTTGCTGTGTCTATATCATTCATTTATTCATTCATGTATTATTAATAAATACTAGGCACTGGAATATGAGGATGAGAAAGAAAGAATTCTGGCATTGGGCACACAAATTCTGAACAAAATAAACCTATTTTACAAAAAATTCACAGAATTTGTGCAATAGAGACAAATAGTGGGTGCTACAGCTTTAGAATGGAAATAGGAACTAATTCTACTGAGAAGGAAATAATATGGTCTTTCTAAACTGGTACTAATGCACCTGTCCATGAGTCTACGTGCAGATCCAGGGAAGAAGGCATTAACATCTGACAGAAATCTAACAAAGAATGTTTCTATTTGTCACTAGATACATTTCATAATGAGAAATCAGGTTCTTCATTTTATTTTACTATTCTGATATGATGAACATCCCACTTTGCAATTTTATGAGTATTCTCCTTATAGCCCTTTTGTTCAGAAAAGGGATTTCTTATGTATATATAATGAATATAAATATAGATTTTAGAGAGTGCTGATGTTTTAATGAGATAGAAAGAGAATAATTGAAAGATTAGTCAACATGGGGGCAATTCGAAATGAGAACATTTGAGCAAGAAATGTCTGGGAAATTTTTTGGAAGAGGAATAGAACGAGTTTGATTTTTGTGTGAGTAAAGGACAGAAAGGATTTATTCTTATATGATAAACAATGAGAAAGGATGTCTTAATCTGTTTCCAGTTGCTATAAGAGAACACCTGAGGATGGGTGCTTTATAAAGAAGTGTTATTTAGGGGGCTGGGGATATAGCCTAGGGGCAAGAGTGCCTGCCTCGGATACACGAGGCCCTAGGTTCGATTCCCCAGCACCACATATACAGAAAACGGCCAGAAGCGGCGCTGTGACTCAAGTGACAGAGTGCTAGCCTTGAGCGGGAAGAAGCCAGGGACAGTGCTCAGGCCCTGAGTCCAAGGCCCAGGACTGGCCAAAAAAAAAAAAAAAGAAGAAGTGTTATTTAGTGTTGGAGACTAAAAGTTCAAGATCAGATAGATCTGTTGCTTTAGCCTTTCATGAGAGCTCCCGCATGGCCACATCACATGGTGGATGACACTACAATGGTAGAATAAGCATGAGAAGGATCATATGGCAAGACAAGAAACGAAGAGTTAGGCTTAGTCTTTTATAACATCAAACTCTATTAGAAAGTAATCAGAATTCCTTAGAAGAAAACCGCTCAGAAAGCCATGCTACCAATGACCTCTCACTACATCCTGCCTCTTAAAAGTTCTACTACCACAATATTTCCACACTGAGGACCCAACCTGTAACACACAAATCTTGCAAGACAAACCAAATGCCGAATCTATATCATAGGCTTGCTATGAAGATAAAAGATGAAGTCAAAAGTCTTAGTCCAGAAAGAATAGAATAGATATATATATCCAGCTGGCCTGGTGGCTCATGATTATAATCCTATCTTCTCAGGAGGCTGAGACCTGAGGATGTGACTCAAAGCCAACCCAAGCAGGAAAGCCTGTGAGACTCTTATCTCCAATTAATCACCAGAAAACTGGAAGTAGCTCTGTGACTCAAGTGGTAGAGAGCTAGGCTTGATCTAAAGAGCTCAGAGACAACCCCCAGGCCCGGAGTTCAAGCCCCACAACCAACAAAAAAAGGAAAGGAAGAAAAGCATTAATATATCCATTAGAGGTGTTAAGTTCTACAGTTATTCCTGGAGCCTACCACAAAAGTTCACAATCATTTTTCTATCTTAGTATAAAATAGAAATCTGCAAGGCTTATATCTTAAATGGGACATGTAACTTCAGATCAAATTATTTCTGCAACATAGATCATCCAAATCAATCTAAATAGAAAAAATAGTGTGATGATAATTTGCTTTAAATGTTTGTGTTAGCATGCAAGTGCAGTATGAAGGGATTTCCTTGTGATATTTCCATACCCATGGTACACTTTGAACAGATTTGCCACATTCCCATTGTTACTCTCCCTCCTCTCCACTTTTTCAAGCAGTATTTAGTATGATTCAGAATGTGTGTGTGTATATGTGTGTGTGTGTGTGTGTGTGTGTGTGTGTTTGGTGTATATAATATCCTTCAGGAATACTAAGAGGTGGTGAAGCTCAAAAATACTACAAAATTTAATTTAGAAGTCAAACTTAGAAGTTGAAATTAAAACAAAATGGTTTGTTTTATTCTTTCTCAAAACACTTAGCTATTTGTTTTGAATTTCTAAGCAAAAAACATAAAATGATAAAAGAGAGTTGATTTTCATAGTTGACACCAGCACCAGAATGCCAAAAGGAAATATTTCTGTCTTTTATGTTTTACTACTCTGAGAATTGCACACATTTTTTGAAAAGCCAGAAAATGGAAAAAAGGAAGAAGGAGTGTCCCTTGTGTTGTTTCATGTGCCCATGCTTTGATAGTTAACAGTTAAACTCTACAATTGGAGGGACCTTTGCTCATTTTTCTCAGTACCCTGAGATTCCTCATGTTGACTGTAGGTTAGTTAATAGAAAAAACATCCTTATAACTCATAGAATTAATGACAATGATAGTAAAAGTAGGCGTGAGGAGAAATAAAATATAGGGAACACTATGTTCTTAACACTGAGTAACTACTTCCCATGGATTACCCTGTTTAATTCTTTAAACAGTCTTGTAAAATCAGGATTATCATTTCACAGAAGACAAAACTGAGATTGGGGCAGTTGAGTAATGCATACTTAAATTCATATCTGCAACCAGTCAGCTTTAGAGAAAGTTCTAGAAAGTTGTGAGTAGATTCCACATGATTCAACCATACTGAGTAAAGAGAATAATCCCCACTCAATCTTTGGATGACAATCAAGGAAAGAACTTGAGACTGTTGCTAATCATTTAATATTGTTTTATCTCTGTAGGTCTCTCCCTATGTCTTCCACCTGTGTATATAATAATGCTGAGGACAAGCCACCAACTTTTTCCCAAATCAAGTGGCTTATATAAATTCTACATGAGAATACAAAGCTTCTATTCTGCATGAGTCTAGATAAGGCACAAATATAAGTCTCTGCTTCATCCTGGTTGGTGTGTTTTGCCTCCAGGCTGTATATTCAGTTTAGATTATCTCTAAATGCATTGGGATTTGAGGCTCAGGCTGAAGGATGAGAAGACACCTTGGGCATGTTCTCATGACCGATCGCCAGAGCCCAAGTGTACAAGCCTCTGTTCATGTCATGTCTACTAAAACAAGTAACATTGCCAAGCCAAGAAAAAGACTGAGAAGCACATTGTGCTCACCATGAGACTATGGATAGGGTGACATGTTTACTGTAATTCTTTAACAGTGGAGTAAAGAATTAGGACCTACACTCACTCCTATCCTCTTGTTGTTTTAATTGTTATCATATCATTAGCTCTCCCTCATTCTCTCATCTTGCTTTCTAAATGGAGGTATATCTCATCTATAGTCATTTGGTTTTTAATATCTGAGTTGCTCCCTACTGTCTCAGGTTTCCAATATTACTTTCCTTGAAATTTCCCCTGTGCCTAATACAATAGCATTCACACAGAGAGCACTCAGCAAATGGTGTTGACTGCCTGCCGTCTTTAAATGCATATCTGGAGAGACACTAAAGGCAACTGGCAATATTGCACTGACTTGTTAGTAACCTGACTTAACCCAGACAGCCCTAAGACTGTAACAACCATTACCTGGAGAAAAGTTTTCTGATAACGAAGCCAGCCAATTCTATTCAAATTTATTCAGAAATTCCATGAGCATAAATTAGGGCACAGCTCTCTTTATGCAGACACTATCTGCTTATATCTTACCTGACAAGGCTTGATTTTTTTTTCTTCCTCTGCTATTAATCACAGTTGGGTTCTTCTCCATAAGTTCCTTTGAATGAGCCTTTTATTCCTAAATAATGGCACCCAATATTGGTTATTACACCATGGAACTAAGCAGCCAGCAACACTGGATATTAGATAGGGTATTATCTCTGTAACTGAGTCGCCCTGCCAAGTAGTTTAGTATGAACTCTTGACTTTCCAGACCAAATGCAAGTCTGACACTCTAAATGACTTGACAGCCTACTGACAAACCTCATGGAATGGTACTGTGTTCCGCCATGTGTGATGGTCTCAGGCGTCAGCATTATCTGTCTGACAGCTCATAGAATATTTACAGGTTGTTATTCGTGAGGAATTTTAGTTAGCCATAAAGATTTTCACAGCTATGTCAGGCATTAGAGGTCTTATTCATCACTCTCTCACGACCTTCCCCTTTGGAATGTAGTCCATCTGTCTCTGCTGTTGAAATCTTTATGGAAAATCTGCCCATCTCTGAAAGTTTAGTAAGTGATCTTCAAGACTTCATTGAATATTTACTTTTGATATATGGTGCAGACATATAAAGCGCTATTCTTAATTTAATGTTTTGAAAAGTGTTAAATTTAACTCAGCTTTTTAGATAAATGACAGAAAGTTACACTTTCCTTTTTAAAATTATTTTTTATTCTTCCTTAATTTTCCTTTATGAAATTTTCAGCCCCATTCCTGTATGTGCAAGCTTTTGAGGAATGCTTACTGTCTCTTCAGAGCTTGCTTGTTCTGTCCCTACATATGCAAATTAGCAAGTTCTTAGGATGCTTGTCAAGTCTCAGTACCTTTCCTTTTTTTTTTTTTTTGCCAGTCCTGGGCCTTGGACTCAGGGCCTGAGCACTGTCCCTGGCTTCTTTTTGCTCAAGGCTAGCACTCTACCACTTGAGCCACAGCGCCACTTCTGTCTTTTTCTATATATGTGGTGCTGAGGAATCGAACCCAGGGCTTCTTATATATGAGGCAAGCACTTTTTGCCACTAGGCCATATTCCCAGCCTGAAAGTTACACTTTCTACAGGAACTATATGCAGCACATCAAAAGAAAACAGAAATCATAGAAATTGCAGTAGGAAAAATGATACAGTTATATTCCGCTTCAGTAACTACATGGAAACCTTAAGACTATATTGTAATCTTGACTTTTGACTTCAGGAAACTACAAAGAAAGAAATAAGTTTGTCATGTAATTTAACATCACAAAACCCTGCGTATGCTCATGAATTGGGCAGACTGGTATGCAGGGCAGGGGTGAGGGATGACCAACCCTCTGATATTATCTCTCTCCATATTTCTCTCTCTTGAAACTCAAATGTTCAGGCAGGACCTACTCTGCTACTTCTCCATGCTGTCTACAATTGAGAAATTTTCCTGTTGAGGTCACCAATGCTCATGAGATCAAATACATCTTTAAAAGAAAAACAAAAATGAACTTCTGAGCAGGGCACTGGTGGATCATGCCTAGCTATTCAGGAAGCTGAAATCTGAGGATCATGGTTCAAAGCTAGCCTGAGCAGGAAAGTCTGTGAGACTCTAACTTCATTCACTTAGCAGGTTTTCAGAATTGATCCATATTATCAAACATGATAGGTCTTAACTGGGCACCGGTTTTTCATGCTTGTAGTCCTACATACTCAGAAGGCTGAGATCTGTGGATCATTGCTCTAAACTAAACCCAAGCAGACAAAACCAAGAAACTCTTATCTCCAATTACCCAGCAAAAAGGTGTAGCTCAAGTGAGACACTTCATTGAAAAATGCCAATCTTCATTGAAAAACGTAAGCAAAAGCATGAGGCCCTGAGTTCAAGCCTCAGTAGTGACACAAAAATAACATAGGCAGGGATTCATTATTTTTAAATTCTGAATGGTGTTATTTAAAAATGTGTTGTGTGTGTATAATTCACTTTTCCTTCCTTTAAAAAATCCATACATTTTGAAAACCTGAGCTATATTTCTAATACTTTTGATCTTTTTGCTCCATTGAGTCTTGATGAAAACTCACCTTCCAAATAATTCAACATGAATATGTTATCTGAAATCTACCTGTCAGCATAACTTTCTGCCAATGAGACCTAATAGCCTAGTAAATAAATCTGAAAAAGCTAAGGTCATCTATGCATTATCACTACCCTATACACCAAATTCATTTAGTACTGACCTCTCTGCTCTACTCTTCTATGTATACATTACCATCATGCTAATTCTTTCATTAGAAAATAGTTGGTGACATTCTAAAATGAGTACATCAATCAGCTCATAAGTCCTATTGAACAGAATTTATTGGACAGATGTCATTAATCAAAGAAGGTACACAGAAGAACTATAAGATTAGGCAGTTAGATAGTATTCAAAGGCATTGTTCTTTGCCATATTTTATACTGCATGTGGCACATTAATAATAGTTAGGAATGCATTGAAGGGCTAAAGACAAATACTGCCCAACTGAAGCAGGGAGATTGATCCCATAATTGCCATCATTCAGACAATGTCTCATAGGTATGTTTTACAAGCATTATTTGTATAGCAATTAACATTTGACAAAGCAATTTCATATTGATTTTAGTATTTCATCCTGACAATATTTCAGTAAGGGAGATATAATTAGTCTCATTTTGCACATAAGGAAAATAGGACTCAAGAGTAAAAAGTAAACTTAAGATCATGAAGTGAAGCCAAGACTCAAATCTAGTTCTTCTGAATTTATCTATGTTCTATGCAAAATTGAGTTGGGCTTTGAACTAGAAAGCCAGTGATGTTCTAAGTACCTTTCTAAATTCAAAGAGTTTACAATATGTCAGAAGCAGGGAGTATGAAAGACTTATTCTAAAATAATCCACTGTATCAAATGCTATATCTAATATGCCTTGGAAACTATGTCAACAAAATGCCATTGACATGCAGAAAATTGATTTTTGTCATTTTATATGGATCAATAAAGAAAGACTCCCATTGACAGGAGTATAGTTGATACAAAATGCCTTTAAAGGTGTCCATGGCCTTTAATCAAATAAATATACAGCTAGAAATTTTGCTTTAAAAATTAACAAAAATATGTGAAAAGGTTTACCTTGTAGGATGGGAATTGTAGCCTTACTGGAAAAGAAGAAATCTCTTTATTAGATTATGTTCAGCCATTAAAAAATATACTGTAACACAGCAAACTTACTCTTAAACATTTGCCTTAGAGAAATGAAAATTTATGCTTACACAAAAATCAGTGCATGCCAAACTGGAGGTATGGCTCAATTAGTACAGTTCCAGCCAGGAGCAGAAAAGCCTATACATAAACATTAATACCAGCTTCATTTATGAATGCAAAATATGAAAAGCAGCCTAAATATCATTCAACAGTTGAATGGATAAATAGGCTATGATAGAGCCATCATCTATATACTAGAGTATTACTAAGCAATTAAAATCAGTTGTTGATAAACATAGAGATATGGGTGAAATTCAGATGCATTGTGCCAAGTGAAAGGAACCAAGTCAGTCAATATGAGATTTTTATCACACTACTGAGAATACAATTTAAAACTATGGAAAGAAAGCCATGGATAAGTGGTTGAGACACTATTCTAAAGAAGAGGAGACTGGAAAGAACAGAGGAAACTGTGTCTGTCTGTGAGCATGGGGTTCTGAATGTATGGACAAGAAGCATTGGGGTCATGTGAATAAGAGGTAAAGTGAGGTTGTCAGGATGTAAGGGCCTTTGATACCAAAGGAAGAAAATTTTAAGTTAGTGTATATACAGGGAACTTTTGAAGGTTTTTAAATAAGAAATAGCCATGTGCTCTGAATAGTGCTTTGAAGAAATTAACATATTCGGCGGCTACACTATCCTAGCAGTGAAGCTAAGAAGAAGCCACCAAAAATATGAGACTATTCCCATAGAGAGGACAAGAGTATCTCTGCTTTGTCCTCTACACCCTCCACATCTACTCTCCTCACTTCCCTGAGTTGCTCTGGGTCTTGAATGTTGACCTGTGTTCATGGATGGAATCCTGGACCCTTTTACCTCCAGGGTAGATTCAGCCACTGAAGCATTATAGTAGGGAACAGTGGGAAAACAGAGAATGAGGACCAAATTCTTATTCCCTGAGTCCCTCACTGCCTGAGACTCCAAGAATGATCCTATCACATGAACATTTTAGAGCACATGTAAAATGGCTCTCTGTTATTTGTTCTTTTTTTTTAGAATATTATCTCTTGTGATTTCCCTACACCCTGCACTCACTTGAGAACAGCTTTTATTAAACTCTCCTCACCTAATTTGCTATTTCCTGCTAGGCCCCTGATTGATAAGAGTCCCATTATAACATACGTTCTTCTAAAACTGAATGTGTGTTTGTATTGAGGCTTGAACTCAGGACCTTGCAGTCTCTTTTGGATTTTTTGGCTCAAGGCTAACACTACAACTTGAGCCATGGCTCTACTTCTACCTTCTTGCTGGTTAGTTAGAGATAAGAATCTCACAGATTTGTCTGCCTGGGCTGGCTTTGATCTGCGATTACCAGATCTCAGCCTCCAGAGTAGCTAAGATTACAAGCATGAGCTACTGCCATCTGGTTCTAAAAGACAAATATCCTGAAATAATGAAGTCTTTAATACCGCCACTCCACACACACTTTCATCTATCTCACCCTTGACTGCAATAACCTCAAATGAGGCTGGGCACATAATGTATATTCAATAAGTACCAGTTGGTTGATTTTAGTGCTGGAATAGATATGTTTATTTAAAAATACATAGAGACTAAAATTAAGCATAAAAAATAGGAACTGTTTCTTTATTATGTACTGTAATATCACCAGCCCTTTGTCCAGTGCTTACTATATAGGAGGTATTTCTGCATAATGGATGGCTAGGGTTAGGTTTATTTCTCTAGGAATTGGGACTCTATTTTTGTCTTTATCAAGTAAAAATAAATCTTACCTCTTTTGCAACTAGCTGCTCTGAATTGTGTAAATGATTTATTTTGGACCTTTAGAACAGAACCAATGGTGGAAATTACAGATTATAGAGAGGTAGATTTTCTACCAACAGAAAAGGAAGCTGTTTGTAATCAGCAGGAAAGCTTTGGGAAATTCAATATAGTGACAATAAAGTTGTTCAAGCAGCTCCTGGACAATCACCTAGAAGCAATGCTGTAGCGGGTGAATTAAAAGTCAAATATAGTAGCCTAGCGCTGATGGCCCATGCCTGTAATCCTATCTATTCAGGAGACCGAGTATCTGAAAATCAGGTTTGAAGCCAGCTTGTCCCCAATATACTACCAAAAAAAAAAAAACCCAGACATGGAGCTGTGGCTCAAGTACTAGATTGCTAACCTTGAGAGAAAGAAGGTCAAGGAGTTCAGGCACTAGGACTTCATTAATGATTTAGAACAGATTTAGAACTTTAGCCATGCTATTTCATGTGGTCTTAATGACTTTAACATGTGCAAAATGAAAATAATACCTAAAGCACAATGTATCATGGCCATCAAATCGATTCATTTGCCATGTTCCAGGCACATAAGAGATTTTCAATAGCTTCTTATTCCTTCTGCCACGCCCACTTCTACATCAAGCATTCTCAATTGGCACAAAATTTTCCCAAGGAGCAAATATTGGTTGCTAGAGCAATAAAATATTATCTTTATGTGTAAAGCACAAATAGCATACAATGTTAAACAGACATGTAGTGTATATCTGTAGTATTAAAAATCCATGGAAGGCTAGGGTGAGTAGATAAAAATGTTCAAACATTTTCTGGAGGTGGGATGGGAAAGTAATGAAAAAAGGTTTAAAACATTGCTTTCTGCATCAATATAAGATCTATCCATTGTTAGTATTTCCCCCACCTCAGGTCCTCAGCCCCTCCCACTAGCCTCCAGTTCTACCCATACCTGAACTCCCTGCCCTAGAGCTATAATAGACCACTCCCACTCACCACTCAGACTTACCTACTTCTGCTTTAACCCCAGAGCTATATAAGCTACCACCTGGGTAAGGTGCAGACGCCATATTGTGCTCTTTCCCATGGGAGATATGGGACTACTAATAAACCTCCTTATAAACCTTCTTCTCCTGTCCCTGACTATCTCCGCATGGTGCCTTGGGACAGCTGGGGCAGATTCTTTCATCCATAAAAACATAACTAGAATTTTCACCCTTCTGATTAACTACCAGTGACTAACAAATACTCCCTAAAATGAGTTTCTTTGTTTCTCTCTCTTTCTCTCCCCTTCCTTCCCTTCATGTTATGTGTGTATGTGTGTATGCGTGTGTGTATGCATGTGTATATGCGCACACGTGCCGTGTGTGTGTGTGTGTGTGTGTGATGGTACTGATAATTGAATCTAAGTTCTCATAAAATCTATTCAAGTGCTCTACCACTGAGCCACATGTTCATCCCTACCTAATGTCTCTTTCTGAACCCTAAAAGTACGTTTTCTATTTTTTCATGTTTCACATCATTTCCTCACTTTTTGACCCAATGATATAATAAAAAAAAGTCCAAGTCCACCAAATATGAGAAAAGTAGAAAGAATAATGAACATGTATTTTCATTAGAATCCCAGAGAGGACGATTTTGGCATGGTTTAAATAATATTAGCATGCCTTTTTAATTTTCTGGTTAAGACTCTGTGTAGACTAAAATATGGTTTACCACCACGGTACATCATTTGACACATTCTGTTCATCATGCATTAAGAAATGGTTGAAATCATAACTTCTTCTCAATAGTGTGGCCCACATTTGTGGCCCAAACCACCTTGGGCACAATATTGAATCCTGTCACCTTGAAGGAGGAAAAACATCTGACAATAAAATTGCTGCTTTTTGTTGCTCTTACTAACATACTATATCTGTAAGGCAAGAGGAAATTCAGAGGTTGATTTTGGAATAAATAACTTCATGTGTAGTTTACTGCTTAAATTCAGTAGACAATACCCTATGGTGGTGGTGCTGGATGATAATGAAGAATTTTTACCCTGGAGAATGTGAATCACAAAGCTGCACTGGAATTACACGTAGTAGTTATAGAAACATCTGTATAAGAAAATACCAAAGGACAGCCTGGTGTCATATAAAAACTATTTGCCAATAAATCTGCTTTTGATGGGCTACTAAAAATGGACACATCGGGCATAAAAGATATGTGTGTCTATTACATTGGCTGGCTTTGTGAAGGATGACAAGCTTCCACTGGTGTACTGAGATAAGAAACAGCTGCTGTTAGCATAGGCACTACTGCAAGAAATGAAATGATAATTCCTGGGACACACTTAGGAACATTCCTACATATCTGACCAATGTTTGAATAGACCATCATCATCTGGCAGCCCCAAATGAACTTGCCTACAACTCCTTTAATAATCTCTTAGGAAGAAGCATTGACTGAATCCAACGCCATCATCCAATTGTGTGTCGTTTGTGAAGCAAGTAGTTCTGTGTGTGCATGTCACAGTGATGGGGCAGAGAAGGAATGGGAAGTATAGGTTGTTATTTTTCTTTTTCTTCTTGCATCAAGGACATTTTTTATGAGTGTGTGTGCAGATCCCAGGGCTTGAACTCCAGTCCTAGACACTGTCCCTGAGCTTTTGTGCTCAAGGCTAGTGCTCTACCACTTGAGCCACAGCTCGCTTTCTGGCTTTTTAGTGGTTAATTAGAGTCTCATGGACTTTCCTGCCCCAACTAGCTTCAAATCGTGATCCTCAGATCTCAGTCTCCTAAGTAGCTAGGATTACAGGTGTGAGCCACCAGTACCTGGATAGAGATAATTTTGAGTATAAAATTTCATGGTTTCAAATGACGACTGCAAAGCAGTTCCTTATGTGAATTTATAAACTGTGACTCAAAGGCGAAAAATACCTGTTAGGGAAGAAAACTGTACTGAATCTCACTATTAGACCTATTTCATAGCTACACATAAAGAAAACAGATTTCCTCCTTCAAGAAAAAAGATTAAGGGGCTGGGGATATAGCCTAGTGGCAAGAGTGACTGCCTCGGATACATGAGGCCCTAGGTTCGATTCCCCAGCACCACATATACAGAAAACGGCCAGAAGCGGTGCTGTGGCTCAAGTGGCGGAGTGCTAGCCTTGAGCGGGAAGAAGCCAGGGACAGTGCTCAGGCCCTGAGTCCAAGGCCCAGGACTGGCCAAAAAAAAAAAAAAAAAAAAAGAAAAAAAAGAAAAAAGATTAACAGTGAAGAACTCCAAGCTTAAAAGTTCTTATACACCTGGTACTTGTAATTTTTTTTTTAAAAAATTCTTTTTACATTTCAACCACTCAGATCAAGTGTATTCTGATAATTCCTCTGGTATGTGATTAGGGGAATCTTTTTCTTTATGCATAACAAGGCAAAGTCAGCTATAGATTATGTACATATATATATACACACACATATATACTCAAGTGTGTGTGTGTGTGTGTGTGTGTGTGTGTGTGTGTGTGTGTCTTCTTATCATTCACTACCTCAGTCAGGCACCATAGATTTTCTTCTCTCTGCTACAAAGATTTGGACCAAATACTCTCTGGAGCTCTTCCTTTTCTAATACCGTGACTATTTAAGAAAAGGCTACACTGAGCAGTGAGGGGGTTAAGATTGCTGGCTCTCCACTATGCTTCCTGTCAAAGCAGGCTTGGGTTTTTATAATTCCCAAACATCAGACTGACCAGGTGGTTCAGGGATTCCTACTCAAATTTTTAAATCAAGTCTCACTCAGTCTGTCAATGAATCAGAACAGAAGGGCTTTATCTTACAGAAGAGGCAAGAGAAGAGTTGGAGAATAAGGAAGGAGAGATGCTGGAGTAGAAGGGAAGGAAAAGGAAGAAAGGGTAGAAAAATGGAATGGAGAAAGAAAGAAACAGAAATTAAAGGCAACAGACTACTTCAAAGCTATAGTGATGTCTTCTCTCTCTGTATTAAGGATTTCTGCCTGACAAAATGGAAAAAGTATAATTAGCAGCTAAGTACAAGTGCATTTCTTCAGACATTTAAATGACCTCTCTCTAAGGCATAAAGTATCATGTCGGATTAAAGGTTGGATGATTTGATCCCTCTCTTACTCCATATAAAACAAAGAATGTGGACTTTCATTACCCTTAAATTGTCTGGTAGTGGGTGAAGTTAACTTTTATTTGAAGCTCTTCTTTCATATTATTCAGTGTAGTCAAGCTTTGACATTTTCTTGCATCTCAATCTACTGTGCAGTGAATTTACTGTTAGACTGACTCAGAAGGGAGCTTTTTTGGAGCACTAAGAAATGGTGGGCATCAGCTGTGTTTCAATTTATTAGGGAAATGAACATTTAAAAAAGAATAAATGCAAAAGCTGTATGGAGGATCAAACTCAAGGTGTACATTTCTTAAAATTCCCATGTCCTAAAACTATGTTGAGGAGGAAGATCTTATTGATCAGGAAATGTATCCATGGTTATTTTGTTTTTGTAAAAAAATTCTGGCCAAGTAGTATCTGAAGGCTATTTGTAGAACTTCAGCAATCATAAGCAAACAAGCAAAATTCTATAATTTAAGCATTCACAAAAAGGCCAACAGCAAGCTGTAATGAAACATATCTATAATCTGAGGTAGAATCAGGAGTGCCATGAGTTTGAGACCACTACATAATAAGGCCACTGCCTTAAGAAATTAAAAAAAAACCAACAAGTTAAGGATGCTTAATTTGACTAATACAAAATAAAGTCATTATAAAATGAATTCCAAGCCTGTACTATACATCTATATATGAGCATATATATAACAAAGTATATAAAAGGATTTGTTACCCAGGCGCCAGGCTCATTACAGGCTCATGCCTGTAATCCTAGCTAATCAGGAGGCTAAGATCTGAGAATGACAGCTCGAAGCAAGACCAGGAAGGAAAGTCCATGGTATTCTTATTTCCAATTAACCACCAGAAAACTGGAAGTGGCACTGTGGCTCAAAGTGGTAGAGCACTAGCTTTGAGCAAAAAAAGCTCAGGGACAGCACCCAGGCTGAGTTCAAGCCCCATGACTGACACAAAAACAGTTTTGTTATACTCGACTACCAAATGCAATTCCATTGCCTTTGATTACCTCTTTTAACAATATCAAGCTAGTCAACTGACATTTCGAAGCACCAATTATACATGCAACTGGTAAATGAATTTGGATTCTCTTTAAACCTAACAAAAGCAAGTATACCAGAGTTGAAAGCATGGCACTTTAGCTTCAATAACTTAGAAAGTAAACAGATCACAGAAGGATGTTTCACCTGCTAAACTAATAAAGCCTAGTCAATCAAATACTAAAAGATATTAAGAGGCAACCAGAAATGTTACAAGAAACATGCCTGGTGGAGACACACAAAAGAAACCCCATCAGTCTATCCATTCAATTTCTTATCTGTTCTATAGGTGGAAAAATCCCCCCCACCTTTGCATTTATCTTTGTGCCTGAATGAGTTCAATTTCACTTAGATTAGGACAGAAATTTCAGAACAGCAGGTTAATCCATCCTGTCTTCATGGGCAACTGAGCAAACAGCCCAATATCAGTGTAAAATTGTAATTCTAGAGATTAATGTTGTCTTTCCTGTTTGCAGTGAATTTGACCTCCTTGCCTTTTTTTTTTCTATCCTTTTTCAGCTTCTGTTCAGGGTCCCTGGGAGAGAGCCATCTCACCAAACAAAGTGCCCTACTATATCAAGTAAGTCAGAAGAAATGTGTTCTTAAAGGAGCCTTTATTGTGTCTAAACTGTATGTTCACAAATGAATTTATTTTTAAAACACAGCATTAGCCTCACCTATAATACCTATTTCTTTCTTCCCCCAAAGAAGCTTGGATCGTAAACTTATACTAAAATTAGCACAGTAAATTTGCTGATGCAATAAGGAACTGCTTTTAAGAAAAAAAAAATCTTATAATGCAGTATCTATGGTATGGGGTGGGGGGGGGGCGGTAAGCAGACTCTTCACTATAGAACAAAAAGCTCCAGGTACTATTATGGAGAGTTGGAATGAAGCCTTGCCAGAAAAATAAATTCATTTATTTAGGGATTTTTCTGCATTTCAACTTCAGAAAAAAAAGTGAAGATTTCTCCATATATAGGTTCAGAGGCTGTTGTAGGTGAACGAATACATCACACATCCAAAGATCCAAAGGCAGGCAGCAGCAGTCCAAGATCTGTGGAGTTGAGAAGTTCACCCTTGATATGTAGCACTCAGCATTTGTTTCTTACTAATAACCTCAGAGGGCTACTCTTTTCCGGGATCATTTGTGTCAGTCAAAGGAAGGACGTTGTGGGAAATATAAATCATGATGCCTTGAGTTGACATGGAAAAAGAGAAGAGAACAGATATTGAGCTATTATGATACCTTAACAGTCCCATATCAGTCATACAGGAGAGTCTAACTTAAATTTAACTTTGAATTGGCTTTTCCAACAACAATTCAAATTAATTGCATTCATAAAACAGTCTTCAATACCAGCTGAAGTCTTTGAACTTGCTTTTGCCATGAGATTGACTATGAATATTAGATGTGTTCCCTTTTTTCAGCCTGCCATCTTTTATAGAGTCTGTTTTTATTTTTCCACTGCCCATCAATTCTAAATAATTCATTTCTAAAGTAATAACAGCAGTCCTAGATCTTCATTACTACAACTCTCAAGAAATTTGATTTCATGTCTGTATTTTGTTAAGTCAGAGAATGAGGGTAAAGAGTCTCTTTTGGTTTTTCGTGGGGAGACATATCCTTTAGGAAATGATTTACCTTTTATCTTATTAAATTTTTCCAGATGAGGTATCGGTTTCAAAAATGTTCCTATAATTTGCTTTCGTCCTGCTTTTCAATTATCCTGTTTTTAAATTTAATTCTATTGGCTTTGTTATATTTAATTCACTTATTTCCAGACTCTAAATTATATAATTTAAACATCTACTGAAATCACATGTTTTATTAAGTAATATATTGATTTAGACATGTACTATATTGCTTTATTTCCACTATATGTTTTATGGCACAGTTTTTTCAAACTATTCAGAGTAATTTTCTACATCAGTCCCTTTGTCATTGCAAACTTCATTTTTGACTAAGATGTTTTAAACCTACTTGTTCTTTAACCTACAAATAAATCTCTCACTTATTATATCCAATTCCTTTATGAGTTGAAATAAAAGCTCTCTTTTATTTTCTCCTTTTGTGAATGAGGGCTTAGAACCATCTGAGAATGAAAGATATACCTTTAAGCATTATTCTCTATATTACCAACTATTTGAAATTCATTCAAAGTTTCAACAACCCCC
The DNA here is from genome assembly GCF_023159225.1 of Perognathus longimembris pacificus. NCBI lineage: Eukaryota > Metazoa > Chordata > Mammalia > Rodentia > Heteromyidae > Perognathus > Perognathus longimembris. The sequence goes on from NC_063188.1 coordinate 93,108,922, forward strand.
ATCTCTTATTTCATTGAGCTTTTCCTACATATTTGTTCTCTCCTCTCTCTTATGACATCTAATACAAAAGATTTCAGTATGTTGCTATGGACAAGTAGAGAACAATTCAGTCTGCCAGTGAATCACACCTGTTATCCTAGCTAGTCAGGAGGCTGAGCCCTGAGTATGGAGATTTGAAGCCATCCCAGGGCAGGAAACTCCATGAGACATTTATCTTCACCTAACCTGCAAAATGTCAGAAGTGGAGTTGTTGTTTAAGTGGAAGAGTGCCAGCCATGAGCAGAAAAAGATAAGCAAGATCATGAGGGTTAAAGGATCAGTAAAGAAACTTCAGATACTAGTCCTGGCTCTGGCATGACCTTAGTATGTGGTCTTGAACAGCTCATTAGCCTATATAAACCTTGGCTTCTCATTTATAAGATAAGGAGTTCGCTATTAGTTTACATAATATATATCAGAGGTCCTTTTCAGCCCTCAGAATTAATGGAGTCATTTAGTGGCCTTGTCCAAATTCAGAAACCCTAAGATCTCAGCTTTTGGTCAATAATATTTTTCTTTTTAAATTATTAATTAGTAACACAAGTTCTTATTGTTAAAAATAGGACCTTTTTTCTAATGTTTAGCTACAGATTTGGTCTTTCAACTCGCAATAATTTTTTCAGGTACCTGTTTCAAGGACTCCAATCACTATTATTTTTCCTGGCTCAATAGTAAGAAACATAAAGCAATCGACAGAAAAATATTAATAGGAATGTCAATATGAGACCTTAAAAGCCTATGAGATGATCAGTTCCTCTGAATGAACAATTCCATAATTTCTCAAAGGTATCTCTGAAACTTTGTAGGAAACAATTATTGCTATAATTATAATCGATTTGAAATTATGGATTATATTTTTTGAATATACTCTAAAATGCTACATTAAGCTATAATATAAGGAGAATATATGTGAGTAAAATATACATTTGTGTTTATTTTGAAATACTAGAGTTTGAACTTGAGGCCTTGTACTGGCTAAGCAGGTGCTCTAACTCATGAGCCACTCCATCAACCCAATATATACATTTATTAAGAAGATTATTAATGTCACATGTATTTATGACTACCTACTACTATTGTCTAAAATATTTTATTTGAAGTATATGACTTGTATATGCAAGACTGAGATGGGCTTGTGCACTACTAAATGCCACTCATAATCTGAGATGTCTTATTGGTTCAAAAATAATAATAAAACAAGTTTATAATGACATTGCTTCAATCAGTCCCCATCCTTCCTCTTTCTTGTTTGTCTCGAGCTGAAATAAGAGTTTTTCCAGGCTTTTGCTCTATTTTTTAGTGCTTTAAAATTGTTCCTTTGCAACATGTGGTTAAACTGATTAAATAACAAGAGATTGATATGCAAATAGCCCAAATCCTAGTTAGTTGTTGAGTGTTGCGTTCATCCTTGGGATTTTAAGTCATTAACAGCATCTTTTGCTATAGTGCAAGTCAGGCAGTGTTTATGCCCATGTCTTCATCAGCTTTTCATATGATGCTAAGAACCTCCATTTTGATACTTCATACTAGATGTTTACCTAGTTTATTAGTCCATGCATACATCACTGTTATAGTTTTCATATTCCCTCTCCCTTGGGGCTCTCTTATTTCTACCAGCATCTCTTTCAGGTTATTTGATTACAACTTTCGTTGCCACTGAAAAAATAATCACCAACAATGTTCAACCTGTTACAACTGCCTTTTCTACTCTCTACCATTTTGTGTATTTTTGGCCTACTGTCAAACTCATGAAAATTTCAATATAATAGCCTTTAACCAGCTGCTGTGTTCTGTTAGGATTTCTTTCACCTTTTTATGTTGCAAACTCCCATATGGGTAAAGCAACCAGAGCCAAGAGCTAGGACTCTCTTGCTTTCTTAATGAGTTAGAACATTATTCTTCTGTGTTCTGGACCTGTCAGAAGAATTTAGGAGTTCCAAACTTGCATGCAGGATGTTCCAACATAGATGTCATAATAAGAACATAAGAATTATTGCACTGAAAATAGAAAAAAAATGAAGCTTATTGAGATTGGTTTGGGGAGGGTGAAGACAACAGCAAAGGGATAGAGAGAGAAATTCTGACCAAGGTATACTGTATGCATATATGGGTATGTCAAAATGAAATCCCCATATATAACCAGCTTATGACAATAAAAAAGAAATATCACATTGAATCTGATAAACAGGGCAAACATCCCAGAACTCTTTCCAAGATATCAGAACCAGTGGCTGTTTAAGTCATTTAACCTAGAAATTTTCATTTACATTAGGACATATCATGGCTATTTGTTAATGATGTATTATCAATCAATTGGCAGTGAGTTCATTTTAAAATTAAAAAAGTTTTAAACTTTTGCCATTTGTCATTTTAGCCTGGTCTTAGAAATAAGTCCCACAGGTGTACTGGTTTCTATATAAATCAAAGCATGTTTTAATTTCTCTTGAATTTGCATCCTTTAACCTCAAGCAATGACCCCAACAAAATGCTTTGGAATTCAATGAATATATGTATACTTGCTCAGAGTTGAATTTAATCACATATACCCCAATTATGCTCTTCATTTTCCCCTTCCTGGTCTGACAAATTCCAATCTTTTTTAGTTTAATCTTTTAGTCTGTCCTTGAGTGAAAGATAAGTTTTCCCCTTGATCATCTTAGTTGCTTTTTTCCTGGATCTTTTCCAGCTTGGTAATATCTTCCTTGGTATATCATGATAACAACAGCCCAAATATTGGGTATTAAGCTTGTTAGTATTGTCTCTAGTCTCCATTTGCTCATGAAGAAAGCAAATGCTCTTCACTGTCTCCCATTGGTGCAGAAATAGAGAAACCAATTGAGGTTATAACCTGTTCTCTAGATAGATAGATAGATAGATAGATAGATAGATAGATAGATAGATAGATAGATAGATATTACTTCTAGCTGTAAGTTAATTTTCTGCTACTTTTCTTCATGTAAGATGCATTGTTTGAACTTATTTTTTGCCAGCTGTCCCTTAGGAAGGATTTGAGTTTTAGACAAGCTGGTCCTTTTCTGCCAAAGACATAATGCTTGCTAAGTATTGGGAGGAATTTTCTAATGCAACTCAGTAGTAAACTTTCTAATTCCATCTGTAGTAATGCATTTTAACAGCTTTTCATATGTGCTGTGCTCAAAAATCAACTCATCCCAATAAGTGTCCACCCTTTCATACTCTCTATTTAGGATGTTATACATGCATTACTGCATATGACTTTGATCTACCTTTCTCGCCACTCTCAGCCCAGGCCTGTTTCTTTATCCATTTCCTCACAACTTTCAAGTAATTCTTGCTTAGCAAATTCTACTATAAATCTTCTATGGCTGATGTCAACTCTCACTACAGTCAACATTTCTGATCATCATTGCTGTGTCTGATAAAATTGCAGGCTTGACTTGACTCTTCAGTCTTTTGACATAACACTCCTATAACTCCAGTAATTTGAGTATTTGACACTCTGGATATAATTGTTGCTTTCTACATAGATTTACCTTTTGGAATTGGTGTTCTTTCTCTTTTACCTGCTTGGTCTATATTCTGGTTTGAATTCCCATATTAGGCTCCAACTTCTAGAATTATATTTTCTAATGCCAATAACCTAGAAATATTTTACCCCCTTTTCCTTATGTCATAGCACCTCTATTATTGCTCTCTGGACAATAGTTTAGACTTCGAATACTTCTCCTATTTACTTCTTCTTATTCTGGCTCCTACTTATGCCAAGAATTGCTGTAATTGAAGATTTGGTTGGTTTCTTTGAATTATTGTTTGCTGTATACAGAAGAGTCAGTGGTTAGCTGTCTTTTGCTTTTACTGCCAATCAGCATGCTAAATATCTCAATGTTGACTGGTTTGCTGTATAGATAATACTCTCTCATCATCCAGACAAATGATAAAACATTCATGAAGAACACTGGTATCTGGCTTGGAAAACATTTCCCCATTTCTTTCTCCTATCCTGTTATTCAAAGAATCATATCAACACTCTGACATTTAGTTTGAAAACTAGCTGAGTTTTGGCATAACTTTTCAGGGAATATGAGCATCCCACATAATGAATAACTGTGCTGTTTCTGGCAAGATCCTTTTCATGAATATTTTCCTTCAATGTATACCTTTTACAAATTGACAACACAACATTAAATAGTAGAAATTTGATGTAGAGCAGAAGATTTAAAATCTAGTTCCAACTTATCTGTGAACTAGCTATTTGATCAAGCATGGATTAGTTATCTTTTCTTGGCCTCAGTTTCTCCCTTTATAATCTAAGGAGGCTAAATCACATATCATAGGTCATTTCTAGTCCTGATGTACTTTGATTTTATGAATGTTGACTTTGAAATAGAAATTGTTTGTGACAGTTTTCCAGAGGAGTGAAAATGAATCTTTATATTGCCCTTGAGGATTCTTATTGCACCATCAATCTTATCAGAATAGAAAGGACAAATAATATTAAACCTTTACTTAACCATTTAATACCACTGATGATATGAAATAGATGTAACAGAGAATCAGCTGTCTAATTTGAACTGTCAATCTTTGAGGATGTTAGTGAAGATCTCTGGGTAATTAAATTTTTTAAATCACTGCCAAAAGCCTGATGCTCTGACTTTTCAAAAGGCTTTAGTACACAAAGCTAACCTAGAGGTCAGTTTTCTCTGCCATGCTTTCTCCCCCACAGTTTGATGATTCCAAAGGTCATACTAGTTGAGTTTCATTAAGCTCTGGAAGCACAGTGAAGGAATAGTTGGTAATGCTTAATTGATGCTGTTATCATGAAAACAAATCAGGTTAAAATATTAACTCAAAGAGCGTGAATAAGATGCCATACAGAGTATTGATTCTGGCCTTTGGTTGTGCAGATCCTTTGGGAGGGATATGAGTACCTCTGTGACTCATAGACTCATTAAGAAAAACACTAAAATCCTTTTTTGTGCTTTCATAAGCTAGTTAGTATAATCTTGACTGAAATAACAGATTTCATGATAATAGTTATTGCTTCTTTCTCTAGACTACTTTCTCACAGACAGCATGTGCTTAGTAAATACTTCAAAGAATGAGTGAGAAAATGAATAAATAAACATATGAACATAACCTTATTTGCTTTTTTAGTTTCCTGATTCTTTTACCATAAAAACCCCTTCTTGAGCTGCACACCAGTAGCTCATACCTGTAATCTGAGGATCATGATTTGAAGCCAGTTTGGGCAAAAAGTCCATGAGACTAATATCTACAATAAACTACTTAGAAAAGCCAGAAGTGGCTCTGTAGCTCAAGTGGTAGAGAACTAGCCATGAGCAAAAGAAGCTCAGGGACAAAGCCCAAGCCCAGAGTTCAAACCACAGGACTGGCAAAAAAAAAAAAACACCTCTTTTTGTGTTTTTGTGTCAACATGCATTTTTTTGTTATAGTGCTACAGGTGGAACCAACGAAAATGCACATGCTAGGAAACTGTTCTACCACCAATCCACACCCTAGCCTCTGCATACTGTTAGAAAGCACACTGGGTCTCTATGATAGAGTTTCTCTGTCTCACATCATTCACTGTAAGTTCTATAAGTTCTGTAAGTTCTGGAGTTCTAGATTCTGATCTGTTCTTATCTGACAATATTATTTACAGTATAACAGCCCAGATGGGACTTAGTTTCTTTATTGATAGTAAGGAGATCATGCCTGAGATTTCCGAGTTCTGGCTTTGTCAATAGAATTGTGGTATTTTGTCATTCATCAGGCTCCTTCACTCTTTTTCAGTTATAAGTACTACTCTAAATTTATTAACTACTGTGTTTTCCTGAGCTTTATACATAAGACCTACTTTGGGGCTGGGCTCTGAAGATCAGAATACCCTATGGTAAATGCTTATTTTACAGGAAAATATAACATTCTACATGTTATGTGCAGTGTTTATATATGCATGTGTGTTGTGTTGTGCAGACAAAGTTCCTCTATTATATTACACATGGTATGCCACTGGTAGAGTCTGCTTTATTCATGGCATTTTAGGGAACATAAATGTGTACAGGCATCTGTTTCTCTTAGAGAAGTATTTTATCAATTCCTTTATGTTTCAACTCTTTTACATATAATTCAGTGGTTGAAAAGTCTTTCTTTGATGGCAGCATCAACTTCATCTGCATTTGTTTCTCATCTCTAGCATAGTCTGACTGTATTATTTGAACAATATATGTACTTTCTGACACCTGAGGAATATCAATGAAGAAACTGTGTTTCTTTCACTCCTTCAAAGCTGAACTGATGTCTAATTGAACTTTATTAGAAATATAATGTTGAGATTTTAAGAAAAGCCCTAAAATCCAGGATGAGCAACATACTTCAAATACTTTCTAATCCCCAAACATGTCCCTGATCAAAGTAGTTTATTTTCATTCTTAAGAGTTCCCATAAAAGTTAGAGTATGTGTGAATTCCCAAACATTCCTGAGCTTCTCCTAGGCTTCTCTAATTTCTTCTTATCCTGTTCCCCTGGGAAGCAGCATCCTGTTCCCTTCACAAAGGTCAGCTGCAGCCAGACAACATTTGAAAATAACTTAATAACCCTGGATTGCCTCTCCCTTTTGGATAATTTCCTTAGAGCATTAGTCCTTTGAACACTGACCTGGTTGCAGAAAATGTCTCATTCTCCACAGGAAAACTTTAAATCCTATTCATTCTGCCTCTCTATCATTCCAGAAGATAAGGTATGTGAGTCAGGGATAGAGAAACTGAGTTAAATACTTCTTCCTGAAACAATGTTAACATGTTAACATAAATTCTCTCTCTCTCTCCCTCCCTCCCTCCCTCTCTCTATCTCTGCCTGTGTGTGTATACAGAGATCTCAGTGTACATGTGTGTATACATTTCTTCCTTAAAAAAATTAAACTGTAGGTGCATTATATAAATCAATGCTGTCACACTGAAAATTTTGAAATCCTCCTACAAAATAGAAAAACAACTCTGCCTTTCTCAGCAGCCTAGAAAGCTCCTAAGAACAGGTCCTAGATGAGGCTTAGTCTACTGTCAGCATTTGGCAAATGATTACATCTTCTGTGATATCATTAGTCCAGGGTAGATAAAATGGAAAGCTATTGTGCTCTTTCTGAAATTTTCAATTGCCTTTTCTGTTTTTCTTTCACAGCTTATCCTCATCCATCTTGGTTTCCAAAGCCATTGCATGTCAGACAGTCAGTACAAAGTATAATTTTCACCTTGATTCTTTATTGGTTTAGAAGGATTTTTTCTATTCTTTTTCCTCTTGGTTTGGTCACTTTTTTGTCATCTGCAGCTCTCTGTAAAAGGATTTTCACATAAAGAGAAAGAAAAACAATTTTAATGTGTGCCTACTATGTGCTAAATGAAAGACTACAGGTTTCATTTGTTTGTTGAGACATGCAGTCCCATTTACTCTGAACCTATTAAATCCTCATAAAAAGCCCAGTTATAATTGGACAAACAACAAATATCTTAGACTTAAGAGCATTGGTGACCAATTCAAGCCACTCACATAAAGAGAAACTGATGTTTAAGATGAACATTATCCAACTGGGCACAGGTGGCTCACACCTGTAAATCCAGTTTCTCAGGAGATTGAGATCTGAGGATCATTGTTTGAAGCCAGCCTGAGCAGAAAAATCCTCATGAGTCTCTTATCAACAATTAACCACTCAAAAATCAGAAGTGGAGCTGTGGCTCAAAGCACTAGCCCTGAACAAAAGAGCTCAGGGATAGTGCCCAGGCTCTGAGTTCAAGCCCTACAACCGACAAAAAGAAAGATCAGCAGCAGCATCTTACCTGTTGCTCCCAGATATTTTAATGTTTTATTGCTGTACATTGAAAACTGGCTCTTAGGATAACTAAGTATGGTCTGCCTACCACTGTAAGATTGCCATCTTGGGTGTCATCAATACAACCTTATTAATTTTTCCTTGCATTTCTGGCATTTTTCATTGCCTTATGTATACAGTTATCTGTCACTACTATCTTACATAGACCATTCATTGTGGCTTTTGGTTATAAGGCTGAACATAAACAGCATAAGAAAAATCTAATCACCCTTGTTGTAAGCACATTTTGACTACATGTGGGCTGAAAAACTAAAGTTCATCTCTATCACTTTCCACCACTTCCAGTGGTACTTTCCTAAAATGAGAGTAGGGCAAGACAAGAGTAATCTAACAGATGCTCAAAAATATGGTCTCATCATATTCTGAATTGTAAGCCTTTCTGAAAGAAAGTATAGTCATTTCAAAGTGCACTAGAACAGCTCTATAGGAACCTTTGCAGCATTTGAACATGTCCTTGAATTTGAAACCATCCTTCTTCCAGAACAAATAGTCCCTCTCCAATAAACCCCCCACAGTCCCATGGGCAAATGCTCATCCATGTAAGTCATGACTTTCCCCACGCGTTGAGCATTGGGTAGCCCCATGTGTTACATGCAGAACAGCTCATCTTAGCGCAGAATTTTTTTTCAGTTTATATTACATCGTAGAAGAGAAGAAACGAAGAAACATAGGAGAAAAGAAGGGTGAAATTAGGTAGAGAGGAAGAGAGGTGAGAGAAGGAAAAATGGGATAGGGTAGGATATTAACAGCAGATCTGTGGTTCATTTCCTGGCCTATATGAGGAGAATGAATGAACATAGCGACCACCTTATAAACATGCATCCTGGACCTCTTTGTTAATCTCATTAGTGGCATTTAGCTCCCAGGAAGATACTTAAAATCCCCTATCTATAGAGTTTTTTAGTAGGTTATATCTGGTCTGTTAACCGAACTAGAATTAATAGATTTATGACTTATGTCTGATTAGAAAATGGAGCATAGTCATATGAGCATTTTCCTATTCTTAATTAGCAAATATAAAATGAAACCTTTTCAGATGTTAACACTTCTGCATACATTTTAAAAATCTTAATGGGAAATAATGGACATTTGGGAGAAATGTATCTGATTATTTCAGTTTCCTCAAGGGAAAGAATGTTATATCTATGCTCAGTGATTCCCTATGAGCCCTTGAATCATTACTAACAATTGGTACTAAATGTGAATTGATGGTTTGAAGCAAGTGCTAGTGGTCCACACCTGTAATCCTAACTACTCAGGAAGCTAAAATCTGAGGATTACAATTCAAAATCAGCCTGGACAGGAAAGTCCATGAGACTCCAATTAAGTACCCAAAAGCTCCATTTAAGCATCAAAAAGCTAGAAGTAGAATGAGTGGCTCAAATATTAGATTGCCAACCTTGAGTAAAAAAGTTAAGGAACAGTGTCCAGGCCCTGAGTTCAAGCCTCAGGAACAGCACACACACGCGCGCACACACACACACACACACACACGCACACGCACACGCACACACACTATAATTATTTGTATGAGTTCATTTTAAAATGCAAACTTTATACATGTATCTATTTTATTTTTTAAAAAACTCTAAAATGAAAGGGAAAAAAACAGAATTAGTGGCACTATTTATTTTCCCTTTGTATATTCCCTCCAGTTATAAGAAAAGTCAGGACTAGGAAAAGACAAAATAGTCATACATTTCCATATTTAAAATTATGTAACTTGGCGGGGGGATGCATACACACACTGGTTATTGGGCCTTGAACTCAGAGCCTGAGTGCTGTTTCTTTTTCACTCATGGTTGGTACTGAACCAGTTAAGCTACAGCTCAGTTTCCTGATATTTTAAAAGTTACCTTAGAATAGCTTGTAGAGATAGGAGGGACCTCTTTAACTGCCTTGTTAACACCTTTTTTTTTCCTCTTATTTAACTCTTGATATATTTTGTTCATTTTCTGATTCCTTTCCTCCTCATTTATGCTGTAAATTCCTTGACAATACTTAGGTCTAATGGATTTTCATCATCCCTAGGACTTACATATCACATATAGAAATCACTGAAAAATACTTAAATTTTAATGAGTAATCACTGGAAAATGAACTGTGACTCTAAAGGTATTATAAAGGAACAGACACATACATATTAGAGAAGCTCCATATAATATTTTTATTCTAGGTAACCCCATTGGGTTTATAGATGATTAAATTGTATTTTTGAAGCAATTTTAGTCATTAGTGTATTGATTTTCTATAGTTTAGTTGGTTGAGAGTAGAAAAATTCTTGATGAGGTTGGTTGTCTTGGCTTAATTTTCTTCTAAACTGAAAGTCTTTGGAAGTTACTGTTTTGGAGCAAGCATTTTTTTTTTTTTTTTTTGGCCAGTCCTGGGCCTTGGACTCAGGGCCTGAGCACTGTCCCTGGCTTCTTCCCGCTCAAGGCTAGCACTCTGCCACTTGAGCCACAGCGCCGCTTCTGGCCGTTTTCTGTATATGTGGTGCTGGGGAATCGAACCTAGGGCCTCGTGTATCCGAGGCAGGCACTCTTACCACTAGGCTATATCCCCAGCCCTGGAGCAAGCATTTTTAAATGAATATATTCTTTTAGCAGCTTCTATTGCCATAATTTTTGCTAGGTTATATTAGGAAAACATCTTCAAATCCTCTTTGTATCCAAAGGGACAGACTACTTTCAAAAGCCAGCATTGGTTTAGTGAGAATACACATAAGTCTATACCTTAATATAAAAATATTTGTAAACAAATTAGAGTAAGGTAGCTGGTTAATGTTTGGTGTAGAAATAGATTAAAATAGTTAATATTGGTTAAAATATCCATCTTGTTCAAATATAGTTTTGTGGGCTTTTTTGTAGCTGACACAGTCATCTCATGACATTTTTTAAATAAACTTCATTATGAAGGACCTTAGAGCTGTTTATCTAACTCATACTTCATGTACTCTTAGCCACTGAGCCATTTATTTTTACTATAAGCACTACAGAGTAGCAGAAAAGGCATCCTTACATTGCTCAGCCTCATTTATTACAAAAATGGCAATTATATTCCACATCCTTGAATATACTGCTTTAGAAAATGTATAAACTGGAAAGGAGCAGCTCATTGTTGAAGCAGAAGTTTGATCTTTATATACTCCCCGGTAGATTTGAAACATACTAATCTTGTTTCACTTGTAAACTGGAAAAAAGTAACATGGATAGTTGGAGAAGACATATCCACACTAAAGCCATTCTTCCTGTGAAGTTATGTGATTGTGACTGCAATTATAACTATGAGAAGACTCATATGTAGAGCTTTGTTTAATGAGTCCTAAAAATCCTGGTGTCTAATAAGAATATATAATAATACCTACTTCTAGGGCTGGGAATATGGCCTAGTGGCAATAGTGCTTGCCTTCTACACATGAAGCTCTCCATTCGATTCCCCAGCACCACATATAGGGAAAACGGCCAGAAGGGGCGCTGTGGCTCAAGTGGCAGAGTGCTAGCCTTGAGCAAAAAGAAGCCAGGGACAGTGCTCAGGCCCTGAGTCCAAGGCCCAGGACTGGCCAAAAAATAATAATAATAATAATAAATAATAATAAAAACCTACTTCAAGTGTATCTGGGATGAGCAGAGGAATACTGAATAATATAATCTAAAAGTTTGGGCTATATCCTTATAGTAGTTACTGTGGTTTGAAATATGTAGAATCAATTCAATAAACAATCTGAATAGAACAACATAAACATGAACTTTTTAAATTTAAAAACTGTAATAAGAATAGGAAAAATACCTCAACACATCAATATTACTTAGGAGGACTTGAACCAAACCAGCAATATTTTAATCATATACCTTCTAGTTCTGTAGTGAACAAATACCTTTATCACCAAGTTTTATGAGGAAGAGACCAAAGAAAATAGTATTTAAGATTGTTAGGCATGTCCAAGTTGGTAACTTTATTCAGCATTTTATACTTGACTATACCAACTTCTACCGAATTTATCCTGTTTAGGATTTTTTTGTGCTGACTCCACCCTAAATGTAAGTATTATGAAACAAAAAAATAGAGAAATGGTAGTATAATTACAAAGATTATTAAGCAATGATGGTAGCTATTGTGAATAAATTGTTGCTGTTTTATAAAAAAATGATACAGTTTTTTAAAATCGGTGAGAAATTTAATACAGGATATAAAATACCAGAGTGGAGCAGGGTTGAAATAAAAAACCAATAGGAAATTAAGTTTCTGCATAAGGGTTCAAATGTATAAATTCTACAGATGTTATAAAATAATATGTACGCTCTTACATAATTTTATTGTTCTCTGAACTTCATTACTCTGTGAAGTACGGGGGGGGGTTGTTTGGTGCTGAACAAAACAGCATCAGTTCTGCGTATGAACCAAAGAACGTATAATAATTCTTAATGGTGCTACATTACAATTGTATGTTCTATAGATTAAATTTAACCCAGATTTATCTTTGAAAACTAATTCTACATAAACACTCACTGGGAAATTCTCCACTCTTCAACTTTATTATTATAGTAAATATGTTTTCTAATTTTCCAAGTTTCATGTAGTCTTTTCATTTTTTTTGGGGGGGGCAGTCCTGGGGCTTGGACTCAGGGCCTGAGCACTGTCCCTGGCTTCTTTTTGCTCAAGGCTAGCACTCTGCCACTTGAGCCACAGCGCCACTTCTGGCCATTTTCTGTATATGTGGTGCTGGGGAATTGAACCCAGGGCCTCATGTATACGAGGCAAGCGCTCTTGCCACTAGGCCATATCCCCAGCCCTCATGTAGTCTTTTCAAAGAAGACAGTCTTTTAAAGGTCTAACTGCCTAGGACTTCCACATTGTCTTTTAATATAATTCAAGTATATAATAACAAGCAATTAAGTAAATAATAACAAACATCATGTTTAGCAAATAATATTATATTTATTTTTAATGCCCACAATGTAAACTATACGTATTGCCAGACATTACTTTCAATTTTATTACAAATTAGCAAAGTATATGAGTTTGTACAATAATAATAATAATACCAAAGCCTATTGAAATTCAGTCGCGAATACTCCCACAACCCCAAAGAGGAAAACCTTTGAGATGCAAATATTGACCTTTCTCTAAGCCCTAAGTAAATTCTGGTGGACTGTTTTTATTTTATGCTGGTGCTTTGTTACAGTACAGTTGAAGACAAGACATAATTGACTGTTATGTGGAGAATGATCTTGGGGCATGTGAGTTGACTGAGGAAATAGGAAGAGCCAAAAGGGAGACTAGTAAGATGTATGATGTAGATAATGAGAGCAATGGAGCTCCTGAGAAGTGATCACATTCAAGGGATGGATATCATTTGAAAATAATCCACAGATCTGGCTGTTGCTTTGGTGGTTAGAAGGTGCGACAAGGGAAATCTTAATATCTTCTGAGCTTTAGGCTGCAAGTTACCTGAAGAAGATAAGTTTGGCAATGAAAATCATTTTAGTGATCTGTTGTATTACATGGTGACCACAGTTAATAAGAATGTATGTCTTTAAATTTCTGAAAAAAAAATAGATTTACATTCTTTCAACAAAAAGTTGGCAATGTCATAGAAATATCCATTAGTTTTGTTGATTCTACAATGTATGTATTGATCACATCACATTATATGCCATACAAATACACTAGCATTTGTCAATTAAAAAATAAATGAAGACTGGGAATGTGGACTAGTGGTAGAGTGCTTGCCTAGCATGCATGAAGCCCTGGGTTCGATTCCTCAGTACCACATATATAGTAAAAGCCGGAAGTGGCACTGTGGCTCAAGTGGTAGAGCGATAGCCTTGAGCAAAGAAGCCAGGGACAGTGCTCAGACCCTGAGTCCAAGTCCCAGGACTGGCAAAAATAATTTAAATAAATGAACAGGCTGAGAATATGGCCTAGTGGCAAGAGTGCTCGCCTCCTATACATGAAACCCTGGGTTTGATTCCCCAGCACCACATATATAGAAAATGGCCAGAAGTGGAGCTGTGGCTCAAGTGCCAGAGTGCTAGCCTTGAGCAAAAAGAAGCCAGGACTGTCTGTTTATCTTGCTAGCTATGTCCTTTGCCCTGCAGAAGCTCTGTAAGCTTGATGCAGTCCCATTTGTCCATCCTTTCCTTGATTTGTAGCATTTCTGAGTGTTTGTTAAGGAAATTTCGTCCTGTGCCAAGGAGCCCAAGTGTTTCTCCTACTCCTTCTTTTAGTGTTTTCAGGGTATCTGTTTTAATTTTTAGGTCTTCGATCCATTTGGAATTGATTTTGGTGCAGGGTGATATATAAGGATCTAGTTTTAGTTTGTTGCAGGTGTTGAACCAGTTTTGCCAGCACCATTTGTTAAGAAGGCTATCTTTCTTCCATCCTATTTTTTTTAGATCCTTTATCAAAGATCAAGTAGGCGTAGTTCTGTGGGTTCATTTCTGAGTCTTCAATTTTGTTCCATTGGTCTTCAGGTCTGTTCCGATACCAATACCAAGCTGTTTTTATTACTATAACTTTATAATACAGTTTGAAGTTGGGTATTGTAATTCCTTCAGCACTGTTCTTTCTGCTTAGGTTTGTTTTTGCTATTGTTCCATATGAATTTCTGGATTGCTTCTTCTATTTCATTAAAAAAATGGTGTTGGGATATTAATGGGTATTGCATTGAATTTGTAGATAGCCTTTGACAATATTGCCATTTTGACTATATTAATCCTCCCAATCTAGGAGCATGTGAGATTTTTCCGTTTCCTTAGTTCTCTCTTAATTTCGTTTTTCATGTTTTTAAAGTTCTCATCACAGAGGTCTTTCACTTCTTTGGTTAAGGTTATTCCTAGGTATTTTATGTTTTTTGAAGCTATTGCAATTCCTCCAAAACAAAACCACAAAGAACCAACAGTTCCCTCAACAAGTGGGCTAAACACTTAAAAAGTGACTTCTCTGATGAGGAAATGAGAATGGCCAAGAGACATATGAAAAAGTGCTCTACATCACTGACCATAAAAGAAATGCAAAGCAAAACAACGTTGAGATTCCACCTCACCCCAGTAAGAATGTCCTTTATCAAGAAAACTAACAATAATAAATGGTGGAGGCAATGTGGCCAAAAGGGAACCCTACTTCATTGTTGGTGGGAATGTAAACTGGTTCAGCCACTCTGGAAAACGGTATGGAGATTCCTCAGAAGGCTAAACATAGAGCTCCCTTATGACCCAGCAGCCCCACTTTTGGGCATCTACCCAAAGACCACAAACAAGAACACACTAAAGCCACCAGCACAACAATGTTCATCGCAGCACAATTTGTTATAGCTAAAATATGGAACCAACCCAGATGCCCCTCAGTAGATGAATGGATCAGGAAAATGTAGTACATATACACAATGGAATTTTATGCCTCTATCAGAAAGAATGACATTGCCCCATTCGTAAGGAAATGGAAGGACTTGGAAAAAATTATACTAAGTGCAGTAAGCCAGACCCAAAGAAACATGGACTCTATGGTCTCCCTCAAAGGGAATAATTAGCACAGGTTTAGGCTAGTCACAGCAAAGGATCACAAAAGCCTAATAGCTATGCCCCTATGAACACATAAGATGTATGCTAAGTGAAATGAACTCCATGTTATGGAAATGAGTGATATATCACTGTTGTAATCACTTTCAACATGCCATGTGAAACCGTAGCTTCTATTGTTGATGATCCTCTTGTATCCCTTTCCTGTGGTTGTACCTGCACTATCACTGTATCTCATCTGAGTAGACTGGATACTGTATATACTGGTACTAGAACTAGAGAAGTGAAAGGAAATAAGAAAATTGAGAGCCAAAAGATAAAAAGACAAACAACTCCAAAAGCAATACTTGCAAAACCATTTGGTGTAAACCAACAGAACAACTCCTGGGGGGAGAGGGAGAGGGGGAGAGGGAGAGGGGGAGGGGGAAGGGGGTAGGAGGGAGGAGGTAACAAACAGTACAAGAAATGTACCCAAGGCCTAACATATAAAACTGTAACCTCTCTGTACATCACTTTGACAGTAAATAAGAAAAGAATTCAAATAAGAAAAAGAAGCCAGGGACATTGCTCTGGCCCTGAGTCCAAGGCCCAGGACTGGCCAAAAATAATAATAATAAATAAAATAAATGAACACTAGTCGTTGTTTTTAGGAGAATGGTCTTAGAGCAATGAAAGCATGTAGGAATTTTTGCTCCAGTAATGCTCATTGGTCACTCTTATATCCAGTAACAATAGTCAAACATTTGATCTAAACCTGAGTGTCAGCTTCACATCTAAATGACCACTCCTCTATACAAAAGTCTTGCAACTGCCTGGGTTTAGACAAGTGAAGCTAGAAGCACCTATTGGGTTTATAATATGTAGCTCAAATTTTGAGTCTGGAATTCAGGGAAAGAGTTAGACCAAGAGCTATAACTTTTGGAGTCAGCAACTATAACTTTTAGAGTCACAGGATGGGATGCCATAACATTGGGATGAGATAGAAAACCCTAAAGCATCCCAATATTAAGTATGTTTCTGCTTTGCAACAGATAATTTTATTATTTAATAAATTTGACTAGCCAAACCTTTTTTGCTGTTACTATGCTAGTTTGTGTAGTAGGAACCAGAAATATGGCAGCCCTGCCCTCCTAGAATTCCTCCTAACAGAGGAACAAGACATGAAACAAATAGGGTCTGGAGTCTAAAATGTATCCAAGATGTAGGCAAATGCTATTAAACTTCCCTAGTGAAAAACAAATCATCTGTTTCTGTAAATAGAAAAAAATACTGGCCAGACCCTTATGGGTCACACCTGTAATCCTAGCTACTTAGGGTGCTGGGATCTGAGGATCAAGGATCAAAGCTAAGCTGGGGCAGAAAAGTGTGTTCTAAGCAGGAGGTATGGCTCAAGTAGTAGAGTACCACCTATAACAAGGAACCCCAGTGAGCCTGAAGCACAGTATTAGCATACAAAGAAAGACAAAAAGAATGAACTGATCATTCAAAATGCTTAATTTGCTCTCTGCCAAATGGAATCAATCTTGAAAAAGAGCTTAGACATGAAAAGATGTTAAATGTCACCAGTCACTAAAAGAAATATAAACCAAAACCACAATGAAGGGGGGGTGTAATCTCTTAATGGTAGAGCTCACTCAGGGGGGGATGGAGGTGAAGAATCAACCACAATAATATACCACTTTAAACCTAGTAGGATGCTGTTATTAAAATAAAATAAGAATTATGGAAAATAAGTGTTGAAATAAATTCAACTCCTTGTGCATTACTGGCAAAAATATGAAATGAAGCAGACACTGGGGAACTATCCAGTGGTTCTTCACAAAGTTAGCAACTTCATTTAGGAGTTAGCAACTTCAAGAGAATGGGAAGCATGGACTCAAACATATGAGTAGATCCGTGTTCCTAGGATCATTATTCACAATAACTGAAAGATAGAGGCAACAAACTAGATAACAACAAATGATTTTGTAAACAAAATGTAGGTTATACACATAATAAAATATTATTTACTCTTGTAAAAAGGACTGAAATTCTAACAGGTGCTATAACATAGTTGAAGCTTGAAGACATTCTCCAAAATGAAATAAACCAGGTACAAATGAACAAATGCTCTATTATTCTACTGATATGAGGGTCCTAGAGAAATCCAATTCTGATTTTAAAAGCCTAGGACCAGAATGAAGAAGAAATAGGGAGTTAGTACAGTTACCATGTCAGATGTCAAAACACCTTGGAAGTCCATACATAGAGGTGATTGTAAAATCCTTTTTAAGGGACTTAATGGCATACTGTAAAATTTATTATTAAAATGCTGTATTTTCTTATTATTTTTTGCTATAAAAAATATGCCTCTAGTGTGTGTGATGGCACATACCTTTTTTATCACAGCACTGATGAGGCTAAACAAGAGGATTACAAGTTCAAGTACAGAAAGACAAAACAAAAGCAAAGAAATTATAAATTTCCATAGTGTTTAAATAAAAGCCAAATTAATTATTTCTGTTCTCAGTTCTGTATTGAAGATGTGGTGGCTATTAAAAACATACATAAGCAAGAACCAGGAAATACAGAGTTTTTACAAGAATTTTCCCTAAGCTTGTTGTGATTTAGGTTCTTGAATTGGCCTGTAATACAAGAGAACATTACCATTGCAGAGATTAATTAGTATATTCATGAACTGTTCTCCAATGCTAAAACAAAAGCATAAAACTATAAAATGCATTATTATTCATTGAAGAAACATAGTTTACAAGGTGTCTCTAATCATTGTTGAAGCATAAATGACCAATTTTACCCATAATTAGCCAATTTAGCATGAAGTTATTTTTTACTTGCTATATTTTGTTTAACCTCAGCTATATTTGTAAAGAACAGAAACTGCTTTTGGTTGCTGTTTTCACAATTTCTCACAAATGCTAAAATGTTTCTAACACACTTAAATGCTAAGATTCTTCTTGGCTACAAAAATGTTGAAATAGTTATCTCTTGACTGATGAATTCATTCCATAAATATTTGTGTACCACAACATGTGCTTGACATAGTTTAGTAGATCCAGAGGCTATATTTAATGAGCAACACATATGATATCTCCAAAGCAGGCAACAAGTAATATAGTTAACAATAAGAATGAGTTAATACCTCCTTACCCCTTCCTCCAAAAAGCAAAGATCATATGTCAAGTAATTCAGCAGGAAGAAACTTGTCCATACATGGACATACAAGGGATTAAAATGACAGTGTGCCTTGTACTTTAGGAGGCGAGGAAGTAACTCAAGAAAGCCTATTGATAGTGCAAATAAATTGGATGGGGACCAACCCCATTGGTTAAATACTTGAAGGTTATTGATGAAAGCCAATTGAGAGATAGTGATACTTGAACTAAAATAATGGTAGGATGGACATGGTGAGAAATGTACAGACATGGAAGACATTTTGAAGGTTAAAATCTTTAAGGTTGAGGGTAGGTAGCATAAGGAGGAAGGTACAAAGAGAAAGAAAAACATGTCAAGATCATACCTCAGTTTCTGGGCAGTGAATAATTGGTAATTCTTTACAATGACATAAGGGACAAATGACTGAAGAGGTTGAGTTTGAGATGATTTGTGATATCCAAGAATTACTGTCAAGTAAACAGGCATTATATGCTTAAAGTCAAGAAGAAAGGTGGTTAGTCTATATTGGACTTATAATTTAGATATCACTTTGCAGAACTAGCAACTGAAATAATGGGCATTGTGAGGGGACTTTTAAGATGTCTTTGTCTTTATACAGTATCCAAATGAAAAATGACTGACTGAAAAATAAATAAAGCTAAATTTTATAGCTTAGAAAGATACACATCCAAGGTATTATACCATTTATTGTGTAAGGGATGGGCATCAAAAAGAAGCTCAATTTCTTTTGCTTTTGAAATATATATCTATTTTAAAACCCCTCTTAACAATAAGCAATAATAGGTTCTTGCTCTTTTTTTGCCTCAGGGTCAGCTTCAGACCATGATCATCTCATTTACAGTATAACTGTGATCATAGTTTCCACCATGTCTAGCTTGTTTGTTGAGAGGCTCACTAATATTTTTCTCAGGCTGATCTCAAATTACCATCCTCCTGATTGTCACTGAGTCTGAGATCGTGAGGATGGTAATTTGAAGCCAGACTAGGCAGGAAAGACTGTGAGACTCTTATCTCCAATGAAAGCAGTGGAGCTGGGGCTCAAGTGGTAGAACACCAGCCTTGAGCAAAAAAGGTAAAGGACAGCACCCAGGGCCCTTAGCCCCTTATAACAAAAGCAATAAATGTTCACTGTGGGAAAACATAGAAAAAGATAAAGATTTTAAATCACCCATAACCACCCAGACAAATGCTGTAGGCATGTTGGTAATAGCTTTCTCCCAGTCCTTTTTTTTCCAATCTCCTAATAAAAATACTGAAGATACTGTTTATATAACTTCACAGCTTATCTTTTGTTGAGCAATGCAGGTTTAAACTTAAATACAAAGGTGCCCTACCTTCTTACTGTACAGTTTCAAAGGTAGATGTCATATGTTTTCCCAAGTGAAATCTCCTTGGCTTACTATCAGGAAGATAAGAAAGGCCACCAAAATTCAGCTTTCATCTTAATAACAGAGGTAATTTGATAGTTCTACAGATCCTATTATGTTGTTTGACTCTAGACCCAGAATATGATGGGGGTTTTCAGAGACTGCTCTAGAGAGTGTGTAGAGCATCAGTGACATTCCTTTCATCATATCTCACCAAAGCTGACAAGTTTGAAACTTCCAAATGATGATATTGTCTAATATTGAAAAATGTGTTTGTGTTCCTTTTCCATCCAGTAAAATTACCATCAGTTAGTTTTTGGTTGGCTGCACTAGTGACAAAAATGACATCACTGACTAGGAGACAACCCAGAATGGGAAATTAGAGTATCAAAAATAAAGTCACATGCTGGTCATGGTGGCTTCACACCTGTCATCCTAGCTGCTTGGGAAGCAGAGATTGGGAAGATCTTGGTTCAGGGCCAGTGTGTGGCAGGGGAGAATGGCAATGCTCAAATATTCTCAGCCAAATACCTCAAGCAATAGATGGTGGGGTAGCATACCTGTTATCTCAGCTATAGGGAGAAATGTAAAATAGCTATGCTTGAGACCTTGAATTTAAAACCCAGTATTATAAAAATACACACATGCATGCACATGTGCATACACACACACACACACACACACACACACACATCCTTATAGCAAATGATGTGAACACAACTTTAGATATGGGATATATCCCTCTTTAGATATCTTTAGATTTTGTCACAAAATTCATGCAGGTGGCAGGTGTGAAAGAAAACTTTATTTTAAAGTAAGACAATCTCTTGCCATGGGTGAAAATACAAGTTATTTTTATTTCCTTTTAGTCCCAGTAGTTTAAAATGTTCTGTATCCTTGTGTGGACATATAAATCCAAATATATTGAGCATGAAGATATTTGCCATATGTGATACTTTTTCTTTAATTATTTTCTAAATATTTAAACAGCTTATCTTCATCATCCCCCACCTTTCTTTAAAAATAGCAATTAGTTGGATTCTTTACAGTTCTTATTCAGTTAGAAGTATCTGACCCTTGCTTTTAACTTCTGTTTGGTGCTTCACAGTTTTTATGCATAATCTGAGGAAGATGTTCTCTTTTTTTCTTAACCTTTAAATTTAAAAAGCTGTTGTTAATTCTTTTTAAGTCAAAGTACAACTATTCTACTGTAAAACTTCCTTTAAAAAATAGAACCAAAACCTCATCCGTAGTAATTAATTTTGACAGGGTAGGCTCAGTAGCGATTCACAAACCTGTACTTTATGCATCAGCATTCCTTATTATTCTAATTAAAGTGGAACATTGTGCCCTCGCTAATCATTAATGGGTTTTCATTTTGTAAATGACATTTGCAGAAGTTAAAACAGGGAGTTCATGTGAAGTCCACAGGCAACTGTGTTGAAATTAGCATCACCATAGCAACAGTCTTCCACCATTAGCATTCAGGGCAACAGGAGGTGTTTTGTTGTGTTTTGTTTTCAAGGAAAAAGAAAGAAAGAAAGAAATTCTTCAAAGGCAAAACTCACTGAAATTCCCTCCAAAGATACTTAGATTTCTTAAGTGAATGTGTACTGTCCCAGATCTCCAAATCTGTACAGACTTTATTGCATGGCAATGTGGCTCGCCTTTCCTGATTCGTGTTTTCCTAGTGTACTAGCTACATTTCAGGATCTTTCTCCAGCTGGAC
Organism: Perognathus longimembris pacificus; assembly: GCF_023159225.1. Taxonomy (NCBI): domain Eukaryota; kingdom Metazoa; phylum Chordata; class Mammalia; order Rodentia; family Heteromyidae; genus Perognathus; species Perognathus longimembris. Next base: position 93,130,609 of record NC_063188.1, read on the forward strand.
ACGTCTGACCTGCTGAGCAGCATTTACTCACTGCCAATATGCTCCTCACCAATCCCATCTCCTAGGTTGATCCACAGAGTCTATATTCATGAAAATATTTGACTCAATCTAAAAGTCTTATATGCATTCATGATTTTTTTCATTTAATGCATGGGAAATAGATATATGCTGTTAGATACTCTTATGATTATTCGAATTCATCTTTAGATGAAATTTTAACATAAGTCAGAGTCCAATCTTACCCTAGCTGAATCTCAAACAATGATGTGTGTGTGTGTGTGTGTGTGTGTGTGTGTGTGTGTGTGTGTGTGTTATTTGAGAAACCTTAACAGTGACATATCTAGCACGGTGTTTTTCTTCATACTAAAATACAGAAAAAGAGCACCATATTGACCTACCAGCTGCTTCTAATTCACACCAGTAGTAGGTAATTATGAAATTCAAATGAAGTTTCATTTTCATTTATTATACAAAAATGTCATAGCTCAAGTCTAGAAGTGTTGCCTCAAGCTTGGATATAGACTGGTATGCATGTACCACTTCTCAAAGTGAATCATAGCAGTCTGCTCCATTACACATGTAAGGACTAGAAATTGTACATTCCACTTGGGTGCCTAAAGGCAGGTCTGTGCTGGCCCACATTAACAAAACAATATGGAGCAAGGATAGGACTCTCAGGGATGCATGTGCTCTAGAATCAATTCTGTCTCATAATTCTAAGTCTCTAGATGACTAGAGTTACTACTCAACCAGTGGGCTGTGACTCACTGATTCTACAGCACTGAAAGGCAGCAACCCGTAGAAGCTACATCATCTCAATATATGTTCCAGGACTTTTTGACTATAGAACTCATATGTTTACATACATTCATATGCATCCCTCAGTTTTTCAAAGCTACTAACAATTCATGCCTATTTCATGGCTCATCATCAAGTAGCAAATGGTGACCAGAAAACAATTCTCTTTTTTTCCAGTACCAGGGTTTGCACTCAGGGACATGTACTCTACCACTTGAGCCATACCATACCCTCAACCCTTTTGCTTTAGTCATTTTTTTCAGCTAAGGCCTCATGTGTTTCTGCGCTACCTCTCAGGACCAGACCCAGATCACAATCATAGATTTACCTCCAACATAGCTGGGATTACAGACATGTGTTGCCATAACTGGCTTATTCATAAAATAGAGTCCTACTCATATTTTTACATAGGCTGGCCTCAAACTGTGATTCTCTCTGTATTGGTAGGAATAATCCACCACACCAAACTCAGAAAATAGTTCTTGTATTCATTTTTCCATCTGTTAAAGCCAGGTCCTGAGGGCTCACACCTGTAATCCTAGCTATTCAAGAAGATGAGATCTCAGGATCACAGTTCAAAGCTAGCCCCAGACAATAAAGACTGGCTGTGAGATTCTTATATCCAACTAACTACCAAAAAAGCTAGAAGTGGAGTGCTAGCCTCAAACAAAAACACTAAGAATAGTGCACAAACCCTGAGATCAAGCCCCAGGACAAGCACCAAAAAAAAAAACCCAAAAAACAGTTTTCCATCTGTCAGGAGACTGATGACAGGGAGTGGCACCTAATCAAATGTCCCTATTCATAATGTGTACAATGTCTGGGAAATTCAAACCCATTAAGCAGAGATCTGTAGCGTAGTCTTATGAAAAGCTCTTCTGATCTTATAGTGCCAGCATCTACTTGCTTTGTTTTTCTCTTACCTAGTAGAAAGACTTCAAAATCAGTTTTCCATTCCAATACAAGTCCTTCACAAACTATAAACTAAATACAGTCGTATGGAAATAACCTGTCAAACATTGTGTCTTTTCTCTCAATATTCTTATAAGTTTAAAATATCGATAACCAAAGAATTCACACAGCAGATTTCTTACTTTAACTAGCAGTCATTTACTGTGTAATTTTCAGATCACTTCTCCATCACTTGCTCTCTTTTAGGCTATGAAGAACTTCAGACAGTATTTAGTTTACCACAAGGTAAGAAATATGATACAAAGTGATACAGATAGACCATTTTGAGATGTAGTACATAATCATAGATTTTGTTTTGAGGGACATTCCTCCCATTTCTTATCAACAAGTTTTCCATTTGAACCATTCACATTTAAAGGAAGCAGAGTCTTTACAAATGATTAATATTCTAAAGAGTAGATAATACTACAAATGCCAAAGCATATGTTGTGATAGAGAAACTTGAATGATTAACTAAAAGTAGTAATTTAGAAAGAGCATTCTTGACCTTGGTTTGATTCAGCTTAGAAATGTGCCAGTGTGTGGAATGGATGAAACTTAAGTGATAACCAAAATTCTTGGAATATGGTGACTGTAAAAAAGTTCTGAGTCCTGTGAAAAGTGAGAGTGTTTACAAGTTGGCACCAGGAATCTTATGAGTAAAATTCGTATGAGCAATGATTTCCGTTATGATCCCTGTTATTTGTTCCCACTTGTCTGACAGTAATTCTTCCACTTAGCTCAAAGTAGTTCTTCGTAACATTAGGACCCACTCGTCTGTCTTTAGATGGAGTTTAAAAAGATGCCTATAAAATAGCTCTGTCCTGGAAATCTGTCTCTTGACCCAACTGTAAAAGGAACAGTAAACAGTGTTTTCTCAGGGGAATCTTTCCATGTAGTGCAGGTCTCCATAAAAATCTTTGTGACAAAATTGTCTTTGCTGAAGCTATCATCCATTGGGTTTAAAAATAGGTTGCCATTAGCTTGTTGAAAATGGAAAAAACGTGGGCCTTCTCAATGATAATTTCAGTAGTTTTTCACAACCACAAGCCCTTAAGCTATCAATCTTATTTTTAGATGTCATACTTATGGATAGTTATAGAATTTATAGAGTATGGTTTAAAGGACTGTTCAATTGCAGTGGCAATCATTCAATTTATTCCCATGGCAGAGGGAAACTGAAACCAGTCCAGATCAACAAAAACTTTTTTTTCCTTATTCTCTTCTGATTCTGAAAGGAAATTTTCCTTATTTTTATAGATAATCTAGATCAATGTCTAATAACTCAGGAAGGTTTTCTAAATAGCTGCTTCTGGTTGGTCCCTAGGTGAAGACCAAATATTTAGTTACCAAATGTTTTTGGTAGTTTTGGAGTTTGAACTCTGGGCTTCATGGTTGCTAGGCATGTGGCTCTACTACTTAAGCATTTGTCTAGCCTTTTCTGCTCTGATTATTTTTAGCATAGAACCTGGTCCTTCCCCAGACCAACAAAGATTTGGACCCTCTTCTTTGTACTTACTGCCATAGCTGGAATGACAGGCTCACACCACTGCACCCAGCTATAGGTTGAGATAGGAATCCCATGAACTTTTTGTCTGTTCTGGCCATAAAATGTGATTCTCCCAATCTTAACCTCACAAGTATCTAGGATTATAAGTGTGAACTACTGGTACCCAGCATATATATATATATATATATATATATATATATATATATGTATGTATGTATATATGAGATTTATATATAAATATATATATATGTAACTGAGATTTGAACTAAGAGCATTATACTTGATAAGCAAATGCTCTACCACTTTGAGCCATGCCACCAGACCGTAGCTTTTAAATGTGTCCTATTGTTAAAAAATAGTCATGTTTTAGATTAGCTAACACCTTGGTTTTCGTATTGAAGTTTTAGGTAATATGGATAGATCATGAGGTTAAATTCCTTTTCTAAACTTATTCTTTAGCTAGTATATAGATCTTAATTTACTGTAGCACTTTCCTCCCCAAATACAGTGGCCAAATAAATCAAAACCAATTGTATATATCATCAGTATACAGTACTAATTTACACACCCTGAAAGTATATTGGAAGTAAACCTGCAACATCTCTTAGCAGTATAAATACCCAAATCTTTGTACATAGTACTGAAACATGCATAAACATTAGATATTTTAAGAAAATCATCTATATCTGGGCCTGGTAGAGCATTTCCATCAAACCAGCACTCAGAGGATCAAGGTCAAGGCTGGTCTGGGCTACATAAAAAGACCTTGCCTCAATTATCAGTCAATCAATCAATCAATAACCTAGGTCACTACTGTTCAGTCAGCACTACTTCACCCAGAAAATCAGTCTTACATTTGAGTTTCAGTTAAGGAAATAAATTTAAAACAGTATAAATATTACTATTATTTGTGATCACGTTCTGACTTTTATCATTTAAGAAATCAGATCTCCTGCACCTCTGTTTCCCTCTGTTTGAAATCTTATCCTTTAAGTTATCTCTTATAGCACACCTCTAAAATGTGTCATCACTGTGGTATCTATAGTCAGCTAATTACACTGCAGAAACACGCTTACTCAAGTGTGAAGAGATAAAATCGTGAAATGTAAGAGGAAGAAAAAAGTCTGAGATAATCCAACCCAAACTCTTCATCTTACAGATGGCAGAAAATGGAAGTCCAAACTGGGAAAACACTTTTAAAAATGTAGCTAAAGTGATAAAGGAAACTAGATTTTCATGATAACTAGTCCTATGGTCCTACAATGTCAGGTTCTCAGGGTAGACCTCAATGCAAAAAGGAAATGTGTAAGCAAACTCATGTGGGTAGAGTGAGCACTTTGTACAGTGTCTTGATTTCCATTATTCTGTTAGATTCTTATACTATTACATGGAGCTTTCGTGATTATTCTCATTTTTACAAATATGGAAACTAAAGCTCCAAGGTATCTTGATTTGCCTAGGATTAGTCACTTTTCTCTAGACTGAGTGCTGGTTTAATTGTCTCATATTGTTAATTCACTCCTTTGTGTAAGTAAAAACTTTTATAGTCATGTCCCTTTTTGAGACCACCAAAAACAACAGTCATTCTACTTTTCACCTAAGCTTTGTAAAACATATCCTTTGTTCTGACCCTCTAAAGGTCAGAACAGTATTTTATGTAGTCACTTAACTGACAGGGCCATATAATATCCACCCCATAATTCTGTCAACCCCTGCAACTCTGCCCTGTGTCTCAGCTATAACCTAAAACAATCCTGTACTAAAACCTTCTTTTTAGTTGTATTTGAGAGACAAGGTCTTGCTATATAGCTCTAGCTAATATTTCCCCTGCCTCTACTTTCCCAGTGCTGAGATTAAAAGTATGTATTGCCATCCCCAGCCTAGATAGATTTTTAAAACATCAAACATGCAAACAAATTTTGATTTCCATATAATACAGTGAAGAGTGTAGAGTATGGCTATGAAAAACAACCAGCAGGTGAGGCTGTGACATAATTTTAACCTAAGCCTCATTACCACATTAAGGTATTGTTGTTTAATAAATGAATCAGAAAACACGATAAAGTTGTTCATAAACACTACCAAAATAGCAGTCACAAAAATCTCAGTAGGAAATTTCAGTAATAAGTTTTATTGAATGCATTGTTTTCAAGGGCATTTCCAAACGAGTATGTTGATTAAATCAGTTTTTATATTTATTTGAAGGAAAACACATTCATACAAAATAATAGAAGTTCAGCTCAATGAAATTATGACAAAATGAACACACCCATTTTCACCAGCTAGTATGATAAAGCATTATCCTTAGCCACAAAAGAAACAGTGTATTGTCTTTCATCCTAAAGTACTGCCCTTTTTTTTTAACACCGTGCTTTAGCTTTATCTGATAGTTTTTTTAATTCAATAAACATGGATGTATATAAGCATTTGTGACTAAACCTGAACATTGGCTAGGCACCAGTGGCTCACACCTATAATCCTAGCTACTAGGGAGGCTGAGATCTGAGGATCAAGATTCAAAGCCAGCCCAGGAGAACAAATCTGGAAGACTTTATCTCCAATTGACCAACAAAAAGCTAGAATTGTAGGTATTGCTCAGATGGTAGACACCAGCCTTGAGCAGAAAAATCTAAGCAAGAGTGTAAGGCCCAGGGAGTGGCACTACGGCTCAAGTGGTAGAGCTCTAGCCTTGAGCCGAAGTGTGTAGGGACAGGCCCAGGACCAGAGTTCCAGACCCAGGACTGACAAAAAAGAACAGAAAAAAAAATAAAAGAGTGTAAGGCCCAGAGTTAAAGCCCAAATAACGCTACCACAAAAAGACCTGAACATTGTGTTTATGAGATTAATCCATTTTGTTGCATATAGATCTTATATTTCCATTACTATATGATATTTTCTTATAAATATATACCATGATTTAATTTATTCAATATGCTGATGCTGTACTTTAGTATTTTCAGTTTTCCACAATCATTGTACCCATCTCCACTAGCAACACAGGAACGTTCTAATATCCCCATATCTCAACAATAGTTGTCATCAGTCTTTAAAACTTTAGTCATTATATAAAATGATGTATTGCAAGAAATGGAAACCAGAGGTTTTATATTGTACTGTTTTCGATTCTTTCTTCTTTCTTTCTTTCTTCCTTTTCCCTTTGGTTTATTTCCCATTGTCCTTGTTTTTTTTATTTCTGTACCTTGTGTCTTGCATATTAGTTTATCTGATTTGGGGAAGGGAAGGGGAATCACAGAAATGGTGGGACAAAGGGTGAACCAATTCAGCAGTGATACTCACTAGATACTGTGTTGGGAATGAACTTTACAACTGGGGAGAGGCGAGAGGGTAGGAAACTGGGAAAAATAAGAGAGGGGGTAACTGTTAAAAAAGAAATGTACTCATTACCTGACTTATGTAGCTATAACCCCTCTGTACATTGCCTTTACTATAAAATTTAAAAAATGGTCGCTGTAATTAGTATGTGATGGAATCTTATTATGATTTTAATTTGCATCTCCCTGATTACATATGAATTTGAATACTTTTACATATATTCATTGACCATTTTTGATATCCCTTTGTGAACTAAGCATTTCTCTTTCTCATTTTTTTAAGAAAATGGACCCATCTCCTTCTTTTTTTTGTCTTTTTATGCCAGTTCTGGGGATTTAGCCCAGGGTGTGGGTGCTGTCCCTCATCTTTTATGCTCAAGGATAGGACTTAACCACTTGAGCTACAGCTCCATTTCTTGATTTCTTTTGAAGAGTCTTACAATTTCCTGTCTGGACTGACATGGAACCATGATCCTCAGATCTTAGCCTGCTGGGTAACTAATATTATAAGCATGAACTGCTGGCACACAGTGTTCACTTGTTCTTATTGATCCACAGGATCAATACTTTTTTTTTCAAATACATTTTGCACATTATAGCCCTTTGTTTTTGTTTTGTTTTGTTTGTTTGTTTGTTTCCAGTCCTGGGCCTTGGACTCAGGGCCTGAGCACTGTCCCTGGCTTCTTTTTTGCTCAAGGCTAGCACTCTGCCACTTGAGCCACAGCGCCACTTCTGGCAGTTTTCTATATATATGGTGCTGAGGAATCAAACCCAGGGCTTCATGTATAGGAGGCAAGCACTCTTGCCACT